>NC_142867.1:24945178-25261785 GCF_051225735.1 Oryctolagus cuniculus | reverse complement strand
TTTTGTGTGTCTCTCCATCTTGAAGGATTTTTCTTGTACCTATATAACTTGTATTCTGCTATCATTTAAAAAGTGAAGAAAGTAGCTAAAGATTACATTTATTGCTGGGAAGAGGTGGAATTTCACATTTCATTATTGATGCACAGGTGCCTCTAATCACATTACAGTTGCTCAGTATATTTACTATGTACATACATTTCTTTTCCCTGCCTAGCTCTCTAGGATTTGATCCTTTTCTTTTATAGTCTATGCTCTAAAAATAATTTTTTATCTCTAATCTTTTAAGACAATGAAGATTTAAATAGATCCCTCTATGTACTATCAACTATGAATATTAATGTCCCAGAAAACAGTAATATGTAATCAAATATCTGACTTATTAAGCAAATAAAAAAGCAAAAAAGAAAAGAAACTAAAAATGGAAAACTTCAAGGATTTTTTTAAAGACAAGAACTTTGAATGTTCTAAAATACACTTTTCTATACATTTCTTTTCATTTAATGCATTTTTCACTGAAGCAAAGTTATACAACTTAGAACTCTCACTACAAATTGTTTGTACTTTATGTAAATAGTGTTTCTGCTGTTCTCTCTTTTGTACCTAAGCAGACGCATGATTATATAATCAGATTAGGATAAAATTACATGAAAGACAGTAATACAGGATATTTAGTAATATTTAATTATGGCTACTTTATAAGCATAAGTAGAATCTGCTCTGGAGTATAAGGACTGAACTATCTTTCATGGAACTATTCATTAATTTAATGAATATTCTGGGGATGCCAACTATGCACAGAGCACTCATCTGGACACTGTAAATACCTCATGGGACAAGGTAAGATCCCTGCCAGCAAGGGGCTCATATTGGGTGGGAGTATCAGACAGTGATTTCAGATCCAAAAATGTTGCATGAGCTAAAAAAATTTGTTTTCTAGAAAGGAAATATCGGGAGAGTGTAAAAAAGGACTCATTAATGGGCATTGCTTTAGTTGGGTTAATTGAAGAATGTTTCTTTGAGAAGTTGGGAAGTCATGACCTGCATGATGTAAATGATCCAGTGATGCTAAGATCTCAGAGAAGTCCTCCCAGGTTAAAAGAACTATATGTACTAACCCTAAATTGGGAATGAGCTTGGGATATTGAAAGGGTAAAAAGAAGATCTTTGTATTGAATTTATTTGATAGGTAATGTTTTGCACAGTGGGTTGGAGGTCCATTTTGGACAGATGGCTGCAAAGGCCATGGATAAGGTGCTTGGTCAGCTATTGTCTTAAAAGCATCAGGGATTTATTGGGTGGGGACATTGAAAAGGAGATTATAAGGGCCAGTTAAGCTGCCACTCAAAATTCTAGCATCCCATATTTTTTTTTATTTGATAGGTAGAGTTATAGACAGTGAGAGAGAGAGAGAGACAGAGAGAAAGGTCTTCCTTCCGTTAGTTCACTCCCCAAATGGCCACTGCGGATGGCGCTGTGCCAATCAGAAGCCAGGAGCCAGGTGCTTTCTCCCATGTGGGTGCAGGGCCCAAGCACTTGGGCCATCCTCTACTGCACTCCTGGGCCACAGCAGAGAGCTGGACTGGAAGAGGAGCAACCAGGACAGAACCCGGTGCCCACATGGGATGCCAGCACCACAGGCAGAGAGGATTAACCAAGTGAGCTACGGCACAGGCCCCTAGCATCCCATATTTGAGTACTTCTTTAAGTCCTGGCCACTCTGCTACCAATTCAGCCCCCTGCAAAGGGACCTGGGAAGGCAGTGGATGATGGCTCAGAAGCTTTGTTGCCTTCCACACTTGTGGGAGACAAGAACACATTCTTCGCATTCTTGGTTGTTGGCTTTAGTGGCCTTGACCTGACTGTTTCTTCCTCTCTGTTGCTCTTTCAAATAAATAAATGAATTAAAATATAAAAGAAGATTATAGTGGTCTTATTACGATTTAGGAAGATCATCCCAACTGTTGTGTGGAAAAAAAAAAGATTATGGAAAATTAAGAATAGAAAAAGGCATACATCTAAGATACTGTGACATATTATTATGTCTGAATAGCAGAATCAAATGTTAACATGAATAGTAATTTCACTGTCTATAAATGTCAATTTAGTTTCACTTTAAAAAATTTTTATTTGTGCTGTGTTCTGTGATTTTCCCTGATAACTAGTAGTTTATATAGAGATTGTCCATGTGCCCTTGTAAAACAGAAGTTCAAGGATGAACAACAGTGTAAAAATTAAAACACATAATTCCCACCTATATATAGCTGGATGAGCTTAAGCCAGCAACTCAAATGACTCAGTCAAAGTCACCTTCTAGAGCTAGTTACAAGAAGAGAAGTTACTGGAACACAGGACTCCTGATTCCCATCCTAATGATCTCTCTATTTACTATCTAGTATCATCTATAATTAGAAATAGCTCAGAGGCTCTTTCTAAATAAAACAATATGTGAATCTAACCTTTCCATTACATTGTGTTTCCATCTGTTCTTTCTGACAATTATAGATCTTAAACTAATTCCCGTGGTTTAGAGCATCTTTCCAGAATGAGCCCTTCAGGTTTCTTTGGCAACTTTTTCCTTGAAGAATGAGAGATGGGCAAATGTAAAAGCCTAATTTTAAGAAGAAAAGGGGAGCCTAGCAGGTTTATCAAAATCACTTGCCAAAAACCTCCTTTCTCTAGAGGAAAGGTACATCTGTGCTCTTTCAGTGGGTAAAAGCTCCTGGAGACAACCGACTGCTCCATCTGATAGTGGTCTTCCATTACACCCAATCTTCTGGAACCAAATCTCTCTCCTGAAGGAATCTCACAACACCATCTCCTTGTTCCTTCCTTAGATTCCACCACTCCATGTTTCCCTCTTTAACAAAAGATATCAGTCCTATATTACAGGAAAATTGTTCAAATATAGGCCATGACAACCAGCGGTTATATATTATAGGTAATCCAACTATTTATAAAATTACTTTTAAAAATACATATGCTGTTGCTAGTTGAAATAACAAAGAATAGACTGGAAAGCACTAGAACTTCTTCAGTTGCCTTGTATCTATATGTTCCAAACCCAGGTTTAGGTGCTGGAATCAGGTAGGTCCACCTGGCTGAACATTGTCTAAAATAAAAAATTACAGCACATGATAACTGAGTATATCTACATATATCAGAAAAATTTAAATGGATAGTATAGTTATGTTCTTTTTTCAAATAAAAAAAAAATGGGGCCAGCATCATGGGGTAGCAGGTAAAGCCGCCGCCTACAGAGTCGGCATCCCATATGGGCACTGGTTCAAGTCTCAGCTGCTCCACTTCTGATCCAGCTCTCTGCTATGTCCTGGAAAAGAAGTAGAAGATGGCCCAAGTCCTTGGGCCCTTGCACCCACGTGGGAGACCCAGAAGAAGCTCCTGGCTCCTGGCTTCATATCAGCAAAGCTCTGGACATTGCAGCCAACTGGGAAGTGAACCAATGGATGGAAGATCTCTCTCTCTCTCTACCTCTCCTTCTCTCTCTGTGTTACTCTGATTTTCAAATAAATAAAAATAAATCTTTAAAAAATAGATTTATTTATTTATTTGAAAGGCAGTTACAGAGAAGCAGAGGTAGAGAGAGAGGTCTTCCATTCACTGGTTTGCTCCTCAAATAGCCACAATGGCCGGAGCTGCACCAATTCAAAGCCAGGAGTCAGTAGCTTCTTCCGGGTCTACTACATGGGTGCAAGGGCCTAAGGACTTGGGTCATCTTCTACTGCTTTCCTAGGCCATAGAATGGAGCTGGATCAGAAATGGAGCAGCTGGGACTCAAACCAGTGCCCATATGGGATGCTGGCATTGTAGGTGGCAGCTTTACCCACTACGTCATGGTGCCAGCCAATATTGTCATGTTTTAATATTTGTAAAGATATGTGTTTGGAAATATAAGATAACTGGATTAATTACATCAATAGAAAGGATGTGGAGTTCAATTACAGGCTGGCATTCAGAGCCCTAATGTAAGATTTGTTCATTAGAAGCAGAATAGAGCCAGGCTTGATTTAGAAAATGAGATGAAGATCTGGCTATTTAAATTGGGATGTCAGTCTAAAATGTTAATAGGCCCTTCCTTATAGAGCTAGGATTATTCCTAAAATTGGGACTGCCTATGGTCAAGATAGGAATGATACAGAAAGGAAATCTAGAAGGTTTAACATAATCTAGTAAATGCAATCACCTTTTCTAAAACACATGTGCTGGTTAAGCTGCTGCCTGTGACTTCACATCCCACATGGGTACCAGTTCAAGTCCTAGCTGCTCCACTTCTGATCTAGCTCCCTGCTAATGTGTCAGGTAACCATCAGAAGATGGCCTGAGTGCCTGGGCACATGCCACCCACATGGGAGATTCACATGGAATTCCAGGTTCCATGATGAGTCTTGAATCACCCATGGCTGTTGCATCCTTTTGGGGAGTGAACCATCAGTTGGAAGATCTCTCTCTGTCTCTCCCTCTCTTTCTCTCTTCTCTGTAACTCTGCCTTTAAAATAAATATTTTTTTTAAAAACTACATGTGCCATTGCACTCTGCATTGTAGATAATATGTACCTTACAATATAATTTTAGTTTCAATAGTGAGATAATGACTAAAAATAATTATAAATTTTGTTTGAAAATTGGATTAGCCATCCCCTTCACAGTCTATCCACATTCATTTTTGTCTTATACAAAGTGTTCATTAAAATCCAATCTACAATTAGAGAGTATTTATTCATTTTGCTAAGGTACAATATAATAACTGTGAAAGCTGATCTTGGAATTGAGGATCCAGGAGAAAAGCCCACTACTATATTTCAGCTCTCAACTTAGCAAATCACCTTAACAAACCCAGGTCTCATTTCATCATTTTTCAGATGCTATATCAGATGGGAACATAACAGGTACTCTTCTTACAATAACCTTCTATATATCTGTGAACTTATAAAGACAAAACCCATGGTGTTTCTTGTGATTTCTAGATCATGAGTATTTCCTTTAATGTTCTCTGTCTTCTCTTAAATTCTTTAGCTTCATCTGTTCTTGCTTTAGAGCTCCTCTGATGTCAGGTAATTATCATTCTCTGCACTCACAAGAACATTACTGGTGCCATGACACTGCATATGCTATTCAGTATGCCTGCCACATCTGTCCTAAACTCATCAGCTTGCTGTTTTTTTTTTTTTTAAAGTTTTTGTTTTATTTTCCTTTTTTTCCCAGATACAGTTCCAGGTTTGACCCCAGATGAAATCTTTCAGAAATTAGCTACCCACATTATTAAAAATCCTACTCCTCTTCTGATTTTTTTTGTCAATTCTAGCTTTCAATGTAACAGTAAACTCAATAAATAATTGTTTTGTTATACATTTATGCAGTACACTGGTAATACCTAGCACAGGGCATGACACATAAAAGACTTTCATCAAATGTGTCCTATATTAGTTAACTAATGGCTTGACAGTTGACAGATCACCACACGTGAATTATGTGACTTGAGAAAGATCCATAGCTTAATGTCTCAGTTATCTCATGTGTATAATGGAAACACACAGCAATTTGGTGCTTGCAAAAATTACTGAGACAATGAACATAAACCATTTAGCACAAAGTCAGCACATTATAAATGCCCAGCAAACACTGGTTGCTATACTTAATTGTACATTTATTTTAGAGGAAAGGTTGATTGTTGGGTGGAGGAAGAGGGCAAGAGGATAAGAGAGAGGAGGAGAGTATAAGAGAGGGATCAAGAAAGAGCAAGGGAGAGAGAGATCAAGAGACAGAGAGAGAGAGAGACACGTGTTCAGGAACAGGTCCTCTTAAAACTTTGAGGGGCAGGAGGGGCAGGCAGGGAAGTAGGAGCAGCGAATCCCATTAGGGTAGGGGTAGAGCCGACACTGGTGGTTGGGCCATGTGGTCACCTGGCTTCCAGCCATGGTGGCCGTGGCTAGAGCCTAGGATGGCACCAGGGGTGTAGATCCTGCTGTAGATAAGACTATGCCTCTTTACTAACATCCCCCACCTTGTGTTTTTTATAAAGCAGAAGTTGTGTGGGATTACAATAGCCCCAAGAGTCCAGGAAGGGTGGAGGGACAATTATCTGTCTTTAGAGCTACTTAGTCTGAATTTGTGGAGTTTGGCTCCTGTGGTAAAGTGGTCCAGTAATTTATGTATATAGTTGAAGACTAACAATTTTTGTGAGAAACTATGTGTGTTATATAAAACATGAAATATCTTTCATGCACTTAAGCTATGTTGAAAAATTTTCACTCTGCTGAAAGAAATGCAGTTCATTTGATTCTGCTGTGTCAGTTTCAAGACAAAAGCTCCCTATCTATCCAGGGATGAGGTTTTATTTGTTTGCAGTAAATGAAATAATCAGACAGCAAACCAAACCACCCTGTGATTATGGCTATTTGAAGCTACTGGCTTAGTCAGAGTGAATGATTTGGGAGGTTCAAAAGAGAACAAAATATATCCTGATGTAAAAATCCAGCTTAATAGATGCTCGTGTATCTTGTTTATTTTTTATTGCTGCACTACTAAGAATGTCAATGTTTCTAAGTACATCTAGATGTGATATCAGGAACAGATCTTAGCTAAGGTATGGTAGCTATCATACCCTCCCATAGGATCAGAGTTCTTGAAACAACAGTACAAAAAGCACATCCAAACACGATATAGATAAGTATTTGGAGGCAGGCGTTTGATATAAAGATTTAAGTTTCCCTCGGGATGTCCCTCTGGATGATTTAAGCTTTGCTTCTACCACTTCTGATCCAGCGTCCTGGTAATATAGCATCGTCAGCAGACAATGGCTCAAGCACTGGTTTCCCTGCCAGCCATGTGGGAGACCCAGATGGAATTCCTTGCTGCTGCCTTTAGCATGGCCCAGACCTGGCTGTTGCAGAAATTTGGGGAGTGAACCAGTGGACAATGCAATGATCCTCAACCTTGGATTGGAACATGGACAAAAGAAGGCCAGAACAGGAGCTGGTGTTGTGGCTCAGTGAGCTAGGCCACTACTTGCCATCCTATATCAAAGTTCCACTCCAAGTCACAACTGCTCAACTTCCAACCCAAACATCCTGATAATTTACCTGGGAAGGCAGCAGATGATGGTCCAAGTATATGGGCTCTGTCACCCATGTGGGAGACAAGGACAGTCTGTGGCTCCTGGCTTTGGCCTGGCCCAGACCATGGAAATTCATATTTTCTCTCTCTCCCTTTTCTCTCTCTCTCCCTCTCCCTGGTCTCTCTCTCTCTTTTTCTGTCTTTCAAATAAATAAATAAATAAATCTTAAACAAGTGATAAAGGCCAGATTATTCTCTATAGATTGAACTCAAGGCAGGATTTCCTCTTCTCCATTCCCCTAAGCAAGATAGCACTTTTTCAGCACAGTATATGAAAGAAAGAAATACAAAACAATACAGCTTTAGAAATTTCAGATTTCCAGCACATGAGTGTGTGTGTGTATGTGTGTGTGTGTGAGTGAGAAGGAAAAAAAAAAAAGAAAAAGAAAACGACATAAGTTTACATCAGAAGGAAGGCAACCACACACAGCTTCCCTGCCTTCATTTCTTTTATTTTCTTCTAATGCATCTTTATTTTCCTTCTTTGAAGAAATAACACAGATAAAAAGGAAAT
Organism: Oryctolagus cuniculus; assembly: GCF_051225735.1. NCBI lineage: Eukaryota > Metazoa > Chordata > Mammalia > Lagomorpha > Leporidae > Oryctolagus > Oryctolagus cuniculus. Next base: position 25,254,140 of record NC_142867.1, on the reverse strand, counting down.
AGAACCCTGGAAATTCATCTTTTTTTTAATCCTATGAAAAAAAAATTGCTCTGATGTTGAAGGGTTTTTTGAGGTTGTGGATTTTCAGTGTTAAAGAAGTAAAGTCTCAAGCAAACCAAGGCACATATGTCACTGTACTTGAACAATTTCAAGCCTCCAAAGTTATTTTACTAAAACAATGTTAAGCAATGAGAAGAAAACAAAACTATATTTAGGAATATGTGATTTCTAGTCTATAACATCACTAAATATATATGTGAATGTAAGCTTCTCTAGTGGTCCATGAAAGTATTAACAGTCCTTATTCAGAAGACAGAATCTATAAAAATTGATCGCTTCTCGGCCTTTTGGCTAAGATCAAGTGTAGAATTTGTAAAAATTGGTGAGAAACAATAATAATCATGAGAATGGCATATTTGTCTAGGAATAAGCAAATATTTATAAGCTGTATCACTTTAACAAAAAATGCATGCAGGAAAGTTCACATAGTAGTGGGCTGGATAACATATATGGACAGATTACAAAATGTGGCTACATTGTCCCTCAATCTAATTTTTTAAAGATTTTATTTATTTATCTGAGAGTCAGAGCTACAGACAGAGAGAGGGAGAGACAAAGAGAAAGGTCTTCCATCCACTGGTTCACTCCCCAAATGGCCACAATGGCCAGAATTGGGCCAATCCAAAACCAGGAGCGAGGTGCTTCCTGCAGGTCTCCCATGTGGGTGAGGGGCCCAAGCACTGGGGCCATCTTTTACTGTTTTCCCAGGTCACAGCAGAGAGCTGGATCAACAGCTGGGTAGAGAACCAGCACCCATATGGGATGCCAACACTGCAGGTGAAGACTTTGCCCACTAAGCCACAGTGCTGGCCCCCCAGTCTAATTTAATGATATATTCTCTTATTAAATTATGTTCCAATGAATCACATATAAAATAGCAACAATGAAGACAAATCACAGCATCCCTGCCCACATTCTCATTCTACCTCATTTTCTTCCTATTTATCTTTATTTCTCAGCTTCAAAGCAAAGCAAATGACAATGGAAACATGAGTGTGATCCATGAAATTTGTCTATTGCTTTGATTTGTGAAAAAATAAAGTCAGCCAGGACAAAAGTCTTTAATGTAAGGATGAAGGAGGATAAAACATCAGTGTAGGTTGGCAACTGTTCACCTGCAACAGAGCTTCCTAACTGGTAGGTCTCTGGGTAAAAGGTTTGTAATACTTTCAGTTCCTAAGTCTTGGAATCAAGCCGGTGGATGTGGCCACTGTACAGCATTTGAATCAGGATCTTCAGTTACTGTCTCATACTTAGGACTGAAATATGGGTTCCCAGATCTAATTTTTTTCTATTTTTAGTTTGGAGGTTTGTTAGGTGTTAAGCCTTTATCCTTTAATGACTACACAAATCTTGAAATCTGCTGAAGGCCCTAACTACTTGATGACTGACAATGATATCATATATCTCACCTACATCCCTGCTAAAGGGGAATTTTATGACAGCTCAACTTTCAAAAAAAGAAAAGCCCTAGGAACTTTAGGGTATACATGTCTATTGTAAGAACCCCATCACCCACCCAATTCTTAACCTATCTATCCATATGCTTGCTTCAGCAGCATATATATTTAACCTACCTATTCTTTCTCCTATCATGGTAGAATTCTTATACCCTTCACAATTTTATTATTGTACTTTCAACTTAATCTTATCAGGCAGATGTAACACTGTTTGATGGTTACTTGTTAGAAGAGACAAGATTCTTTAGGATCATATCTTTTTATCTTTGTGGGTTTAGTTCTTAGCTTGTTGTTGAATATACAGTAGGTACTGCTGAAATGTTTATGAAATGAATGGATGAATGTATTACTTAACTGAATGTTCGAGGCCATCATTATGGTTAATCATATAAGTTAAACATGAGTGGATTTAGTATTTTTTTTTTTTTTTTGGACAGGAAGAGTTAGAGAGAGAGAAAGAGAGAGAGAGAGAGAAAGGTCTTCCTTCCGTTGGTTTGCCCCCCACATGGCTGCTGCGGCCGGTGCACTGCGCCTATCCGAAGCCAGGAGCCAGGTGCTTCCTCCTGGTCTCCCATGCGGGCGCAGGGCCCAAGCACTTGGGCCAGCCTCCACTGCCTTCCTGGGCCACAGCAGAGAGCTGGACTGGAAGAGGAGCAACCAGGACAGAACTGGCGCCCCAACCAGAACTAGAACCCAGGGAGCCAGCGCCACAGGCAAAGGACTAGCCTAGTGATTTGTGGCTTTAGCCGTGGATTTAGGCCTATGTCCTTAAAGTGGAGAGATATTGAGAACTCCCTGAGAAGGTGCAATCTCATTCACAATAGCTACAAAACATAAAATATCTTTGAATAAATTTACTTATGGATGTAAAAGATCTCTACAATGAAAATTACAGAATATTAATGAAAGAAATTTTTAAAATGCACAAAAATACAAAGACCTCTGTGGTTATGGATTGGAAGAATTAATATTCTTAAAATGTCTATATTACCCAAAGAAATTTACATATTCAATGTAATTTCCATCAAAATGCCAATGACATCTTTTACAGAATTAGAGAAAAAAAAAATCCAAAAATTTGTATGGAAGAAAGAAAGACCCCCAAATAGCCAAAACAATCCTGAACTATAAATGATGCTGAGGGCATCACATTACCAGTCAATACACACTGCAAAACTCTTGTATCCAAAACATCATGAAACCTTAATAAAAATAGACACACAGACAAATCAAACAGAAACCCCAGAAACAAATTCATAAATAACTAACAAATGCATATACAACTAACTTACCTTAGACAAAGTTACTAAAAGTACTGCCTTGAAAGAGGTCATGCTTGTCAACAAATGGTGCTGTGAAAATTTGGTTCCCTGCGCCGTAGCTCACTAGGCTAATCCTCTGCCTGTGGCACCAGCACCCTGGGTTCTAGTCCTGGTTGGGGCGCCGGATTCTGTCCCAGTTGCTCCTCTTCCAGTCCAGCTCTCTGCTGTGGCCCCGTAGTGCAGTGGAGGATGGCCCAAGTGCTTGGGCCCTGCACCATCATGGCAGACCAGGAGGAAGCACTTGGCTCCTGGCTTCAGATCAATGCACTGCACCAGCAGTAGCAAGCCAGCTGTGGTGGCCACTTGGGTGGGGGGTGAACTTACGGAAAAAGGAGGACCTTTCCCTCTGTATCTCTCTTTGTCTAACTCTGCCTGTCAAAAAAAAAATTTGGTTCCCACAGGCAGAAGTTTGAAACAAGACCTCGGTCTCTCATTCTCAATATTAACTCAGGTGTATCAAAGACCCTGAAACTATATAACTGCTAGAACAAAATAGAAGGTGAAAACTTTAAGACACTGGCAAAGGAGATACATTTTTAGGATACGATGGGAAAAACACAGGCAATAAAAGGAAAATAGGAAAGAATAGTTTTATACCAAAGTAAGAAGCTTCTTACTTTGCAGCAAAGGAAATAATTTGTACAGAGATTAGAAAACTGATGAAATGGGTGAAAATATTTACAAACTATATATCTCATAAAGGATTAATATTCCAGAATATATTAGAACCCACAAAATTCAGCAATAATACAAACAATTCAGTTAATAAATGGAAACGAATCTAAACAGACACTTTTCAGAAAGGAAAAATAGAAATACCAAATACGTGAATAAATTTTCAATACCACCAGCTATCAGGGAAATGCAAATTAAAACCAGAATGTAGTATCATTTTCTTCAGTTAGAATAGTGATTATTAAAAAGGGAAAAAATAACAAATGCTGGTGAGGATGCAGAGTAGAGGGAACCCTTATACACTGTTGGTGGGAATGCAAATTTGTACAACCACTATGGAGAACAGTATGGAGGTTTCTCCAAAATCTAAAATTAGGTCAGCCATATGGCCCAGCTATCCCACTTCTGGGATTACATCCAAGGAAGTGAAGTCAGCATATGAAAGGAATACCTGCACCCTATGTTTATTGCAGCACTATTCACAAATAGCCATGATATAGAATCAAACTAAACGCCTGTTAGTGAATGAATCGATGAATAAAATGTGGCATACATACACAATACAATATTACATAGCCATACAAAAGAATGAAACCTTGACATATGCAACAAAATGGAAAAAAGTGGAGATTATTTAAAAAATTATGTTAATTGAAATAAGACAAGTATCACGTTTTTTCCCTCTCATATATGGAAATTGTGTATGTGTGTATGTGTATGTGTGCTCCATATGAATCTAAAATAGTCCTTACTAGAGATTGGGAAGGGTGAAAGTTAGATTGCTTAGATTACATAGTCATTTGAAATAATTGGTTCTGGTGTTCCACAGAGGAGGAGGCTAATTATACTTGTTAATAAAGAAAATGGAAGGGCCAATGGACTGGCTTAAGCTGTGATACTTGTTAAATGTTGCATTGCCTCCCATAAAACTGTTGGAGACATTTCATGTAAATCCAATTTTTTTAAATCAATTAAAGAAATGTAATATTTTGGGGCTAGTGCTGTGGTGCAGCAGGTAAAGCCTCAGCCTACAGTGCCAGCATCCCATATAGGTGCTAGTTCAAGTCACAGCTGCTGCACTTCCAATCCAGCTCTCTGCTACGGCCTGGGAAAGCAGTGGAAGATGGCCCAAGTCCTTGGGCCCCTGCACCTGCATGGGAGACCTGGAATAAGCTCATGGTTCCTGGCTTCAGATTGGTGCAACTCCAACCATTGTGACCATTTGGAGAATGAACCAGTGGATAGAAGACCTCTCTCTCTGTGTAACTCTGACTTTCAAATAAATAAATAAATCTTTAAAAAAAGAAATGTATTATTTTAAAGAACATCAAGATAAATGTACACTGAGTTCATTTTTGTTACAATGTAGTTAACAGCATGTATTGTGACACTGAGAAATAGTTACCAAGACTTTTAGAATAGACAATCTAAAATTACACATCCACCTCAAAGCTAACACACTCAAATCCTACTTAACCAAAATAAAAAGAAAGGCAATCAAAAAGTCAAACTCTCTAGTTACTTTATATATATACCACTATACTCTTTCAAAAAGTCATTACAATGGTAGTTAATAGGTCTTTTATTATATTGATTAGTTTAAATCATGATTTTTTTTTCCAGGCAATCTTGAACATATGGTCACCCTACAGTCTACTACAGTTCTTCATTTTAAAATTGCATTTCTCAATGGTTGTCTAGAGTAGGAAGTATAGAGGAGGTTTTGCTTCTCAGAAGATATTTGCCTTAGAACATAAGAGAATTTGACAAAGTTGCGGGATATAAAATGAACACAAATATTAATAGCATTCTTGTACATCAACAATAGTCTGGCTGAGAAAGAGCTTACAAGATTAGTCCAACTTCACAATAGCTACAAAAAAATTAAATACCTTGTGATAACTGTAACTAAGGTAGTGAAATATATCTGCAATGAAAATTAAAAAGCATTAATGAAAGAAGACACTCAAGAAATGGAAAAACACCCCATATCCATGTATTAGAAGAATTAATGTTATCAACATGTTGATGGTCCCCAAAGCAATGTATAGATTCAATGTAATCTCAATCAAAATTCCAAGGACATTCTTTACAGAACTAGAAAAATGAATCCTAAAATGCATATTGAAACACAAAGGCCCTGAATTGTTTAAGAAATCTTAAACAATGGAAACAAAGCAGAAGGCATCACAACATCAGATTTCAAGGTACACTGCTGGGCTGTTATAACCAAAATAACCTAGTACTGGCACAAAAGTAGATGTGTGGACCAAGAGAAAAGAACCCCCAGAAATCAGTCCACACATCAACAACCAGCTAATCTTTGTCAAGTAAGCTGAACTCATTCCCGTAAGAAAGGACAGTCTTCAGCAAAGGTATTGGGAAAATTGAATTTCCACATTGAGAAATTTGAAACAAAACCTCTACCTACTTCTTTTACAAAAATCAACTCACAATGGACCAAGCGTCCAGACTTAACACCTGAAACTACCAAATTACTAGAAGAAAGCATAGGGGAAATACTGCAAGACAACACCCTAGGCAAAAGCTTCTTAGATAAGACCCAGAATCAAAGACAACAAAAGCAAAACTAGGGGCTGGCATTGTGGCTAGCTGATATGGGAGACTGTTTGTGTCCTTGCTGCTCAATTTGGGATTCAGCTCTCTGCTAATAGCCTAGGAAAAGCAGCAAAAGGTGGATCAAGTGCTTTGGCCCTGCCATCTCAGTGGGAGACCAGAATGAAGCTTCTGATCCCTGGTTTAGGCCTGGCCCAGCCCTCACCACTGTGATCATCTGGGGAGTGAATCAGCAGATGGAAGGTTTCTCTCTCTCTCTCTTTTATCTGTCTCTCTCTCTAACTCTGATTTTCAAATTAAAACAAAAATCTTTTTAAAAATCCAAAAATGGACAAATGGGATTACATCAAGTTAAGAATTGTCTACACAACAAAGGAAACACAAAACGTGAAGAGGCAACTGACAGATGGGAGGACTTATTTGAAAACTATGCATTGGATAAAGTAGAAGTATCCAGAATATATAAGATGCTCTTTTTGGTTAACAGTGCATCTGCAGGAGGGCATCGTTTGACATACATTAGTTCTAAGCAGGGATACCCTTTCCCACAATGGACAAGAAAAGAATGGTCTGCACCAGGCCATGTATTCCACATGGAGAAATATGCTACATCTCCTTTGTAGGTGCCAGCAGATAAGTGAAACTTATGTCTGTTTCATACTCTCATTCAAGTTGGACTCTGCTTTCCAAGCAGGAAAATTAAATAATGATTTTCTAAATGTTTGCACTGTATTTTTATCATGGCTAAAAGCATGAGTGGCAGATTATAAAAGTAATGGAGAAATTTAGCAATATATCTGAGCTTCGATTAATCTCTCCTTTATTAATGAAAGGTTCTGGTGCTTTTTTTTTCTTTTTTTTATTTAGTAAATATAAATTTCCAAAGTACAGTTTATGGATTGCAATGGCTTCCCCTCCCCCATAATTTTTCCCTCCCACTCGCACCCCTCCCATCTCCCACTCCCTCTCCCATTCCATTCACTTCAAGATTCATTTTCAATTATCTTTATATACAAAAGATCGATTCAGTACATATTAAGTAAAGATTTCATCAGTTTGAACCCACACAGAAACACAAAGTGTAAAAACACTATTTCAGTACTAGTTATAGCATTACTTCACATTGGACAACACATTAAGGAAAGATCCCACATGAGAAGTAAGTACACAGTGACTCCTGTTGTTGACTTAACAATTTGACACTCCTGTTTATGGCGTAAGTAATCTCCCTAGGCTCTAGTCATGAGTTGCCAAGGCTATGGAAGCCTTTTGGGTTCGCTGACTTCGATCTTATTCTGACAGGGTCATAGTCAAAGTGGAAGTTCTCTCCTCCCTTCAGAGAAAGGTACCTCCTTCTTTGATGGCCCCATTCTCTCCACTGGGATCTCACTCGCAGAGATCTTTCATTTAGGTCTTTTTTTTTTTTTCCCAGAGTGTCTTGGCTTTCCATAATACTCTCATGGGCTCTTCAGCTAGATCTGAATGCCTTAAGGGCTGATTCTGAGGCCAGAGTGCTATTTAGGACATCTGCCATTCTATGAGTCTGCTGTGTATCCTGCTTCCCATGTTGGATCGTTCTCTCCCTTTTTGATCCTATCAGTTAGTATTAGCAGACACTAGTCTTGTTTGTGTGATCCCTTTGACTCTTAGACCTATCAGTGTGATCAATTGTGAACTGAAATTGATCACTTGGACTAGTGAGATGGCATTGGTACATGCCACCTTGATGGGATTGAATTGGAATCCCCTGGCACGTTTCTAACTCCACCATTTGGGGCAAGTCTGATTGAGCATGTCCCAAATTGTACCTCTCTTCCCTCTCTTATTCCCACTCTTATATTTAACAGGGATCTGGTGTTTTCTTAATCAAGAAATTTGTGTGACTTAAATTCAGCACCACCCTTTTCATTTATTTTTCATTTTTTGAAGGATAAGAAGGGTAAAAGATAAATAAAACAGTATAAAACCCTTGCAATGCTGAATGTTATCATGATTCCCAGGAATTAAGGAACCATGTTCTTTTCCTGAACATATGTCTGAAGTTTCTCATCTCTGAAATAATGCACCAATAATCTTTATTTTCCATTCTGTAACTATCCATAATCATAGGTAAATATGTCAACCAACCTTCACAGACTGAGTGATAAATTTCATCTATTTTTAAAATCACCTATTTAATGAATGCAAATTTCATAGGTACAACTTTAGGAATATAATGGTTCTTCCCCCCATACCCACCCTCCCACCCCCTCTCCTATCCCCCCTCCTATTCCCTTTCCTATCCCATTCTTCATTAAGATTCGTTTTCAATTAACTGTATATATAGAAGACCAACTATATACTAAATAAAGATTTCAACAATTTGCACCCACACAAACATACACACAACATATAAAGTACTGTTTGAGAACAAGTTTTGCAGTTAATTCTCTTAGTATAACTCATTGAGGACAGGGGTCCTACATGGGGAGTAAGTGCACAGTGACTTCTGTTAATTTAACAATTAACACTCTTATTTATGACATCAGTGATCACCCAAGGCTCTTACCATGAGCTACCAAGGCAATGGAAGACTTTTGAGTCCACAAACACCATCAGCATTTAGACAAGGCCATAAGCAAAGTGGGAGTTCTATCCTCCCTTCAGAGAAAAGTACAATCTTCTTTGATGGACCCTTCATTCCACTGGGTGCTTACTCACAGAGATCCTTCATATAGGACTTTTTAAATGCTCTCATGGGCTTATCAGCCAGTCCAGAGTGTCTTAAGGGCTGATTCTGAGGTCAGAGTTGTGTTTAGGGTGTTTGTCATTCTATGAGTCTGCTGTGTGGACTGCTTCCCATGTTCGAACATTCTCTCCTTTTTAATTCTATCTATTGTTATTATTTGGTCTTATTTATGTGATCTCTTTGAGACTTAATCCTATCTATATGATCTATTAAACACTTAATATGATCATTTTAACATGTAAGACAGCATTATTACCACGCAGCTTAACGGAATTTGGAGTCCCATGGCAGGTTTTTAGCTTTACCCTTAGAGGTAAGTCCATGGAACTGTGTGCATAACTGTACAGCTCCTCCCTCTCTTATTCCCACTCATGATAAGTTTCAACATAAATGAAATGCATATGTAGGATTCCCTCAAAACACTAATTCTCATTTTCAAATCTTGAATAGAAATGGACATAAAAAAGAAATGCTACTGATGAAAACCACGGTAGTGATACACATGTAATTGAAAAATCTTAACTTGGATAAACAGAATTTTCCTTAGATGAACACTTGGATGAATGGGCATTCTGTTTAAACTTAGCAGTAAACATTTTGTTCTGAAGTAGTTGAAAAGTTTTGATAGCTACCTTGGACCAAGTAATTCTGCTTCTTTTTTGTTAAATGAGCCATTTCAGATGTATTATAGTCATTAAAACATGACCTTGCAATCCCAGATACTGTTCCAATGCATGCAAGCAATATGATATTTTTCTAAACTGTTTACCTGCATCAAGCCTGGTCTTTGTGTTTTCATTGCTTTGAATCCTTTCCCCCTTTTCTTCCCTGGAATAATTATCTTTGGGGCATGACAAATGTATTTTAGTAAGTCTAAAGTGGCTACTTATACTAACAGAAAATTGCCCCACAAATGTCAGTGTGTTCAGCTAGTGCAGCTCTAGTTAAAATCGTAACTCAGTGTAGTTCCGTAGTCATTTATTCTCTGTAAAACTGTAGTTTTCTTTTGTAAATTGATGATAAAAACATGGTGTGGTGGTGGACCTTGCCATTTCATTAGAAATGTTTTTCAGAGTCATCAGCTGGCCCGGCTCTCTCTCATTTCAAACCTAGCTCAAGTTTTTTCATGCTTGGAGCTTGTGCTTTCTATTTGTTTCGTTTTTAATACATTTTTGTTTTCTAAGTATTTAGTTTTCTCAGATCTGTGTTTTTTATCTTATAAGAATGCATTGTTACCTTGCCATTTTTCAACAAAATCACTTGCAAAAGAGTATGAAAAGCTAAAATTTCCTGAAATATTTCACATCATCAAAAATGCCAGAAAACAAACCCAATTTTCTAAAAAACTGAAAAACACCAACTGAAAAATTATAATCCATGTATTCAATGGAATATTATGTGATCATATAAATGAATATTAAGACTATGCAGCCAAAGAAAAGGTAATATTAATCAGAATAAAAGAGAGATGTGTGGGGCTGGCGCTGTGGCACAGTGGGTTAAAGCCCTAGCCTGCAGCGCTGGCATCCCATATGGGTGCCAGTTCTAGTCCCGGCTCTTCCTCTTCTACTGCAGCTCTCTGCTATGGCCTGCGAAAGCAGTAAAATATGGCCAAACTCCTTGGGCCCCTGCACCTTCGTGGGAGACCTGGAAGAAGCTCCTGGCTCCTGGCTTCGGATCAGCTCATCTCTGGCCACTGTGGTCATCTGGGGAGTGAACCAGCAGAATGGAAAACCTCTATCTCTCTGGCTCTACCTCTCTCTGTAACTCTGTCTTTCAAATAAATAAAATAATTCTTTAAAAAAGAGAGAGATGTATAACTTCTAACAACATAAAAATATCATTGCAGATTCATAAATATTGAAAGGAAATATGTAAAAGAGTAGGCGTAGCCAATCAGACATGTGGTGTGTGGGTCAGTTCAACAGAGTACAGCAGAAGGCTAGGGACCATTATCCATGCTATAGCAAGGGACGAAACAAAACTTCTAAATTGTCTACAACTTGCCAAGATTATGAAGATATCAGGGATGGAACAAACCAATATTTAAATAATCATTAATTGATCACTTCCCTTGTGCATAGCTTCCTGCTACATAGGCTTTCTCAATAAACTACTGACATTTTAGATTTGCTAATATTTTTTTCATGAGAGACAGTCTTGTACATTATAGTATATTCAGAAATATTCATGACTTTTACCCTCTAAATTCCAGCAGAACATATCTCTTAGTCATGGCAATCAAACATGACTTTTGGAAGGTAATATTGACTTTGGTTAGTAATCATTGTTGTGGAGGCCTACTAGTTTTATGACAGAATTTCCCCACCTCACTTCTAATCTCAGCCCATTAGGAGAAAGATGGATCACGATGAAAAGCTGGAAAAATCTTATAGGTGTCCTGACCCTTGTTTCCTAAAGTGTAGTTTTCCGGAATGGAGGAAGCATTTCTTTTCAGTGAGGAAATTAGTCAATCAATAACCAGAGAAAGGAATCTCTAGTTGTGGCTATAAAAGTAAGCAGAAACAGGAAGGAAAATTAGCCTGTGGCAAAAAACTGATTCCCATGGGCTGAAGTGATGTAAGGCATGGGGGATGGGAACAGAGAGCTCTCTGAGTTCTAGAGCAGTCGGAATACTGCATCTTTTCAGTGCCCTGCAAAGAACCCAAGACCCAAGAAGAGAATGTGTACAGGAGGCAATGGGCCCATGCAACCCTTGCAGACAGAGTTTTTTTTAAAGATTTTATTTATTTATTTGAAAGTCAGAGAAAAGAAAGGCAGAGAGAGAGAGAGGTCTTCATTCCGTTGGTTCACTCCCCAATTGGCCGCAACAGCCAGAGCTGCGCCGATCCGAAGCCAGGAGCCAGGTGCTTCCTCCTGGGTTCCCATGCAGGTGCAGGGGCCCAAGCAACTGGGCCATCCTCCACTGCCCTCCTGGGCCACAGCAGAGAGCTGGACTGGAAGAGGAGCAACTGGGACTAGAACCCAGTGCCCATACGGGCTTCAGGCGCCGTAGGCAGAGAATTAACCAAGTGAGCCACTGAGCCAGTCCCTAGAGTTTTAACATTATTTATTTATTCATTTATTTATTTTTATTTTTTGAAAGGTAAAGAGACAGATAGAGAGATATAGCATCTTCTGTTTCACTCCCCCAAATGCCTGCAACAGCAAGGACTACGTTGGACCAAAGACAGAGTCAGGAACTCCATCTGGGTCTCCCATGTGGGTGGCAGCAACACAAGTACTTGAGCCTTCATCTGCCGTCTTCCCATGGGGTGCATTAGGAGGAAGCTGGATCAGAAGCAGAAAAGCCAGAACTCAAACCATACACTCCAAAATGGGATGAGGATATTCTAAGTGGCGTCTTAACCTTTGCACAAAAAAACTCCTCCGTAGAAAGATTTTTAAGAAATAAATAACTCACAGAAACAGTCAAGAATGTGAGATTTTGAGGGGCCAGAATGTGGGTTGAGGATATGGGCAATTCAACATCTTTCTCTTTATCCTAAAGTCAGAGGAATAGTTCCCAATACCCATATTATATGACTCTGGCACCTCATAAAATACAAGAGGAACAGCTTACTTTAGTGTTGAAGAGAATACACAAGGACATGAAAATTAAGTTAAATATCCAGCTGCGAAATTAGAGTTCCAGTGAGAAGGCAAGAATCTAAGGACTCAAAGACATCAGTTGGTTAACTGAGATCACAGTTTATTGTCCCTTAGTTCACTTATGCTCTGACTTTAAAAGTACATTGCATCCATTTTAAAGCAATGTGAATTATGTCTGGATAAGTTTAAATGATTTGTTCAGGGTCACTAACTTTTATCTAAATACTAACGAGTTATTGTGTTCCTAACAGTTACATTAAAATGGAGACCAGGACTGAAGAAACCCTGAGTAGACAAAACCAGCTTCATAACTGACCTTGAGCTTGCTTCACTTGCAAACATTAAGCAAAGCTTAATTTGAGCTATTTCTTATAGAAGCCTATCTTAAAGAAAAACAAAACATAAGCTTGACAAATCAAAAGCAACAAGTTAATTTATAATTATATAACTAGGAGTGTTTCAAATGATTCACCAAAGAAGACAACTGTGTATCTGTAGCCAAATATTTTCTTTGATTTATTTCTGATTCCATGATATAAAAGTTTCGCTTTTAAGTTAACTCACTGTAGCTCCTGAACCACTTCTGGTTTGAGCTGCTCAATTTATGGATCCCTGTTTGGTCAAAGAAATTCTTTATAATGTTCTTGTGGGACCAGAGTTGGCACAGCATCTTACGTGGCCATTTGGGTTGCCAGTATCCTGTAGTGGAGTGCCTGGTTTGAGTCCCAGCTACTCTGCTTTCCATCCAGCTTCCTGCTAATTCACATCCTGGAAAGAAGTAGAAAATGGCTCAAGTGCTGGCCACCCAGGTTGGAGACCTGGATGGAATTCCTGGCTCCTGGTTTTAGGCTGGCACAGCCCTGGCTGTTGCTGGAATTGATGGAGTAAATCAGTAGATGGAAAATCTCTCTCTGTCTCTGCTTCTCTCCCTTTCAAATAAAATGAAAATACATAAATAAAAGAAGTACACTTTTTTGTGCCTTACTTTACCTTTTCAACCCCCCTATATGGCAGCTGCTTTGTTACAGAGGAGTAAAATGATGAACCAGTCCAGAAAACAGCCCAGGCTTTGGGGAGCAGACTAAAATAAATATATACAATAACATATGTCACAATGAAGCACAAGGTGCTAGAGTAGCCCATAATAGGGTAACGGGATCAAGTCAAAAAGCAGAGATGGTTTCCCCTAAGAAATGGTAAATTAGAGTTATTTAGAACAGAGCAGTGGTTAGTGGTTCTTAAATGTTGTGTGCATCAGACTCAACGGGAGGATTGCTTTAGACATCAACTACAGGGCCCCATTCCCAATATCTAATTCATAGGCTTTGGCAAGAATCTGAAAATTTGCTGTAATAACGTGCCTACAGGAGCAGCTGCTACTGATCTGGGAATCGCACAAGGAGTATCCCTGAACATTCCAAACAAAGCAAGTCCGCAGGCAGAGGTCCTGCAGGAAGGGGAAGTCAGAGGTCCTGCAGGAAGGGGAAGTCAGGACATCCTGTGTTCTTTCCGTACTTACTAGAATGTGCTGCCTTTTCGCAGGAACAGAACCTGCAAAGATTCAGGCACTTGCCTCGGTGACTTACAGTAAATAGTCAGACCAAGGACTAACACCCAGATCTTGGACCTTCCACTGAGATGACTTCTTTCCTCTCAGGGGCTGGGCATCTCTGTCGTCCACCTCGCTAAAATATGCAGTTGGCTTCTGTGATTGCGGCCCAGAAAAAGGCAAAAAGCAGTCCCTGCTGTTTCAAAAATGTGAGCCAGCTCTGCCTGCTGTATCTTGTCTTTGCTTGAGAGAATGCTGACTATTTTAAGCAACGCTTCAGGATATTCTTCCTCTTCTTTGAGATGGAGGACTTAATCTTACAGAAAACACATTCCTTCTCTCAAGAGTGCCCTTGAACTAATATAGCAGAAACCCTGACTCCAGTGGGGCTTTCTGATATGCCTTTGAAGAGGGTGAATTTACTAATCAATACAAATTACAATTTCTCAACTGGCAACAGCCTCTGCAGCTTTATTATTCACAGCCTGAGCTCTCAGGTCTGGATGAACAGAGAAACTCTAGGCCAAAATCCTACACAAATACTGATTGTTCCAGAGGGAAGTAACACAGGATTATTTATATGATCAGGAATATTTTATAGAGTTGACAAGTATAGAGAGAAGAATTACATATGATATTTTAAGGTGTGGACTAATAACCTCTCATAGTAGCAAAATATATTTTTGCCCTGTTCCTTACACACTTCTTATACACATATACACTCACAAGGAACAAGGAAAGAGAAAGGGAAAGCTACAGAGGCAAGGAAATGCAAAGATGCAACAAAAAACCCACTGTCCAAGAGTTTAGGTTTTAGTTCTCACCTTCTGTCACTGTGTAACTCTGGATGAAGCCTAAACTGTTCTAGAACTGTTTCCTTGTCTGCAAAAGCAGGGAGTTGACATGATACTTAATGACTTTTCTAGATAGAAGTATCTTATATATAAAAGACTAAAGAAATGTATAGGAATGAATTTCATCTGAAAAATTTTTCCCTCTGCATAAAAAGATTGAAATCCCTTTCCTGATATCATTTTTTAAAGGCACACCAGTTTTTAATTAAAATGAATGTCTCACAATACCCTTTAGATATTTAAAATTGAAAAATAATTTAAAATTAAAATACACTAATCAAATACAATTTTAGAGACAAATTCTATTTTGAAATATATGGATATTTGTTTCCAATTATATAATATCACTAACAATGTAGAGTATGTTTATTACCGAAACTCTGGCATCTCAAGAAGTATGCAGGTCATCTTCAACACCACAACTCTTGGTCTGCTTTGTTTTCAAGCAAGGTGTCTCCAACTCTGCTCAACAATTCCTGACCAGCCTTTTTTTTTTTTTTTTTTTTAATCTATGCAAGATCTGTAGTGCGCTCTAATTATTTTTTCATTTAAATATGGTATCTTTAATGGCCAGGAAAGAAAGAGGAGCTAATGTCCACCAACCCCTGCTATGAGGTTTGTATTATGCAGGGTTCACTCTGTATATCACCTGATAAAATCCTCACTATTTGAACAGTTATTTTACAGAGGAAGAAACAAAAGCTCAGAGATACCAGGGACCCTGCCCTTGGGCAAATCTAACATGTACAAGCCATGATTTGATGCCAGTTTTCTTAGATGGGGACCCTGTGCCAATTTTACAGCTCCAGGAGACCTCCTATGTAATAGTCAAGAGGAAGCCTACCAAACAAATTTTTATTGCTGACCTACTAGTTGTTTCATAACATCTTTTAACTTATTTAATTCTCAAAACATGAGGAAGTAATATACCCATTTTTAAGTTAATCAACATAATGGAGATCACACATCCAGTATTTAACCAAAGTGGAATAAGAACACAGGTGACGACTAACTGTGACTGACAACTCTAATTAAGTTCTGTCCAATCAATGAAATGATTATTGGTTGACTCTCAATATAACATATTTTTCTCATTTTCAATATTAGTACATGTTTTTATAAGCATATTAAGAAATAAGGAGGAAAAGTCCTTTATAACTAAGATACCTAGACAATATTTAGTTTTAATAAACACACAAAGTCTTCCATATACATATATATAAAACAAAAAATATTATATTAAATTTAACTTTCACTTCTAAACAAATGTTCTTTTATACAGTGATTTTTAATGACTACATGGTTTTTACCCCTCACATGGAATTATTAGAATTTATTCATTCCCATTTAATTATCCATACATAATTTGTTTCAATTTTCTTTTCTTGCAATGATGAACTGAGCTCTGGAATACACAGAACCTTATTTGTAGTGTTTGAGAAGGAGAGAGGCATATGTTCATTAAGCCAAACCATGGATAAAATGTTATAAATATAAAAGCTTTATACATCCTTTTAAAATACCACCAATAAATTGTGATAACTGAACATTAATATGCTGGAGGCTTATCCAGATACTGGCATGATATAATATGAAAACACTTGCATTACAGAAGTACTAAATGGGTCAAAAGAGATTTTTCAGCCTTCAGAGGAGAGAGTTGGCCACACCCATCATACCATAGAGGAGAACTTTCAGCAACAAGTGCAGTATTGCAGTCTGTCCTTGCTCTTTATCTGTGCCAACAGCATTGGGCAACAACATGTGTGTGTTCCTCCTCCTCCTGTTCTTTCTCTTTTACTCCAAATCCCTTGTATAACCACAGAAGCACTCTTTATGGCACGACTTATGTGGAATTTTATTAATTAGAGAGAAAAACACATTTTGAAACATTAAGATATTGGGGTTTTTCCCCTCCCTGATTTTCCCTTTTGTTTATCCTCAAACAGCTGCCTGTGGACTCACTGACTCCCAGGAGAAACATGCAACAGGAAGCAGAAATATCTAAAGTGTATTTCTGACTTTTATTTTCCAAAAACCCAAGAACCTAGAAAGATATTAAAAACTTTCAGAGATAGAAAGAAAGGAAGAAGAGTATGATAAGAGAAGCAGAGTGACTTAGAAGAGGTGGGGATAAAGAATACAGTGATGGGGACAGGTGCTGTGGCATGGTGCATAAAGCCACCACCTGCAGTGCTGGCATTCCATATGAGTCCTGGCTGCTCCACTTCCCATCCAGCTCTCTGCTATGGCCCGGGAAAGCAGAAGATGGAGCAAGTTTTGGGGTCCCTCTGCACACGTGTGGGAGACCTGGAAGAAGCTCCTGGCTCCTGGCTTTGGATCGGCGCATCTCTGACCGCTGTGGAGTGAATTAGCAGATGGAAGACCTCCCTCTCCCCCCGACCCCTGCAACTGCCTCTCTGTAACTCTGCCTTTCAAATAAATAAATAAATCTTAAAAAAAGAAAGAAATATCATCATCGTTCTTATTTCCATTCTACCTACATTTACACTAATACTATGACTAGATCCATGATATAAAAAGGCCAATTATCACATTTGATAATAGGCCTTTCTTTGCTCTGGCATTTTGCAGACATCGTATCATTGATTATCCTTAATTATCTTTACCAGATTGGTCAAGAGGCTATTTCAGACACAAGAATTGACAAGTTCAAGATTGTGCACAGGATTCAATGGTAGTGCCTGAATTCTAACACTTATAAGACTACACAACAATTATCTTGCATGATTTTTCCACTCTAACTCAAAGTACAGAAGACCCATATTTTGTTTTGCCCCAATTTTTCTTCATAGTTCTCTAATCTCTGTTTCATTAATCCACCTTTATTGTATTTCACTACCCATTTTTTTTAAAAAAAGCACAGATATTAAATCTGCATAGAGTACAGTCACATGTGCAGCAACAGTGATTTGAGGATTATCTAACAGGAAGGAAGAAAACCCACTGACACAGTTCCATCACTTGAGCCTTTTTCACTTAAACAGTATGCTCCATGGAATAAGACTGATATTGCAAGAGGGAAGGGAACAAATAGGGCTTCAGGTAAGTTGAGTTGGCAAATTCAATCATGTTGCCTGTGACTCTGGCTGCCTGCATTTGTGCATATTAATGCAGCAGTCAATTCCATAATAGTATAGTCATGAAGAGGAATCTGCAGTCAATGAGGCCCCAGTGCCATGAAAAAAACTGACCAACAGTTCAATTAATATTTTTGTCCCTGCAAAGACTTTATTGCCACCAAGTCTGTAAGTAAGCATGAAGCCCAGATTATGGTGTGAGGTCTGATCAATTAAAGTTTGAAAGCCTTTTTTATTTGCTTGGATGCATCGTTCAGTGTAATTCATTATCATTTGTCATTCTAAGGTGCTTTTTTTTTTTTTTTTTCAAAATTTCCCTCTGAAGTAGCAGAGACAAAATTCCTTAGAAAAAATAAACATCATGAGAGTATAGCTATTTTTAGTAGTGTGGAGTGTATATCTCTTGGTGAAAATAAGAAATTACAACTTTTGCTCTCTTCCTATGAACCAGAAAGAAAAAAAAAAAAAAAACAGTCAAAGAAAAACATTAGTGATGCATCTCTCCATTACTAGGTTTCTTCTACTCAATCACATTAAGATTAAAAAAAAAAAAACACAGGAAAAAAAACTCAGAAATGATTCTGCTCCTAGAAAAAAAAAAAACTTAAGTTTTGAAGAACTTTTATTGTATTGTATCAACTGTCACCTTAAAAAAAATCTTCCCATTTGTTGCATAGAGATGTGACAAACCAAAGAACTTATGATGCTGCTTAGCACATAGCACTTAGAACACATTAAATACCAGGTGAGAAAGGAAAGGTCAACAGTAAGCTGTCTTATTACTATCAAAGTCAACTGGAATGCTGTGTGCTGTCTTCGCAGAGTTTAAACCTTCCATCTCCTTCTCACATATCTTATGAAGCTCATCATGGACCCACATTTTCTTTAATATTATAGGATTATGGGCTCTATCGGATATTCACATATCATTTTCTTTATCATACATTGCTTTTTTTAGACTTTTAAAACTGTTCTTAATGTTGCCATTCTTAGATACACATCTTCCCTATGATTCTATATGGGATAAATAGGGAAGTTGTTAAGTTAGTGGTTCAAATGTGAGGGAAAGATGGATGCTGGGATGGCTACATACTCACTCCTCTACTTTTCACTTTGCTCTGGACTTGAAGGCAGAGGCAAGATGGCAAACTGTGTTTAGCACTGGATCTGTGCCAGGCTTTAGAATGGAAGCAAATTCCATATGGTGATGAATGGGCTGCTGCCTTTTTCCCTAATCTTGTCTACAACTCTCCTCTGTCTATTGTGAAATGGCAGTATTGACTTCCTTGATTGTCTACCTTTTGAAATTTCAGAATGTGGAACATTTCCCTGTAAAACTTCCCATCCCCAGATCTTCACTTAGATACCTTCAGGTTTCAGTTCCAAAGTTTCCATAGAAATATTCCTAAGAACTTTGTTTTGCTACTTGTCTCTCGCTCTCCATCAGAGTGGCCCTCTCATTTTACTGACAATGTTTCTGTCTCTCTGAAATTCCTCATGCTATTATTTACTTGGTGTTTTGTTCACTGTGTGCTTTCTCCAACTCCATTAGAATGAAGTCTGGATGAGGACAAACATCATGCTGTATCCTTGATGCATAAACTAATTAATATATAGCACAGAGTATATGTCTAACACATAGTCATTGGAATGAATAATGAATAAATTAACATGGTGAAAAGAGGTACCTAAGATACTCAACTAAACAAGCTTAGTTTGTCAAGGTAGAAGAGCTAGAGGAACATAGAGCAAAAATATGAATGCAAAGGACTTTTACCTAGTATCATCCATGTAAAATATTCTTTGGACGCAAAGACAATGGCATTAGATTATTTTTTTTAAAGATTTATTTATTTTTATTTGAAAGTCAGAGTAACATAGAGGAGAGGCAGAGAGAGGGACAGAAAGGTCCTCCATCCAGTGGTTTACTCCCCAATTGGCCGCAACGGCCGGATCTATGCCAATCCAAAGCCAGGAGCCAGGAGCCTCCTCCAGGTCTCCCACGTGGGTGCAGGGGCCCAAGGACTTGGGCCAGTTTCCACTGCCTTCCCAGGCCACAGCAGAGAGCTGGATAGGAAGTGGAGCAGCCAGGACTTGAACTGGCGCTCATATGGGATGCCAGCACCTCAGGCCAGGGCATTAACCCTCTGTGCCACAGTGCCGGCCCCATTAGATTATTAAATAGAGTGCAGGTCCCACAGAGAAAGATCAAGAAATTTCAACTCATATAATTTCCTAGAGGTACAGTCTTGATGACAAGTGACAAATGGTGTATCCAGTGTTTTCTCACCCAATATAGGAGAGAAAACTAATGCCCAATAATTGCACTGCCTCTGTACTATCCCTGAACAGAGTGTGCCGTTTAGAACTGAACCATCCTGGAAGAAATATTAAGGTTCACAATTAAGAAGGATTTGGACTCAGTTCAGGGATTTCATAGCTACCGGATGGCTACTGACACATAATTTACCTTAGCCCCTTTACTATGCTTCAGTATTCTGATAAGTCATTTAAGGCCATTATCTTGTTTGATCATCACAAAACCTCTGTGTGTAGGTATAAATATTTGTTCTCTTTAACAAAAGAATTAACTAAGGCATGCTGAGACTAAGTCAGTGGTCCAAGGTAACACAAGAAATTGAAGAATTCTTTGAAGTCAGTATCAGTTCTGCTTCACTTCAAGTCTACACTCAAAATCACTTAATTACTAATGTTTCTCAGTAGGCCATTGCTGACATTTTGGCACAGTTATTTGTTAAGTGGGACTATCCCTTACATAGCATCCCTGGCTTTCTGCCCAGAATGCCTCTGACATCCCCTGAACCACTGTCCCACTCATGGTGAGAACCACTGTGTGTAGTAAATCTGAAAGGATCTATGAAGAAATGTCAATACTACCAGTATTCCAGGTGTTTCAAACTTCCAATATCAAGGATAATATCTCACTGTATTTGCTCAGGATCACATTGTACCAAAGAAATGTTACTAGAATTTTGGTGGTCTACATCGCTCATATGAATAGAACAAAGAAGATACCTTCTTCTAGTATATTTGATGCATAAACATTTTCACATTTTATTTGCTTATGTTTCAGTAACATATAATCATAAACACACACACATATATAAAACCATAATATGGGAGTAATGTGGAAGGTTGTGGAAGTATGAAAATTAAAATTATTTAGTATGTGATACAGAAATACAATTTAGCCTATGATCATCCTGGAATACGCAGTCCTATTAAATAGATTCCGTTTCCAATGTCAGTTCCTCTCCTGACTAGCTTCACTGTTCTTGTAGATAATTCTGAAATGCTGCTTTCATGGTACCTGCCCTACTGGAAATCATGCAATGGCATCTTACTAATTAAACCCTTCATTTTTCTCCTCTCCTAGCTTCAGGCTCCTTCGCAATCTAGAATTCACCTCACACATTAGGTTTATCTTCTGTTCCACACCAATTTTAATAAATTATTGTCAATCTATTACTATTACCATTCCCTGATGACTTTCAGTTTCCAACCATCAGACATTCATTTTCATCTGCTTAGAATTCCCTTCCTAATTCTCTCTGCTATCTAAATGCTTTCAGTCTTTCACTGGCCAAGTATTTCTTCCTTAGGGAACATGTGAATAGAGAGCCATTTCTCCTTCTTCTTTCTCTAGGTCATTTCATCCCTACCAATTATTCTCCTACCTGACTGATCACTAGAATTAAGTATGGATATTTTTGAAAGTACAATTCTTATGTCTGTAACTCCTGAGGTTCTGATTCAACCTGGAGTAGGGCCTATAAATCTGCATTAAAAAAAGAAATGTCCAAGTGATTCTTGATGGTGAACCAGGTTCAGGAATCACTCATCTGACACATTTAATTATTTTGCCTTAATGGCTTCATTTTCCTTTAATCATCATTATCATCATCATTATTTTGTCACTTCATATATCACCAAAATTTTCTTCACAGGTATATCCAGGTCTAATCCATCAAGGTCTACATTTACAGAAAGTACTTAAATATTTTCTCATGAATATCTTGTGAATAATAAATAAGATTCTATTGGACAATTCACATTGTTTTTTCTTAAGGCAAGAGAATATATATATGTATATATATTAGACTATACCTTATTTTAACAATAATTAAAAATTTCATTTTCTTTCAGGGTTGCCAATTCTAGGTTAGAACATAAAACTGCATAGCTAACGAGACTATTAACTTAAAAAATAAGAGTAGCTGCAAACTGAACTAACTTTCATGAACTTTTAACAGATTTATTTTTGTATTTTGTATCCAACATATTTCAACAGGTAAAAATATTGTGGGTTCTTCCTTGGTAAACTCATTTGAAATCCCAGTTGGAGATATGTACTCTGTGTAGCTCTGATCAAGTGAAAATCCAATTGTGCAAACTGCACTTATGAGAAAAGAACCATAGTGAAATGAGTGCTGGTCTCCCAAAGGTAGCAGATTTTTAGCAGAGTGATAAATACATTGATAATAACCATGAGATATTTTAAAAGTCTCTAGCATAAAGAAGTAAAAGATGAGACAGAGGCAAGAGATTCAAAAGGAAAAGAGGATGAGGGGAAGAAAGGAAAATAAAGGAGAACAAAAGGAATGGTGAGTTGAGAGGATGGAGAAGAAAGAGCAAAGGAGGTCAGTGAGGCTACTCCATGGACAATGTCTACTCACAAGGTAAGGACCAGATCTTATCACAATTGCTTATTCCAATTTGGAGGACTTTAAGTATAAAGATGCCAAAAATTGATATAATATTGGATTTTAGTAGGCACTGTGTGAGTGAGGAATTTGAAGTTACATTTTATTAAACAAATGACTCTTGAAGCTGTATTGGACACAGCCCCAGAAACTCTGGAATCTGTCTTTGTCTAGCCACTTCAAACTGTGACTTCCAGGAAGTGATAGTCATACATTGGTTAAAAATAAGGGAAAGTCTTAGAAGGACAATAAAAAAAGGCAATCAGAGCAACTCTTTACTATTGAGAGATCTTGTTCCTAAGACTTCAAAGTTACTCGCACTGGAGGGAATGGCACCCAGACACAGCCCACGAAACTGAATGGAGAGGGAATGAATCTGAGGACAATTACTAGCAATGCAGATGCAGTCACTTGAACACCAAATATGCTGTTATGGGAACAGCAGCCACTGAGGTATAATTTCCCTCCAAAAGTTACACTAGAAATGACTTGATAATTATCTAAGGAATTATCATTTAAGATTGGTGTGTGAGTTGAAGCGGGTTGCTGAGCACCTGCCAAGCAGGCAAGTAAAGCACACCTACTGCCAAGACTTGCTTCCTGTGCTTCAGTCTCATTTTACGAGTGCCTTGGCTGCTGTCCTAATATTCAAGTGAGTTTAATTCCCACCAACACTACATGTAAGGTATGCAGACACAAATTTGGAATGCTAATACATAAAATCCAATACAAATCTTAACAGAGTTTATAGGAAAAGCAAAGCTCGTGTACAGAGCAGACGGTGGCTAAATGTCAGTACAGACTTGTGAGTGGATACAGACTGTGTAAAGAGATTTGGGGCAGGCTCATTTCTCTAAAATATGGTGAAAATCTTAGAATGGGGTAGAAAAGTCTTCTGAATTTCATAAAGGGCCTTGGGTGAGTTTATTCAATTTATAACAGAGAGGAGACCTTCCAGACTCATTCAATGCCAGCTTATTTGTAATTTAGATACTGATTTCAGTCAACAGACAGCAGGTTCCCAAGCCACAACAGCTCAGAGTTAAACTGGAGGTTGAAGTAGAGAGAGACTATCATAAGACGATACAAAAATTTTAACAAAAAATAATAAATCACACAGAAATGATTTAAAAATCTGGCAGAATAATTCAAAAGGCAATACTCTTGGGTCTATTTACTGCAAGTGCTAAAACTTCTACATAGTCGTTGGCTAAGACTTCTTTGACTCAGCAGTGTATTGACCATGGGTCATCATGAAGAAAAAGCTATCTATGTGTATTTATATGTTACAGCTTAGTAATACATAGAAAGGGAGTGAAATATCTATCCAGCCACAAATACCCAGTGTCAAGTTAAAAGTGCAGTACTCAATATAGAACCAAAATATTTTCCAAAGGGATTTTTGACAAGGTTAAATATTATCTAAAACTTGTTCTGTAATAAAGTTTTCAATATAACATCCAATAAAGTTAATACATTTTTGTTCTGCCATCTTCTCTTCTCTGGAATCCATATAATTGCTTCTCAAAATTCTCTCCTTGTATTGCTTTAAACCATTTTATCACATTTTGAGGAGCTATGAGGTACTAGGTACAATACCACTTTACATAACTTCCCTCTTTCATGTCTTACCAAAAATCCTGTAAAGTGGGAATCATCAGTGCTTGTATTTTGCAGAAGAAAAACATTCCTTCAGTTCTTCACTCAACGCTCATTTAACATTATAAAGCAGCAGAAGGAATAGGTGAACTGTAAAACAAAATGCTTTGAATAATGTTGAACTCTCTGGTTTTGTCATCTTAGGTAAATCACTTGCAAAATAAGAGTTAAAATAATAGTAATTCAGGAGGTGATAATAAAAGTAAATGTGTTTTGTATGATAAAATGAATAAAACAAGAATATCATATTTAATGTTTCTTCCGATTTCCAAAAGACTGAGATGGGGCAGTATAACAGAGAAAAGAAGAACAGATTGAATGTAGGAAAAATTGAAAGAACAAAAAGAGGGAGAAAGTTTTAATGAGGGGAAGGAGAAAAATGCAAATAGATACACACAAACATAGAAGGCACAGAGATTAAACTGTTGCGACAAATAACTCTGCAAAACTTCCTTTTCCCTAGGTTAATCCCATACTCCAACTTGCACACTTCCTGAACAACTAGGATATTTGCTCATGGATGCTAATCGTTTCTACTCATTGGGTAAGGAGCTTCTGAGCAATACTCAATGTGCAGAGAAACTATCAGCAGATGGAATGGAGAGAAAAGACCAGAAAAGCTGCAATTGCTAAGCGCTGAGATCCTGTTTGTGGAAATTGAGGGTGAGGGATTTAGAAGCAGGGAGAATTCAGAGCACTTAAAAAAGCTGCACTGGAAATGCTGGTGAGGAGCAGAGGGACCTTAGGTAGAAATGGCCTGGAAGTTAGGTCAACTAAATGTACTTTGAGAAACACAGACAGACATAAGCATTTTGCTTCTCACTGCAGAGAAATGATTTAACTTAATTTCATATTCAATGTGGGAATATAAATATTTGTATGTAGACAGCAATGCCAGAAGGATGGTGGAAGTCCCAGACCCTCCTTCTGCCTTTGGAAACACTGACACTCAACAACACCACCTGGACCAATTCCTTTTGCAGCACCTCTAAAATTCAGTAGAGAGACTTCCACAATCAAAATGAGCACAAAACCATATCAAGTTGGTAGGAAAATTTGTCCCTACCCCTTCTTTAGCACAGTGTAATTAAAATGACACATCCACCTCCCAGCCTCTCTTCACAAAGACAAAGAGAAAACTGAACTGAAAAATACTCCCAATATTAAAACATTTTGGTGGCTTTCCAGGAAACAAGTTCCTCACTTGCTTGAGTCTAACAACTAAAAGAGAAATGCAACAGGATAGAGACCACAGACAACCAAGGCAACATTTGGACTCAGCACCCACTCAATCACCAAAGTTCAACCATGGACCCCAAGTACAGCATGAACCAAATGGAAGAAGCCGTAAGGTTCCTAGCTTCTCCCAGAAGAGGAAAAGAATTGGAACATGTGCATAGCATTCTAGCCTTTGGAAGGACTACACAAGGAACCAGCTTCTACCTGCTGTATTTCAGAACATTGTAGAACACTCTAGATGGCTGGTAACTGCTGAGAAAAGGAGCACTAGGCAACTTGTGACAGCTCCCAGGGACCTACAGGACAGATGCTAGAAGAATGATGACATTACCAGCTCCTGGAAAAAGCAGCCACCAATCTCTCTAACCAGGAATTTAGATGTTTAAGTCTAGAGAAGACACATTCAAAGAAAAGTTTTCATAGGACAGGTGAGTATTATCCCTGGGATGTAAAATATATGTCTATAGTGATACACCACATTAACTAAATGAAGGGTACAAATCACATGATAGTCACAGAAAATTTGACAAAACTCAACACCTTTTCATGGTTAAAAAAAAAAAAAAAACTTAAAACATTAGGAATTACCTCAGCAGAAAAAGGTCTGTATGAAAAGACCACAGCTAACCTCAGATTCAATAGTCTGAGGTCAAAGACTTACAGGACTTTCTAAGAGAACAGGAAGTAGGGAAGAGGGCCCATTTTTGCTGTAGCCATCAAGAATAATCCTGAAAGTCCGAGCTAGAGAAATTCGGCAGAGAAAAAAAAAGAGCCAATTCAGAAAGAAAGATTTACAATTATTTCTGTTCATAAATGATATGATTTTATATGTTGGAAATATTAATGACTCTGTACAAACTATTAGAACTAATAATTCAGTAATGTTTTAGAACAAAAAATTCAACATGAAAATCAGTTGCTTATCTACGCTGACAATGAATAAATATGAAAGGAAACTTTTTAGATCTCACATTTGATAGTGTCAAAAAGAAATAAGATACTTCAAAATATATTTAACTAAGTATGTAAGGCACATTGAAAACCACAAAATATTGCTGAAAGAACTTATGAAGAAATAAATAAGTGGAAAGACATATTGCTTTCATGGATTGGAAGATTCAATGCTGTTCAAATGTCTCTACTATTTACAATGATCTATTGATAAAACACAATCCCCCCCAGAAAATCCCAACGATTATTTTTGCAGAAATTGACAACAAAATCAGCCAAAATAAACTTACGAACAAAGTTGGAAATCTCATACTTCTTGACTTCAAAACATACTAAAAAGTTTTAGTAAACAAAAGACTATGGTATTGGTGTAATGATAGACAATATCAATACAACAGAATACAGAGTCCGGAAGTAAAGTGATTTCCTTTTCAAAAGCATTAGCAAGGTCTCATCTCTATAAGAATCCTGCTGCAATTCCAAGAAGCATAGGCAATCAAAGCAAAGTAAAAATGTAATACTACATCAAATGAAAAAGATTATACATGGCAAATGCAAATAGTCAATGGAGTAAAAGGAGAACTGACAGAATATGAGAAAATACTTGCAAATAAATGGTTTCAAAATTAATTTTCAGAGTAAGTGATTAATATTTCATATATGTTAGTAACCTAGATAACTCACTGGACAATGTACTTAAATGGAAATTTCTCAAAGGAAAATGTCCAAAGACTAACAGGTATAAGAAAAGATGTTCAACAGCATTAATCATAAAGAAAATGCAAAACCAAAAGGCAATCACTTCATACCTGTTAGAATGACTGTTATCAAGAAAATAACAAAACATAAGCAGAAACAAAAATTGAATTGAAAAGAACAGGTGTTGATGAGGATATGGAGAAATGGAAAATGCTGCACTTTGGTGGGAATGTGAAATAAGTAGTGCAATCACTAGGGCAAATAGTACATTCTTCAAAAAGTTAAAAAAGGGCTATTGCATAACATGGCAAACCCATTTCTAGGTATTTATCCAACATATTTGTAATCAGAATTTCAAAGAAACATTAGCACCACCACATACATTGAAGCATTTTTTACAATGCACTAGAGATTGGAAAGGCCTAAAAACCCATTAATATATGAATAGATAAGGAAAATGTGCAAATCAGAATGTGTTATAAGCATTATTTAGATTTCTAAAAGAAAACAGAGGGTTCCAAGATGGCAGAATAGCAACAGGGCAGTCTGCTCCAGGCTAGGCCAAAATAGTAGAAAAAAAAGTGGAGAAAGTGCATTCTCAGGGGAAAGTTGCAGAGAAAACAGCAGTGGAGATTCTGTGGAAGTGTTAGCAACGTCGTGGATCCGTGTTGATGGTGTAGACATGCAAATGTGCACATACATAACAGATGACCCCAGTAGCCCTGTTCCAGAGGAAGCGCCTACTCTGGTGAGAAAGGTGAGGTCATACCACATGGGCCTGGGCCACTGTTGAGAGAAAGCCTAGTGGACTGTACTGTCTTTGTGTCTGGCCCAGAACCCTGAGAACAGGTCTACTACTCACCTAGAGGGAAAAATAAAAGTAGTATATCTTTCTCTCTCCCCATCTCCTCCACCCCCCAACACGCACACACAACAGTACCCTGCAGCCAGCTGTAAGAGGGCTGGTTACCATTTTGGACATAAGAAGGTAGCAGCTGCTGCAGCTCTTGTGTGTACACCCAGCAACTAGAGGGGATGGTTTCCAGATTGTCAGGGGAGCAGCAGCAGCAGGTCTGCTGTGCCCACTCTGCAAAGGCTAGGGAGGGAGAGAGGAGCCATTGAAACAGAAGTATTGCCTGCAGAGATTCTTGTATGTGCCCAGCACAATTGTGAAATGAGAAGGGCTGCTGACTGTGGGTATTGTGCACATGCATGATCCAGGGATTTTACCAGAGTGAAAAAATTCATGTTCCCCACTAACTTTGAGTCTGGCTGAGAGGATGAAAAGGAGGCTAGTCACCAACATATGACTATGAGGTACATGAATCCTCTCAACAAATCATTGGTTCCAGGGTTCCAGGGCTGAATTTTCCTAGGTGAAACACACACAGGCAGCAGCTTTAGAAACCACATAGCCTCTCTATGGACTAGACAGGCTGGCAGGGCAGAGTGGTTCCTCTTGCACTCCTTGCACATGGGATCCCTGAGTGTTGAGACTGGGAAAACAATGTGACTATATGAGAGCACACAGGGTGTAGCTGGGTCTCTGGGCAATAACTGACGCATCTCCACATATTCAGATGCCCCAGATTGCCTGGGGTGGGTCACTGCAATGGGATCTGGGTTCGCACTGAGGACCTCACAGATACTTGGTGCAGTTCATGTGGAAGCAGGGATGAGTATTACATCCACTAATGGCTAACACCCAGGTACTAATTACCATGGAAGACAGGAGGTAAGAGTGTGGTCAAGCCAAAAGTGGTGCCCACGCCCCCACCTTCTGTTAAAAAGAAATCTACCACAATCAACTTGGATGTCACCATCCATACTCACTCCACCCTGGAACACTGACCAGAGCTCCCTGACCACACTCAGCACACACTTCTGGGTATTCACTGAAAGAGCAGACATTCCACAAAGCCATAGAGGAATAGTTCAAAGATAAAAGCTATCAGAGAAAAAACAACTATCTCAACAAATGCCCAAAAATAAATGTAGAAACTCAAGAAACAACATTATATAAAACAACATGAAACCCCCAAAGAAACACAACACCTCAATATTAGAACGTGAAGATGAAGAGATTGATGAAATGCCTGAAACGGAATTCAAAAGATTAATCATAGGATTACTTGGAAGCAATCAGAAGTAAATCCACAAACTAAAGAAAACCATACTTGACATGAATGAAATTTTTCCCATTAAATTGAGATTTTAAAGAGAAACTGAAATATTAGAAATGAAGAATTCAATAAATCAAATAAAAAACGTGGTGGAAAACTTTAACAATAAATTCAGTAAGGCAGAAAAAAAGAATATACAAGGTAGAAAACAAATCTTTTGAAATTTTTCAGTCATACCAAAAAAAAAAAAAAGATGAAGAAAAAGAAAAAGAAGAAATATAAAATTAAAACAGTGTTGGAGAACTATGGGATACTATCAAACAAATCAACACACAGGTCTTAGGAGTTCTTAAAGGTGCAGAAAAGGATGACTTAGAAGGCCTTTTTAGTAAAATATTTGCAGAAAACCTTCTCAATTTGGAGAAAGAGAGACATCTGAGTAGAGGAATCACATAAAATACCTAATAGACATGATAAGAAAAGATTTTCATCGTGACACAACAGTAAAGCATAAAGAAAAGATCCTAAAATGTACACAAGAGAAATGCCAGACTACTTTCAGAGAATCTCCAATTAGACTCAAAGCTGACTTCTCTTCAGAAACCTACAGGCTAGGAGAGAATGGAGAAACATAATACAAGTCTTAAGTGAAAAAAAACTGTCAATCTAGAATACTGTACCTTGCAAAGCTCTCATTTATGAATGAAGTGAAATAAAGACCTTCCATAACAGAAATTGAAAGAATTTGTTACCACTCATCTAGCTTACAAAAGATGCTTAAGGATGTGCTACACACAGAAACACACACAAAAAAAAATAGTCATCATTATGAAAGAATGAGAAGGTAGAAAATCCTCAGTAAAATTACAAAGGAAATCCAAAGTAAACAATAGGAATATTTATGGAAAAATGGCAGGGCAATTCATTACTTATCAATTGTAACATTGAATGTAAATGTCCTCAACTCTCCAGTTAAAAGATATAAACTGGTTGAATGGATTAAAAACCAAAACCCATCTATTTGCTGCCTATAAGAAACACACCTCACCAATAAAGATATGTGCATACTAAATGTGAAAGGATGGAAAAAGATATTCCATGTAGCAGAAACCAATCAAGAGCTGGTATAGCTATCCTAATATAAAACAATAGACTTTAAAACAACAAAAAAAAATGTTAAAAGAGACAAAGAAGGACACTATGTAATGATTAAAGGATCAATTCAATAGGAAGATGTGATTATAATAAAAGTATATACACCCAATTACAGGGTACCTGTCTATTTAAAAGAAATGTTAATGGATCTAAAGGTTATCTATATTCCAATACAATAGTAATGAGGGATTTCAACACTCCATTTTCATCAATAGATTAACCAGACAGAAAATCTACAAAGAAACAACAGAGTTAATCAATAGTATAGATAAGACTGACCTAACTGATATCTACAGAACTTTTCACTCCACAATGTTCTTATCACATTGATCTCATCAGTGCATGGAACCTTCTTTAGGATAGACCATATACTAGGCCATAAAGCAAGTCTCAGCAAATTAGAAAAAAAAAGTATACTATACTTCTCTGACCACAATGGAATGAAGCTGGAAATCAACAATTCAAGAATCTCTAGAATATATGCAAACACATGGAAACTGAACAATATGCTCCTGAATGAATAATGGGTCACAGAACAAATCAAAAGAGAAATTAAAAATTTCAGAAAATGAATGAAGACAAAAATATAACATACCCAAACTTATGAGATATAGCAAAAGCAATGTTAAGAGGAAACTATAGCAATTGGTGCCTACTTCAAAAAATTGGAAAGGCACCAATTAATAGTGCATTTCAAGGACTGAGAAAAAAAGAATAACAAATGAAACATAAAACTAGTAGTAGGAAATAAATTATTAAAATTAGAAATAAATAAAATTTAAATCAACAATAAAATTAAAAATTCAGCAAAAAAAAAGAGCTGGGTTTTTGAAAAAATAAAATTGACACATCACTAGCCCAATAATCAAAGAGAGAGAGAGAGAGAGAGAGAGAGAGAGAGAGAGACCCAGATCAATAAAATCAGAGATGAAAATAGAAATGTAATGATACAACAGAAATGAAAAGTATCATCAGAAATTAGTACAAAGAAATTTATGCCAATAAGGTGGAGAATACAGAAAAATGTATAGATTTCTGGGGACACAAAAATAAGTTATGAAGTCACAGAACACCTAAACAGACAAATAACCAAGAAGGAAATTAAATCAGTAATAAAGACCCTCCCCAAAAAAAGCACAGGACTCAATGGCTTCATTGCTGAATTCTACAGGACATGTAAACAAGAATGAATTTCAATTCTTCTCAAACTATTCAAAACAACTGAAACGGAAGGAATCCTCCCAAACTCATTCTATGAAGCCAGCATCACCCTAATTCCTAAACCAGAAAAATAACAGTGAAGGAGAACTAAGATCAATTTAAAGATGAACATGGATACAAAAGTACTCGTCAAAATACTAATCAGTTGGATCCGACCAATGTATCCAACACTAGCCAATCAGAAAGATCATCTACCTAGACTAAGTGGAACTTATTCCTGGCATGCAGGGATGATTCCACATATGCAAATCAATAAATGTGATATATCACATTCATAAACTGAAAAAAAAACATATGACTATCTCAATAGATGCAGGGAAAGCATTTGATAAAATACAACATCCATTCATGATGAAAACCTTAAGCAAACTGGGTATAGAAGGAACATTCTTCAACACAACCAAGGCATCTATGACAAATCCACAGCCCACATCCTAATGAATGAGGAAAATTGGAGGAATTCCTACTAAGATCCAGAACCAGACAAGGATGCCCACTCTCACCACTGATATGCAATGTAGTCCTGGAAATTTTAGCCGGAGCCATTAGGCAAGAAAAAGAAATATAAAGGATACAAATTGGGAAGGAGGAAATCAAACTATCTCTTTTTTCAGATGACATGATTCTATATGGAGGGGATACAAAACACTGCACTATGAGACTATTGGGGAACTCATAAAAGAGTTTGGTAAACTGGCAGTATATAAAATCAACACACAAAAATCAATAACTTCTGTGTACAGAGACAATGTCATAGCTGACAAAGAACTTCTAAGATCAATCCCATTCACAATAGCTACAAAAAAATAAATAACTTGGAATAAATTTAACCAAGGACATCAAAGATCTCTACAATGACAATTAAAAACATTAAAGAAATAAAAGACATAAAAAGTGGAAAAATATCTTCCAAATGTCCATACTATAAAAAGCAATTTATAGATTCAATGCAATCCCAGTCAAAATACTGATAACATTCTCAGCTCTAGAAAAAATGATGCTAACATTCATATGGAAACACAAGAGATGAGGAATAGCTAAAGCAACCTTAAGCAACAAAAAACAAAGCAGGAGACATCACAATACCAGATCGCAAGACAAACTACAGGGCAGTTATAATCAAAACAGCCTGGTACTACCATAGAAACAGATGTATAGACAAATGGAACAGAATAGAAATTCCAGAAATCAATCTACGCATCTACAACCAGCTTATCTTTGAAACAGGAGCTAAAATCAATTCCTGGAGCAAAGACAGTCTTTTCAACAAATAGTTCAGGACCCACAGAAATAGGAAGCAAGACCCCTACCTTACACCTTATATGGGAGGAAGGAAAGTAGGGTGGGAAAAAACACAATGTTCCTAAATTTGAATATATATAATGCATGAGGTTTGTATTTCTTAAATAAAATTTTTAAAAAAAGAATACAGATGGGGCCAGCACTGCCCTACAGCAGGTTAACACCCTGGCCTGAAGCACCAGCATTCCATATGGGTGCCGGTTCAAGACCCAGCTGCTGCACTTCCAGAACCAGCTCTCTACTATGGCCTAGGAAAGTAGTGGAAGATGGCCCAAGTCCTTGGGCCCCTGAAACAACATGGGAGACCAGCAGAAGCTTCTGGCTCCTGACTTCAGATCGGCTCAGGTCTGGCCATTGCGGCCAATTGGGGAGTGAACCATCAGATGGAAGACTTCTCTCTTCTCTCTGCCTCTCCTCTCTCTGTAACTCTGACTTTCAAATAAATAAATCTTTAAAAAATAAATAAATAAACAAATAAAAAAGAGTACACATTGTCTTACATTACAACATAGGAGAAACTTGAGGACATCTCTCCAAGTTAAATAAGCCAGTTACAGAAGGATTCAAAACCAACTATAAACAATTTAACTCTTAACAAAAAGAAAGTAGAACGCTGGTTGCAGGAGCTATGGGTAAGCAGCAAATGGGAAATGCTCTCCAATGATTATTATTAATGAGATGAAAATGTTCTAGAGATCTGCTGTACAATAATGTGCATATAGTCAACAACATTGTACCACATATATTTGAGGATAGACTTGATTTGTTTCATCACAGCTAAAAAACATTAATTAGAATGTGCACGTGTAGATAAAATTTAATATAGGAAAATTTTTAAAAATAGTGTGTGAATAGAAAATTGTAAAACATGAGCTCTTTTCAGGATTGGTGATTTGTATACACATAATAATCCATCTGAATTTATATACAAATACATATTTTAGCATGCCATATCACTTTATTTCTCCTCTGTTGTATATGTTCCAATATGTCTTCTTAAAATATGAGCATCCAAAATAAACGTAATAATTGAAAGCTTCTGATTACCACAGAAAACTTTCTGGTTTCAGATCATGTACTTGTCAACACTACTAAATCAATCCAGGGATACATATTTATTATATAAGTATTCACACAGGGCACTACAAACATTGGAAATTCTTGGAAACAAGAATTAAAAGATAAATTTATTTTGGTACAGAAATTTTAAGCCCATGCATAGTTTTTTTTGTAATACACATTTTACATGAACATTCTGAAGACCCCTTCTAGGCATCGATTTCAAAAAGTTTTGCACCAAAATAAACTTAGCTTTCGATTCCATTTTGCATGAATTTTTTTAAGATCCCTATATATGCATCTCTATCTATCTATATACAGATATAGATATGCACACATGCATAAATCTTCATAAACTCTCAGCAAATCAGTTAGTATGTGTTCATAGTTACGACATGGGCACTGGATTCCTCCAACCTGGACTCTTTTTAGAATCCCTTTATTAAATAAAACTTGTATAGAACATTTCTGATTACTAGCTTCACAAATATCAGGTAAGAAACATGCTTCTTCTTCTCAAGCAATCTGAGTCATCCTGGTCTTATCCTCATCAATATTTATAGATGACCCTAATCTCTATTTGATTAAAATAAACAACTCCCAACAGCCAGTAATCTCCCTTGCTCAGCTGAGTGGAGTGGTTTCAAAGCATTAAATCAATCTACTCTTAGAGAAATTTGAGGGTATTTTAATTTCTGTGACTGACAGAATCTGTTAAAATTGACTTTAATTGGCAGTTTTCAAAAATTACATTAAAAATTGCAAGTTACCACTTGCTATTCAAGAAGAACTACATTCTCTCTAAATCTGGAAATTTGAAATCACCTTTTTTAATGGGTCTCAGGGGGCATTTTGGGTATTTGTTATGGAATTTTCGAGTTGTTATAATGAAGTTTGAGTACATAGGTGTCCCACCCAATATTCAACTTCGTGAAGAAAATCTGTTATAATAATCTAAATCTGGAGTCCAATTCTGCTTTTCATATGCATTAATATATCTGTTCAAGCTTTAAATATGCATAGATTTCCCAAGAATGAAACTACTATTTAAATCAAGGGAAGACTGTATTCTGTTTTGTTCAGACTCTCAACAACAGTTTGTCATGATTTCAGAAAACTGTATGCCCAGTGGCCACTTCACTGAAGTTTTTAGATCATCAATAGCATGGACTTGCATTTGCAGTTGGTTCACGCCCAGCAGCTCTCATTTTAGGTGGAGGCATCTGAGTGTTCATCATGTTTTCTGCTGTGGAAGGCTTTAGCATTTACATATTAATATTCATTTATATAAAATTACTTTCCTGTTATGTCCTCTTTTATTAGTTGGATGGCCATGTTTATTTCTGATTCATATTATATATGCAATGTAGATAGCATCTCATTTTAATACAGCAATGTTTACAAAACATTTGTTATACAAAAAAGGGGTATTAGGTATCTATAGCCAAATAGCTCTTCAGTCATCCTTATCCTAAGGCAAACCTAAGATCTAGAATTTCTTCAAACTTACTCTAGAGTCCCAGTCAAGTAATTTATCATCAATTCAATCTTGTTCCCCAGCTACTGTGTAAACTAAATGTTCCTGAGCTATATTTCTGAGGCCAGTTCCTTAAATCAAATCCAAATATTTCATCCTATCAAATCCAAATTCTTAAAATTTCATCCTTTCATATTATCATAAAGCTTTTTTTCTATAGGTTCTGCCTGATGTCTGTCATTACTATGATTAGGCCTCTCTTTCTTCTTCAGATGCTCAGTTCTATGGAGAAATAATTCCTTAAATCATTCTATCTATTTGCCCGAAAAACCCCCTGAACTTTAAATAAATATTTATTATTTGGCAAATTTGATATTTCATCATATCTGCCTAGGACAGACTGGTATACAGTTTTAGTTCTTTTAACCATTTTAGCATTCGTCTTTCACAGTTTCTCATTATCCTTCTTAGTGAGAAACTTAACTAACTAAATAGTAGTAACTATTACATGTTTAGTAACTATTACACATTTAGTAACTAACTAAATAGTAGTGAGAAACTTAACTAAATAGTAGTGAGAAACTTAACTAAATAGTAAGCAAAATCAAGAGACTTTATATTGAAGAGTCTGACTCCATATTTGATATTTGACTGGGGATAGCATCCAAATTCTTTCCTCTCACTTTTTCCTTCTTGTCCTACATGTGAAATGAGTCATTAAGAAGAGCTGTGTGTTCCATTACTTGACACCTGTGGAAGTTCTACTTATATGTCCTAGGTTCAATCGTGTGCGCCTAAGCTTTCTGCCTTTTCTGAACCTCAGAACATGATCTTAGTTACAAGTAAGGTCATTGTTGGGGTATTTAGCTAAATAAAAATGAAGTCATACTGGATTAGGATGGGTCTTTAATCCAATATGACTAGTGTCTTTAATCAGAAGAGGAGAGAACACATAGAGACACTTATAGAAGACCATATGATGAGGAAGGCAGAGGATAAGTGATGTAGCTACTAGCCAGGAAATAAACCGGAATTGAAAGCAATCACCAGAAGGTAGGAGCGTGGCATGCTTTAGCTGGTGCATGGGAATTCTCACTCTGGCTCCATCAACGAAGCACAATATAATCTAAAGCCAGAGGTTGGCACTGTGGCTCAGTAGGATAAGCTGCTACTTATGATACTAGCATCTCACATCAGAGTGCCTGTTTCAGTCCCAGAAGATGATCCAAGTGCTTGGTTCCCAGCCATGAATATGGGACATTGTGAGCTTCATGAGCATGCTCCTAGATCCTGGCTTCAGACTGGCACAGCCATGGCTGTTGCAATCATTTGAGGAGTGAACCAACAGATGGAAGATACTCATTCTCTCCCTCCCTCCCTCTCTCCCTCTCTCTCTCCCTCTCTCTCTCTCTCTGCTTCCTTCTTTCTCTGATATTCTGCCTTTCAAATAAACAAATATTTTTAAAGAGTTATTTATTTATTTGGAGAGCAGAGTTAAACAGAGAGAAAGAGAAAGATAGTTCTTCCTTCCACTGCTTCACTCCCCAGGTAGCCCCAATGGTGGTGGTGGCAGGGGGAGCTGAGCCAGGCTGAAACCAGGAGCCAGGAGCTTCATCCAAGTCCCTATGTGGGTGGCAGGGGCCCCAGTACTTGAGTCATCTCTCCCTACTTTTCAAAGGCCATTAGCAGGAAACTGGATCTGAAGTAGAACAGCTGGACATGAAGTAGTGTCTGCATCCGTTGCCAGTGTCTTAGACAGTGGTTTTCACTTGCCCCACCACAATACTGGCCCTTAAATATTTTTTTTTCTTAATCTAAAGGCAATGAGAAACATCCTTGTACTCTGAAGATCTTTGTAGCTTTTCTGTACAAGACTGAATGTATCCTCATTTTCATTGTCATCTGAGTACTGTAGGAAACTGTCTTCAGTAGCTCTTTCATCCCTAGAAGTCTATGAAAAGTATGGTTGGACATCAGTTGCAGTTTATCATACAACCTGAAGTGATTTTTTTTCTGATTTAATGGACTTTTTTCCCCCAAATCTTATGGTTGGATTTTTACCTTCCTCTACTGCTTTTTTTCTTAGTGCGATGACCTGGTGTATAACCTAATTCTTCTCAGTATGTGTTTTCTGTAATGCTCCTAAGTTGCTGAACAGGAATGGGCACTTCTCTGGACAATGTTAACATTCAGTAATTCTTCAGTAACTACTTGACCTGGCTTTCCCACATATTTTCTCAAGTATTGTAGGGTGAGATACTGGAGAATGCATAAGTGTAAAGGTTTGTTTATTCATTCCTTCAGACAGCTCATATCATTTGGCAGTTATTATTCATTGCAGGTGGTTAACCTGTTTTGTGCAAAAATGAACCATTCTAAGTGCATCAGCCAACAAATGAAAAACTTACATTACACATGTAACATCTTTAGATGTGAAAAATTGAAGTTTAAAGGAAAACAGACTTGAAAGGAAAAAGCAAGAATCCCACTTACAGCTGAGCTGATTCTTCGCAGCAATGTGCTCCTCATGGCTGAACTGAAGGTCTGGCTTCCAATGCCTACAATCTGCTTTTGCATTCAAAGATAACGAGAGGAGCTTCTCTGAGATTTCTTATATGCCTTCCATCCCATTTTATGTGCTAGCTAAATACAAGAAACTGACTAGTTATGAGGGACTACATGAAAACAAAGTTAAAGCTTGCTTTCATGGACCAAGAAACAAAACAAAAAATCAGGAAAAGAATCCTTGATTTCTCCTCTACTTTTTTCTTACTCAACAGCCCTAGAACAGTCACTAAACCTCTCTGGGTCAAAAGTTTATCTTCTGAAACATAAAGGAAGCACACTACAAAGTGTTTTAAGGTCCTTTACAGCTCCTTGAATTTCTTTGATTCAATTGGTGCTCTATCGGGATCACATAGGGATAGTACATAACAAAAATAAACCTTCCGTTCAAAACTGAACTCCATTATGGAACATGAAATAATATGTTAGAGCTAAAAGCAAAAAGATAAAGTGTGAATAAGTTTTTGTCACTTACTCCAGACTAAAAAGGGTTCAATATTGTAGCATCTTCATTCAAGCTGTTACTTATGTATGCAGTTAGCAATGTATGTTTTGAGAGATAGTGATATTGTCATTCCCTATTATGCGTTGATCATTTAGGAAACATCTTTAACTCATTAAAGTTTGTATATAAGGATCCTTACACTGCATAAATTTGTTTGTTCATCAGTAGGGAAAGTGCAATAGCACCTGAGACTCTGAAGTATAACATGTGGGAGGATATATACAACACTATTTATCTTCAATTTGCTTTTGTCTTTCAGAGAAGCCAGTGCTTCATGTGTTAGCTTTTTCTTCTGATAAAGAGGTGAAGGCTGAACAGTGTTTACATCGCCAAAATTAATCAAGTAAATTGAGGTAATAATTCTTCTCTTTTCTTTCAGCTTCCATTCTCATCTCTATTATTTATAATAACAACATCCTTTCAGTCAGTATGCCCTCTTCGTTGTTTTCTTCATTCAGTTGGGAACCAACTACACTCAGAGTAAATGTATTTGTACATAAATCTGATCATTGCTTCTACTTGAATCCTTTTAATGGCTCTGCATCTCCAGGATAATGAGGACACTTTCTGGTATGACATGACATTTATTTGTATCTGGCCCTTGCCTACATAAATCTCTAAGCTTACTTTTACTATTCACTGTTCCCCCATCCCACCAGCAATACTATCTCTAGTTACCTAGATGTGCTGCATACCTTGCTGCTATGTTAATTTGCACCAGTTGTTTACTTAATACTCACCCAAAACCTTCTTGTCATTGCCCCATATTCATAAATGAAAATGCTATTCAGTTTTGGCAACCTGTTACAAAATCTTCAGAGCAAATTTCTTTCTAGTTCAAACTACATCTGTATCATGAGGCATTTTGTTAATATTTGTTTTACATAAAATAAAATCTATCTAAGTTATACACTTTATATATAATGTATCTAAGTTATATACTAAATTACAAAGTACATGAGGGATGGGACTTGGTCTTGTTCTTTTATTATCTTCAACTTCTGAGTAACTAGAACACATTTTTCACTCAATTCTATTAGTTAAATGGATATAAAATATTATTTATTGAATATTTAATATCTGCCAGGAACTATATGCTGTCTTAACAGACTTACACTCATTAACTCATTTAATCTCTGTGATAATATTATGAAATAGAAAACTATTTCTATTCTTCAGGTAATGATTCTGAAACACTGAAAAGTTAGAGTTTACCCCACACCAAAGAACTGGCATGGATAGCTGAGATTTGAATCCAGTCATTTTCATTCAAGAATTTGGGCTTTCCAAGATCATGAGACTAAGGATGTATAGGTAACTAACCAAGTCCATTTCAACTTTTTTTAAAACTATCTACTTATTTATTTGAAAGGCAGAATTACAGAAAGAGAGGTAGAGAATAGAGAGAGAAAGAAAAATCTTTCATTCACTGGTTCACTTTCCAACACTTGTAATGGCAAGGGATGGGCCAGGCCAAAGCCAGGAGCCAGGAGCTTCATCCTGGTCTCCCACATGGGTGCAGGATCCCAAATACTTGAGCCATCACCTGCAGCTTTTCCAAGCACATTAACAGGGAGTTGGATTACAGTGGAGTATCCAGGACTTGAACTTGCACCCATATGGGATGCCAGTGTCACAGGCAGCAGTTTAACCCTGGTACTCCACAATGGCAACCCCCATTTCAACTTTAAATGACAAAACAAAAATTAATTTCTCAGGATACCCAATTCAGTGATATGTTTACCATAATAATACAAATCTCAATATATTTTAATCATACACTAAATTACTTATGATTTTAATCATGTCTTTCACACATATTCTTTGAATTTACATTTTATATGTATTTCTCAGGTGCAAACTGATGTTGTAAAATCAGCTCTGCTAATTACTTAATATATGCTAAACTGATCTTCTGAATATAAAGAGAATTGAAAATGAATCTTGATGTGAATGGAAGGAGAGAGGGAGCGGGAAAGGGGAGGGTTGCGGGTGGGAGGGAAGTTATGGGGGGGAGAAGCCATTGTAATCCATAAGCTGTACTTTATATATTTATTTTGTGGAATCACATTCTGACTCTAAATACTCTATGCTGTGTTTCAGAATCTTCCAAAATCTACCAGGATCTTGTTAGTTACCAAAGAGGAGGAATATCTCTGACTCTTGATTCACAAAATGAGTTAGAGAAGATGGTTACCAAACAGTGAAGGATATCTTGATACTGATATTCTTTTTTGTGGTGCACTATTTTTTTTTTTTTTTAGAAATTATGTATTGGTGTTCCTAGAAAAACGATTTACAGAAGAAGATAATTCCAAAAAATATTGTGGCATATGATTTGCTATTTAAAGTTGAATGTAGTATATTGATGCCATTCCAGCAGCAGGAGAAGCTCTTCAAATTAATTTTATTAATTTAATTATGCAGCCATGAAAATAAATATTCAGTTTCTTGCCAGTGACTTAGATTCTAAAATTTACTTAGATTCATGGACTTGGAAAAATCAAAGCAACTCCTATTATACAAATAGTAATATTATTTTAGAAGTCAACATATTTATTCTCAGTAGTTCCACCAACAAAGTTCTAATTTCTGGTTAACAAATTAATTTTTTTCTGCTAATTGAAAGATACATAAATGCTCCCCACTCACGTCACCTAGAGAGGTGCCAGCCTGTTCAAAAAGGTCCTGGATTCTGGATAATAAGGATGAGTATGGATAGCACACAAGTTTCAACTGTTAATACATCACTTACTCCTGGGAAATTCTGCACAGGAAATACCTGTGACTACATTTCCTTATGAGGGGCTCTGTTTTTTAACTACAGTGCTGGCATTTTATTTTTATGTCAAAAGTAAGAATATAAAACAACTTACCATAGCTCTTCACATTATAAAAACTTACAAAATTCAACACAGATACTTCAGAGCACACAATCAGTGAAAAGGCTGAGATCCCAGTGGTGACACCTGTGTGTCGTATCAGTGTACTTGCATTCAGTTACCAACTCTGACTCCAGATTCCAACTTCTGGGCAAATGCAAACCCCTGGAGGCAACAGTAATGACTCAAACAGTAGAGTTTCTACTACCAATGTGGGAAAATTGAGTTGAGTTTGCAGCTCCCAGCTTCAGCTCAGCCCACCCCAGTCTCAGCTACCATGTGCA
Organism: Oryctolagus cuniculus; assembly: GCF_051225735.1. Classification (NCBI taxonomy): domain Eukaryota; kingdom Metazoa; phylum Chordata; class Mammalia; order Lagomorpha; family Leporidae; genus Oryctolagus; species Oryctolagus cuniculus. The sequence continues at coordinate 25,212,357 of NC_142867.1, read as the reverse complement.
TTCAGGAAGTGAACCAATGGGTAGGAGCTCTGTCTGTCTTTCTGTCTTCCTTTCTATGTCTTTCTTCCTTTCAAATCAATAAATTAAAAAACATCAAGTGCTTCAAAATGGTAACAAAAATTAATTTTATTTTTTTCCAAAACTATCCGTGTGTGTGTGTGTGTGTGCACTTGCATGGAAAATATCTTGTGATAAAAATTATTTACTGTTTCTTTGCATTTCAATAGATCAAAAATCACTTGAATATTCAAATGTAAACCCATTAATTCAGTCAAAAATTAAAGAGAACCTTAGAAAGTTCAGTAGTATTCTATTTAGTAAATATGAACCATTCTGAACAAAAAGTATGCATGTTCTATGATTATACAAATTTCAAAAATCCTATTCTGTAATCATTAGAAGAGATCATTTTTTATCTCAAATTAATATAGGGATGTGGGTGGGTGGAGTTGTAAAACATGGTTAAGAAGTAGCCTCAATGCAAATACCCAAATCAGTTTTTAGCTCATTTGCTCCACCATCATTATTTCCCAGTCCGTTAGAAATTATATCAGGATGATAAACAGTCTGTAGAAACCTCTGGTCAAAGTAAAATTCCCATATTTGGTACACAATGCTATTCCCAGAGTGTTGTCCCAGTAAATACTCTGGTAACATCAGTTTTGATTGAAGGATAAAAGTCAGTCCTCATGTGTTCAAAATGTATTTTCATCGCACAATTTCTGAGTCTCCACTCTGACACTCTATTGGCATATAACAAGAGTCACAAATGCCAGTTCCATACCAAACAGTAAGACTGAATACTTATGTGAGACACAAAGTTGCCTGACCAGTGGAAATAAATTTGGCTGGTGATCTTACTATAGAATCCTTGGTTATATCAAATTTTGTACTCTTGCTTGATATAGTACAATCTGTGTTCTGGAGAAATTATAGCACAACAGAGAAATATGCTGATATGAATTTACAAGACTTGAATCAGATAATATCTATCAACTATAAGGCTGAATAAATGACTACAAAATTTTTGAAACTAAGTCTTTAAACTTCAAATCTAATATGTATTCTTATGGTTTTGTTTGTTTGTTTGTTTTGGACAGGCAGAGTTAGACAGAGAGAGAGAGAAAGGTCTTCTTTTTTTTTCTTTTTTCTGTTGGTTCACCCCCCAAATGGTCACTACAGCTGGCACGCTGTGCCGATCCAAAGCCAGGAACCAGGTGCTTCCTCCTGGTCTCCCATGCGGGTGCAGGGCCCAAGCACTTGGGCCATCCTCCACTGCCTTCCCGGGCCACAGCAGAAAGCTGGACTGGAAGAGGAGCAACCGGGACAGAATCCAGCACCCCAACCGGGACTAGAACCTGGGATGCCGGCGCCACAGGCGGAGGATTAGCCAAGTGAGCCGCTTATTGTAACACAAGGCAAACCCAACAAGTTTTATAGTACCAAAGCTAAAAAGTTTCTGAGGCTATGGTAAGCTCAAGGGAATGGATAATAGTTACAACAAAAGCAAATGAATAACTAATACTTAGCCACTCTTCATTACAGTCCAAACAGTGCTATAAGAAATGTAGATCATATGATATTCAGAAAAATACCACAATATTGATATTATTTCCTCCTTTTGCAGTTAAAGTAAGGGAACATTTTAAGTAAGGTGCTTGGAATAACTAGGCAAATAATTGTCATTAGTAAGGTTTTAATCCACATATGAATATGACTATATAGATCATACTCTCAATGAACAAATTATACTATATCCAATTCTAGTTAAAACAACTATCACAAAGTTTTACTGTAGTATGTTCTTTCACAGTGTTCCATCATATACCATCATATAGCCATCATATACGACATAATTTACTACTGTGAAATTTCTCATTTATTCCAAATTTTCTTTTCCATTGTCTCCAGAATAGTTGAAGTAGTTAAGCAAAATAGACTTACTATTCTGGGTAATCTAAAGCCAGTGATCTCCACCTTTAAAAATTATCCAGAATATGGCCTTCCCCACTTGTCTACCATAACCAAATTTATAGACTCATCTTCTTTTCATTGATTATTTCAATATTTTCCTAAGTGGTCTTCCTTTTCCCTCATCCTGTTTAATCTCAAAATAGCAATCAATATGATCTTGTGAAATCATAAACTGAATTGTTTCTATTTGCTTCTCAAAATTCTCAAATGGCTGCATCATTTTCTCAGAATGAAAGTGAAGAGTCTTTTTCAATGGAGTACATGGACTCCCCTTTACCCTTTCCGATCTCCATATCCTCTCTGAACTGCTCTTCTGACACAGGTCTCTTCTCTCATTCAGCTTCAAACACAGAGTTCCCCTTCTGTTCCTCAAAATTGTCATTCCTTCGGCTGGAATGCTCGTTTGCGAGATAGCCTGATGGTTTGCTCCCTCACCTTTCTTTTTCTTTTTCTTTACACAAATGTCACCTTCTCAGTGGCATCTTTGCAGGCCATTCTATCTAAAATTGCAAACCCAAGACACTTTTTGCCCTTCTTTCATTTTTAGTACTTTTTGACTTCAAAATATGATTTATATTATTTATCTCCATCAACTCAATGCTAAGCACAATGAGAGCTTTTGTTGATTTCTGTATTCCCAGCATCTATAAATGTGTAGGACTTGACAAGCAGATGAATGAATGCAGGAATGAGTCAATTAATGCCTCCTCTTTTGCCCAGTGCTGTGCAATTTCCTTATATTGTCCTCTATCCTCTGCATTAGGCAACAAGCATTATCTAAAAAGGAAGCTCCAGGAATTGTGCCTTAATTACAGCTAGGTTCTACAGCCCTTTCTCAGCTCTTGAGCTCCACACATGGTCCTGATACCCATCACCTAGATCCATACATAACAATTCACATTCTACCTAAGTCTTCTCAGATAAACATTGTCCTTACCCTTCCCCAGTATAGGAAATCTCCTTGCACCAGCATGGGCAATGCACTGCCTTGAATTGCAAAAGATAATCCATGCAACAAGAATGTTTTTTACTTTCTTCTTGTTTTCATTTAAATCTCTTAGTGTTGATGTTACTTGAGTTCCTATTTCTTCATTATTTATTTCTCCATACATTTCAAGGTTTTATTTTCTCTTTTGAACTATAACCTTTTTTTCCCAGTGAAATATGATGGGTCTGGAAATTGCTTAACACATGTGAACATTTCCCCCTAGGGTTACTTCTACCTCACAGGAAATGTTACAATAACAGAATGCCAATCATTAAGAATTTCCCTACAGAAGAAGTAAGCTATGTGGAGAAGGATTAAAGGAGAAAGAGAATAAAAGTCAGTCATCATTAATTAAACAGGGTATGAGAAACAGCTAATGTTAAAACACAGGTTTCAAACTTTGAAACTATCGGAGTCCACAAATGAATATCTTCAGTATGCATTTATTAAGCATTGTGAAAATGAATGAGTTTGGAATGAAATTATACTTAAGTAAGTCTTATTGTAACAAAATGTAATTTTTAAAGGGATTTGTACCTAGGTGATAAAGTTCTGACTAAGCTGCTCAGAGACAAAAATACACTGTGAGCTGCAACTGTCTAGAGAGGTACAGCTGTACTCTGATACGAAGGTCTCCTTCCAGATGGCACATAAAGAAGAGTCTGTACCGTTGGGGCTTAGGATGGATTTGAGTTGGCCTGTGAATGCCTCCCTGGGGACAATGTATAGTGAAGAAAACACAATTTTTTCTCTTCCTCTGTTCTTCCATTTGAGAACTTTGATGCTAAGAAGCACAAACATGAAAAAATATTTCCCTAATTTCTATATTCTCTCCAGAATATGAAACCCCCCCCAAATCTATTATTGCTCTGATAGAAATTTTGTTTCATTTCAGGTCACAGAAATGGCACTGGACAAAGAGGCATACACTTTTGTAACGAAGTCCCAAATTGGTCGTTTGAGGGGCTACAACTCCCTTACCACATTTTCATTTTCTTATATTTAAAACAGAAGTTTCAAATGTATTCAAGTTGATCTGATGATCAAATCCACTAAAGAACTTGAAAATTATAACCCTCTGGAAAAACTGCGGCCTTCCAGGCCTTCAGACAGGTAGTCCAGGTCCTGGTCCAGGATGGAGACCCCCGGAGCCTCGGCCAGCTTCCTCTGCAGCAGGGGGTGCGGGTGGACGGCGTCCGGCCTCACGTAGGGCGTGTAGCCAGAGAGCAGGTAGGACAGGCAGATGCCCGAGGGGTCGTTGCCGATGATGACCACAGGGAGGGGCTCGGGGCTGCTGAGGCGGTCCTTCCGGGAGGAGCTCATGGCTGGGGCTGGTGGGAGACTCGAGGCTGGCAGCTGACCGGATGATGAGCAGGCTGGGTGTGGAGGTGACAGAGAGGCCAGGTGGCCCGGGAGGAGGAACAGGCACAGTGGTGCTGGCCCTTCCCCGGGGGACCCCCCCCCCCCCCAGGACGTGGCAGCAGGAAGGCCAGGGGGCAGGAGCCCGGGCTGGCCTGTCTATCGCATCATAAAGTCCTGCCTTGGGGTGGCTGGGCGCTGGTCACTGGGCACAAGTCCAGGCTGCCCCCTTCTCTGCTGGGCTCGGGCAGACAGCACAGCGATAGCACCCAGAAAACGGGAGGGGGTCCGCTGCCCAAACTACTTTCTATGAAAATATAGTTTTATTATAAACACCATGTGATATTAGAAAACATCATAAAATGTAGACCCTCAAGACAAAAGTTAAGGTAGCTTTTTTCAGAGTAAGAGCATAAAGAGAAAAATCACTTAATCATACTTGTCTTTTCTTACATGTAAATTAAGGGAATGGTACTATCTAAACATAGTGCTATTGTGAGTCAATATCAGTGAATGTGCTTTGTAAAATGTGAAGTATTGAAGCCACACATTCTTGGCATTACATTGAAAATTTAACAAAAGATGTAGTAGGAAACAGACTTAGCATTTGCAGAAGTCTTTGCATTGCTGGTATGTTTTTATTTCTACTTTATTGATTTTTAATAACAAAAAGAGTCTAGGTTTAATAGGAAGTTAGAGGATCCTAAGAAGAATCTGGAATGTTTCCATTTAGTCTGATAGAGTATGAAAATTTTTCATTGGTTAATTTTCTTATATAATTGCGTTTATATAAAGTAGGAAATCATGAATGTTCTCAATTGTGGGTGATATGAAATTCCCATTTGATTTTAATTGATACCTAAATAATCTTTGGCTTATTAGGGTAAAATCAGAAACAAACACAATAACAACAAAACAGATCTGAGTTCCTATCTTTTTTTAATATTTTATTTCTTTATTTGAGAGGTAGAGTTACAGACAGTAACTCCCCAAATGGCCACAACAGCCGGAGCTGCTGTTCAAAGTCAGGAGGCAGGAGCTACTTCCCATTCTCTCATGTGGGTGCAGGGGCCCCAGGACTTGGGCCATCTTCCACTGCCTTCCCAGGCCATAGCAGAGAGCTGGATTGGAAGAGGAGCAGCCAGGACTAGAACAGGCACCCATATGAGTTGTTGGCGCCATGGGCGGAGGATTAAGCTACTGTGCCATGGTGCTGGCCACCATGAGTTCCTGTCTTAAACAATTTATAGTATATCCCTTACCAAGTTGCAATTAAGCTATCTTTGGTCTTTGACTTTAATTTTAGAAGATAAAAACAATAAAAATTGATTTTATAAAATTATATAAAACCATTTCTTCGTTACGTTCAATGATAATAAACATCATCCTCTCCTTCAAAATACTGTTATGGTTAGCCATTCATTATTTTAAAAATAAATTGTGGGGTCCGGCACTGTGGCGCAGTAGGTTAATCCTCCACCTGCGGCACCAGCATTCCATATGGATGCCGGTTCTAGTCCTGGCTGCTCCTCTTCCAATCCAGCTCTCTGCTGTGGCCTGGGAAGGCAGTGGAAGATGGCCCAAGTGCTTGGGCCTCGGCACCCTCGTGGGAAACCCGGAAGAAGCTCTTGGTTCCTGGCTTTGGATCCATGTAGCTCCCGCCACTGAGGCCATTTGGGGAGTGAGCCAATGCAAAGAAGACCTTTCTCTCTGTCCCTCCCTCTCACTGTCTGTAACTCTAACTCTCAAATAAATAAATAAAATCTTTTAAAAAATAAATAAATTGTGGGGCTGGTGCTGTGGTGTAGTGGGTAAAGCTGCTGCCTGTAGTGCTGGCATCCCAAAAGGGCGCCGGTTTGAGTCCCAGCTGCTCCATTTCTGATCCAGCTCTCTGCTATGGCATGGGAAAGCAGTATAAGATGGCCCAAGTCCTTGGGCCCCTCTACCCATGTGGGAGACCTGGAAGAAGCTCCTGGCTCCTGGCTTCGGATGGGCACTGTTCCAGGCATTGCGGCCAACTGGGGAGTGAACCAGCAGATGGAAGACCTTTCTCTGTCTCTACCTCTCTCTCTCTCTATAACTCTGTCTTTCAAATAAATAAAATGATTCTTTAAAAATAAACAAACAAATAAATAGTTTTTGGTAGGCATTCCCTTTTCTTACAAATACTATTTTAAATGGTTTGCTAGGCTAATTTGTAAACATCAAAACAAAACGTTTATCAATTTTCAGATGCTCTTGACCAAATATCCCATAACTCCACAGACTTGGCTTTTTCATATAATGTGAATTTTTCCAAACTAGGTATATCTTACATATTCTACCTACTACTGTCTTTATTCTCTAAATAGAAGCAAGTTTTTCTCTTTTGAAGTTGCTTTCAAAAATCAAGAGAATGATAGGTACTTAAGGACATGAGATTTGGGAAATGCAGTTTCTGGTGACAAGGATGTATTCACGCTGAGTCATGCATGTTTACATTTTAAGTCCCTCATATTTGTCAAGACAACTTAAATTGAGAATGCTGAGTATGGTGATGGATACGTGATAGCATATAGATTTCTTATACACATACAAACATAACTGATCCATTCCTTGTTAAACACATTGACTAGTTCTCACAACAATGTAGATAATAAAGGTTAATATCACAGCACCATCATTCCCGTTTAATATAGGTTCTATATCTTTATATAGTTATTTAGTCTATAAAACTCACCATGGATATATAGATATAAATTTCAAATTTAGTTAATATATTTGACAGGTGTACTTATATATCAAACTAATTTTCTCTAAAATTCCTACAAATAAGAAATCATCAATATTATTTTATGTATCATTTTAAAGCAATATCTTTGTTACCACTAGCTTTAAACTTTGTGATTTGTCTGATGCATTCTTACTGTGAATATTATACATGGACAAAGCCAAAATCATCTTTGAGAGAATCTCAAGAACATTTTCAAAAATAAAACAAGTATAAGAATCACAATGGGGAAAAAATAAAAACATACTAAAATTAGATACAATGTCAAAGTCCCATACTTTTATGTCATGCTTATATATATATGTGTGTGTGTGTGTGTGTGTGTGTATTCCCTCAGTACCACTGGTAATTCATAATACTGAATTTCAGAAAATTTAAATGAATAAGAGACAACTCAAAAGTAGAGCAGCACAATAACTTCTCAATATAATTAAACTGATGCAGATCCTCTAATTAGTACTCTCTCCCAAAACACAGCCAAGTTCTCTACTTCAGCTACTGCTTTTCAGAATCTAAACAAGACTCTGTCTAGGTTAACCAAAGTATTTGTGTCTTAACACTCCCAACAGCTTCCCACGGTTCCAAGCTATTTCACTTTGCTACACATATAAAGATTTTTATGATATGAAATGTACTTTATACCTTCATAGCCCACTCATGAATACGCTCATTTTCCCTGGAGGCATAGTTTCTGTGCATCTTGAAAGAGACTTTTAAAAGAAATTCCATTTTTGTGACTAGTTTCTCAGTGTGAAGTAATGATAAAAAAAAAAACTAAACACTTGTATAACCCTTTAAATGGAAAGAAAAGAACTAACTGTGCTTCCTCCAGGGAATAATGGAAGTTTTCCAACTTTCCTAATCCATCTCCTGGATGTCTGATGTGCACTTCCACAGTGGGGAAGACAGTAGATTTTGGCTTTCATTCTCTGAAATGAGCCCATCAGATGCTCTGTTCTGGACTGTTACCACAGTTAAAAATGAGGATGCAGAGGACTGGGTTTTTTATGCTTGCCAAGTGTTGACTGATAGCAACAAAAGTTAAATCAAACTGAAGATGTGTCCAGCTTGGAAAAGCAGAGATTCCTTAAACTGTCAAGGAGATATAGGTCAAGGTGAGAATGATGCCCCAGGAATTGCTATATTGTTTTTGGCCAGAGTCAGTTTGAAACTGATGAAGATGTCATGCTGGCAATCTGAATATGTGACAGCTTAATATTGTGACACACATATGGCTGCAAAATGAGAAAGGCAATTTCTTTACCCTGGAAACTCTGACTGTTGCTCTTTCCTCAAAACTGCATGCAGTTATTTAATACAGGAGGCTGCAGAAAGTTTGTGAACTCCTTTCCTTTCTCTTCAGTCCATCCAGATTTTTTCCTAACACATAATGGGTTGCATGAGAATAAAGTTTACGATTATAACAATATGGCATGGATCAAGAAGTGTTACAACAATCTCACTTGGAAAGCACTCTGAAAGACTGGGATCTGAGGTAATTCAATTAGAATGGAATCACTTGACTATATCTCCCTTCTACTGTTGATTAATTATGAAAAGCTCATAAAGCAAATTTTTCCCAAATATGATTTCTTTGAGAAATAGGAGCCCTATAATGATTCTATTTGTAGATATGGAGTATGAAATACTGTTAGTATAATTTGAAAGTAGTATCAACAAAGAGTTATCAACGAAGACTGTTTTCAAATATCATTTATTTAATGCTTATGAAATTAACTTGAGGCACATATTATTAACAAAATTTTATCAAAGAGATTACTGACATTGAGAGAGACTATGGAATTTAACCAAGGTCACATGCTTACTAAGTGGCAATGTTAGATTTATACCTCAGGACAACTGATTTTAATTACTTTGCTGACCCCTTATACTTTGTCACCATCAAAAAATATTTGTTAAATGGATTTGTATTAAACAAAAACACAGCTGTGTGTTGAAGGATGAATTCAAAATTAAGTATTTGTTTTGAAAATGCTGGCCCAGAATCAAAATCCCAATGTTTTATGTGACCTTTAGGAAACATTCTTGAACTGAAAGAAAGAATATATGAAAAAAACACACAAGCAAAATGATTCAGAATAATATGGGACTTGAGGAACTCAATCTGAGTTCTGGAAAGTTGCCAAAGTTAAGAAGGAAGGAGATCGATAAAGTTGTTCCCTTATACTTTCTGAGGATGCTTTCTTCTCTTTCTTTTGGTCTCTTCCTGTCTATTTCTGAGCTATTTCATAGCACAAGCTCTGAAGGATGGAGATGACAAGAATGGAGACATGCAACAAATAAGTGGAGACATAGATGAGAAGACACTCTGCACTTGCAATGTAGCATTAAACACTATAGGATAACTTTAAGATCATCTGAGGAAGCTTCTGCATAAGTTCAAAAACAAGTGGCACTGGAGGGCTTCCCATTACTGGACTTGGACATCAAAGTCAGGGATTTCATCTTGTTTATCCTTCTGCAATGCCAAGATATTGTGTGGCTCTTAGCAAGAGCTGCCTTCCCCTCCAGTGGGCTGTGACACTGGATAATCTGAGCAATTAACATAGCTTAGTAATGAAAAATCTTCAAGAAAACATATAAAAATAAGCTTATAAAGGTAAAAATGTTGAATGGTACCCTAAAAGTTCAGTCTATAATAGGAGTTTCAATCCAGACTTAACACTTCTTTCTTAACTGAAATTCAATCCCTTTTTCTTCACCAAAGCTACTTTGCTCCTTTTCCTCAATTATTTTATGTCCTTTTCCCCTCTAAGTCCTTTGTTTTTCTAATTTTTACTCACATTTATTATTCAATAAGTGGTAAGCAAAGAATGCATGATCATTTTATAAGTTATCTCCACTTTAAATTACCTGATAGAAGATAACTTACAAAGGAAAAGATTTATTTTGCTTATGGTTTTGGAACTTCACAGTGCAAGACAGGAGTGGCTACATTATTCTGAATTTTAATGAGTGGAGTCTTTCAAACCTGAACAGGTTAAGAGGAACAATCATATAGTGATCAAGGAAGTAGGGGGAAAATAAACCTGGAAGCACCCTGCTCTTAAACTCTCTATGTGAATTCTCCTTATACAGCAATCTTGATTTGATTAGAGGGCTCCACCTTATCACTAATGCAATCTATTCACTTTCCAAGGCCCCACCTTCAGACAACATAATTGCATTAAGTTCTATCTTTAATCCATTAACACAAGATTCTTGGGATCAAGCCAATAAAACATGGGTTTGGAGGACATCAAATCTATGATCTTAAACATAGCAATCAAGGAGGTACCATGAAACACTAAAAACAGAAAGAAGGAAAAAAAAGAAGTCACCTTTGTCTGTGTGAAATAATTGGAATAAACACACATACACAAGAATATATACCATGGGCTTTGTAATAAGAGGCCTTGACTCTCTCTCTCTCTCCCTCTCTCTCTCTGGCACTGCCTTTCAAATAAATAAATAAATTTTTTTTAAAAAAGGAAAATGTTTTATAAGCATAAGACTGAAGATAGAGATGTGGTTCTGGGATTTAACTCTCAGTGTACACATAAAGAATTGGAATGCCTCCAGATAGGTCACCTAGCAAACAAGTTTGCTTGAAGAGGTGGCTATTGTATGTAACATATAACAGGAATAACACTTGATATTTCCAATCTCATAGTGGAAATGAGGCTTCATTTAGGGCCGGATGATACGTTTTCTAGTTCACTGAAAGCCTAAGATTTACTTTCTTCATGAAAATGCCCACAGTTATTTCTGGGAATCTCAGGCATGTCTCACATTGCCTACAACATGTCTACCCTTTTTTTCTTTGTCAAGGGGCTATTCCACAGTCTCCACTAACAGTGAGCCCCTTGGAAATACTGGTCTGAAGCACAGTCATATTCTTCTAATGACCCTTTGGATAGGACCTTCCACTGACTGACAAGGTCTCATTGGCACCTGTAATGTGATTATTTCCTTTGTAACTCACATCTTAGTATCTGGACCCACAGAGCAGCAAGACTCTAACTATGGTTAGTTATGTTCCTGTCAATCAGGTTCTTCCATTTCTGTGCTTAACAATTCAATAGACATTCAAAAGTGACTTCTCAGCAGGACCAGTCCACACCATCTTCTCCATCTCTCCTGACTCTTACTTTGTTCTGAGAAACTCTGTATGTACAAACACACATGACTCTCTCCTGATTTTTTGGCCAAATTGAAAAACTAACCACTTCTGTATTCTACAAAATAAGTTTCCTACAAGCATCAAAGCCCACCAATTCTTTGACAACCAGCCTTTCTATCTCAATTTGCATACAACTGGGTCATTCTGCTGAGCACGGACCAAAGAAAGGAAACCAATACTTATAAAGTATTTTCACATAAATTATCTTACTAAAACTTACAACTATACTTTGAAGTAGATAATATTATTTGTTCTTCTCTATTTTAAATTCATTATATTTAAAAAAAATTCTTTTCTTTCACTCCAAAGATCTTTCTTAGTGCTTTTTAGCTCAGAAAAATGGAAATGCAAAGTTTCTATTTATCCAGAACAGAAACCTCAACTTTATTCTTAATCTCTCTCATACATCCTACCTTCATCAACACACAAATTATATTTACTCAAAATATATTTAGAATCCAGCCAATTCTTAACATTTGCACATAAACCACACTGTTTAAGAAATTATGCTATTGGGCCAGTGTTGTGGTGTGGATTAGTAAAGTTCCCCCACCTCTTTGGGATGCATGCTTCCCATATCGGTACCAGCTCATGTCCTGGCCACTCCACTTCCCATCCAGCTCACTGCTAATGGCAAAAGCAGTGGACAATGTTCCAAGTGAATGAACCCCTGCCACCTATGTGGGAGATCCAGATGAAGCTCCAGGCTCCTGACTTCAGCCTGGCCTAGCCCTGACAGTTGTGGACATCTGGAGAGTGAACCAGCAGATAAGATCTTTCTCTCTACCTCTCCCTCTTTGTAACCCTTTCAAAATAAATACATAAATCTATAAAAATGAATAAGAAATTATATTCTTTCACATAGATTATTGTAATCACCTGTTAATCATTCTTTCTTCTTCCACTCCAAATTCCCTTCAGTCTATATGCATAACAGAAGCCAGAGGGATCCCACACCCTTTCCCACACTCCTCACCTCTAGAACCCCAACTACTGCACCATAGAACCAGCTACTAAATAAGTTTTTGTGTTTCTCAGACACACAAATCATTCTCCCACCTTGGGGCCTCTCTACTTGCTTCCTCTACCTGAAAAACTTTTTTGTAGGCATTTATTTGCATGTTATCCCCTCCCCTAGTCTTTCTCTACTGTATCTTTACAGTGATGATTTCCCTGACAATCAGTTTGAAATTACAATATACTCCTACACCAATCCTATTTGTCCTTTCCCTACTTAATATTTTTCTGCAGAACTTATTATCATCTAGAATAACCTATTTATTAATAGGACTTTTTTTTACTTATTTGTTTATTGACTATCTTTACCTACTAAATGTGTTTATGTAAAGACTGGGATTTGGGCTTGTGCTATTCTCTGCTATATCTACGAAACTGAGAATATTTCCTGACTCCTAGTGGGTGCTCAAGAATATTTATGTAATGACTCAATTACTCAACACATGCCTAGCAATGTCTTTGGAGAAAAATAGACTTGTGATCTAGTTCCTCCTTTATAATTTATTAGCACTTGACCTTGTGCATAAGACTCCCACAGTCACAGTCTCCTTTCCTTCATTATAAAGTAGAAATGATTTTAATAACATTAACTAAGATGACAAATGTGAAATGTCTTGGACATAGTAAACGTGAAACAAATGGTGATTACCATTGTTGCTACTGAAATATTTTTAACCTATGTGATGTTATTTTCAATCTCCATTAAATGGAGAATTTATTTTAGTGTCACACATGAATTAAATGGAACATATAAAATAATATAGGTGAAAATTTTCCAGCTCAGGATCTTGTCCATAGAAGGCCTGTAATGAATGGTTGTTTCGGTTATAGTTAATCTAGCCTCAAGATTCTTTTCAGTTCTTCTATGCACTAAATTTCTTGACTTCAAAAGTAGTTCAGCATCATAGGGAACTGGAAGGATTTTATAAATTCTAAGACTTAATATACCATGTTGCTAAAACAGTGTTTTGCCCAAGGCTTCCCTATTCAATTTTTGAGCTTGCAATGGCTGAGAATGAGGATTCTTCAAGACATGCTTAACAGCTCCCAGACCCCAAAGTAGGTGGCCCGTGCTAAACAGATTTCTTTTTTAGCTCCAAGTAAATCCTCAAGGCCTTCATTGGTTTTTATTTCTTATCAAAAGCATGAGAACTCCTAAGGAAGCATCCTTAGAACTTTTCTTCCTGCAGGTAACCCACCTGAAAAAGTATCACTGTTAGAAAAAAAATGACTTTTACATCAAAATCAATTCAATTAATTAACCAACAGGAAATTGTGTAGCATAACCTTCTTTTGCCAACTCAGAAGAATGCAGGTCAAAAGTTTTATCAGAGGGCATTGGAGCCAACTGTAACAGCCTGTACCATTCTGAGAGAATGCTCTGCACATCTCTTCCCAATTCTCTGGTCAGTGGCATCACAGTGGTGACTGAAATGGCTAGAGAGGGAGTATTTACAACAGAGGAACAGGATAACAGTATAAAATAGAGCTATTTTTTTTTTTTTTTTGGTCAGAGCTGGTTTTCCCGGACACCATTGGTTCTACTTTTTATTTCAAAGTGTATGAAATAAACATAAACATCCACTCATTCAACAATTTGTCATTTCTGTGCCTTCTCTGTACAATACACTCAATTTAGAAGTTGCTCTCTATAATAGATTCATACCATTCAGTTGAATAGAATGCTTGTCTCAGATTGTTTTACTACCTTGAAATACTGGCTTTGTGGTTTGGTTTTCTGAACAGTAAATGTGTGCTATGAAACATATTGCCTTACTGCAGAGATATTTCATTGTATTTGCAACATGAATGTGAAGTTAAAGATGTAAAATGTGAGAAACCAACCATAAGATATTCCCATGATATTTAGCACATTCATCCCTGGAGAATTACATGTTCAAAGAAAACTGATGTACTGCCAATGATGATCGTTTCACTTAGTGGGAGAAACAGGGTAGGACACATCACAGACATGTGCTGTTTTTTCCATCAAAAACATTCCAGATGCAGTAATGTAGAATGTGGCAAGGAGATTCAATCTAATTATGTTCTCCAAGTTACTTACCTATCACCTCTGAGACGTCAACTAAGCCATGTGAAGATGGCTCAGAAAAATTAGCTAATCACGTACCACACAGAAAAATTGCAGTGTCACATCAAGATGATGGAGATAATAAGTACCTATCACACTTTACACATATGTTTTTGATCTTTTTAATTTCCAAATTAGATTTTATATTCTGAGTTTAGCTTTGGAAGTAAAATGAATATTTTGTTGAATTTTTTAAAAGATTTATTTTATTTGAGAGGCAGAATACAAAGAGAGAGAGAGAGGGATAGAGATGGATGTCTTCTATCCTCTGGCTCACTCCCCAGATGGCCACAACAACCTGGGGCTGGGCCAGGCCAAAGCCAGGAGATTCTTCCAAGTCCCCAAAATGGGTGCAAAGGCCCAATCACTTGTGCCATCCTCCACTGCTTTGAAAGTAAAGTGAAAAAGTGAGAGAAGCAGAGAGACCCGGAGAAAGAGATATTTCACCTGCTGTTTACTCCCCAAATGTCTACTACAGTTGGGGCAAGGTTTAAGTGAAGTCAGGAGCCCAGAACTCCATCTAGGTCTCCAATGTGAGTAACATTCAACTACTTGGTGTGAATTAGCACAAAGCTGGATTAGAACCAGAGATAGGACTCAATCACAGGTACTATAATATGAGATACAGGCCTATGAAGCTGTGTCCTACTAGATG
Source organism: Oryctolagus cuniculus (assembly GCF_051225735.1). Classification (NCBI taxonomy): domain Eukaryota; kingdom Metazoa; phylum Chordata; class Mammalia; order Lagomorpha; family Leporidae; genus Oryctolagus; species Oryctolagus cuniculus. The sequence goes on along the minus strand of NC_142867.1, from coordinate 25,197,319 downwards.
AGCCATAACAGCCACACCAAAATACTATAATATTTAAAATAGATAATACAATATAGGATTCTTGGGAATTAGTATTGTGGTGTAGTGGATAAGCTGCCATCTGCAGGGCCAGCATCCTATATGGGTGCTGGTTCATGTCTAAGCCATTCCACTTCCATTCCAGCCTGATAAACTTTATAATAAATGGATGAATTATAGTCCCTCCTTTGGCTATGTTTAAGAATAGAATTAATGCCATTTCAAAGAATACCCATGCAAAATCATCTCATCAATGTGTGCTGCTTTCTTGTTTATTCAACACAATTACTTTATTTTAGTTTGTGAATTATGGGATAGATGGGATTGACATTGGATACCAAGAACACCAGTCTCTATATATGGTCTAACACAAGGCTTTCAGGGTAGGCAACTGAAGCAAGAGACTATATGGGAAGAATCTGGATGATCTTAAAATATAGAAAAGTATATGGCAGAAAATAATGTGTCTGTTTCTTTGGCTTCTAATAAGGCCAGAACAATTACCACCGCTGTACATTTGTAGGGATAAGATTTATAATGAACAATTCTCTAAATTAGTAGAGAAATGTGAAATGTGAGATTATTTCAAGTAGAAATGTTATATAAACACTTTTCTGTAGAATTTTTGGAAAATAAAGACACCTGAAAGTGATCACTCTCCCTCTGCTCAACTTCTATAGCCAGATATGTGTGACGAATAATGTGCTCCTCTAGGCACTTGCTGCAAAGATGAACAAGACACCACCTTGCTGTGAGGAGACAAAAAACAACTCCTAACCATGTATGTTATAGAGTTGACCTTTTTTTTTCTGTCACTATTAAGGGTTCTTAAGTAACTTGAGAGTTATGTATCACCATATATGTATATGGTGAAATATATATAAACTCCTTAGTGTTTAGAATATTTAACATATAGGGTGCAATTTGTTACATTAATTCATTTAATAAGTGTTCATTTAATGATTAAATTAATCTCCTACTGTCTGAAGCGATCATCTCTATAACATGGTTTTATATACAATTCTACCAAATTCCACGGAATCAATTTAGTATTGATTTTTTTTTCTATTTATAGGTTAATGATTCTAACAATTATTATTTTTAAAATTTAAAAAGAAAAAGATACCCTTCACAATGTCTTCAAAACATCTTCCAAGGGACCTCTACTTCCAGTAGGATATCCAGTAGGATAGAATAGATTGCTTTTCTCCCCATTCATCCCACTAAGTGCATAAAAAATCCCTTAACTTCGTTTTTAAAAATATATATGAAAGGGCCTTGAAAGGTATATGAAAGAAGCCAGATCATCTAGGAGGATTTGGAGCCAAGTTCTGACATTGTAGTTAGTTTTTCTTGCTTTCTTTCTTTTGTTTTTGTTTGTTTGTTTGTTTGTTTGTTTTGTTTTGTTTTTTTGGCTCACACATCCCAATCTTAAAGTTATAAAGACCAGAGACCCAGAAATGCCAGCAAATACATACACTACATATTCACATGCACACACATGCAAACTGGGAGCAGGGGGTAGCATTTGACTCTTTCTTGCCAAATGAAAAGGTACTGGCTGCCTATAAATATATAGAGCTTTGACATAATCACCAATTTTCTATAGCGATATATAAGAAGAAAAAATGTAAGCCTTTTGAGTTCACCAACACTCTTGTTTATGGCGTCAGTAATCACCCTAGGCACTTATCATGAGTTGCCAAGGCTATGGAAGCCTTTTGAGTTCGCCAACTCCAATCTTATTTAGAGAAGGTCATAGGCAAAGTGGAAGTTCTCTCCTCCCTTCAGAGAAAGGTACCTCCTTCGTTGATGGCCTGTTCATTCTACTGGGATCTCACTCGCAAAGATCTTTCATTTAGGTTTTTGTTTGGTTTTGTTTGCCAAAGTGTCTGGCTTTCCATGCCTAAAATACATTCATGGGCTCTTTAGCCAGATCTGAATGCCTTAAGGGCTGATTCTGAGGCTAGAGTGCTGTTTAGGACATCTGCCATTCTATGAGTCTGCTGTGTATCCCGCTTCCCATGTTGGATCATTCTCTCCCTTTGTGATTCTATCAGTTAATATTAGCAGACACTAGTCTTGTTTGTGATCCCTTTGACTCTTAGTCCTGTCATTATGATAAATTGTGAACAGAAATTGATCACTTGGACTAGTGAAATGGCATTGGTACATGCCACCTTGAGGGGATTGAATTGGAATCCCCTGGCATGTTTCTAACTCTACCATTTGGGGCAAGTCCAATTGAGCATGTACCAAATTGTACCTATCCTCCCTCTCTTATTGAAAATGAATCTTGATGTGAATAGGATGGGAGAGGAAGTGGGAGAGGGGAGGGTTGTGGGTGAGAGAGAAGTTATGGTGGGGGGAAGCCATTGTAATCCATAAGCTGTACTTTGGAAATTTATATTTATTAAATAAAAAAAGAAGAAAAAATGTAGTATGATCCATCATACAGGTCAATAAAGCCCTGGTGGTACATCCTGATTTCTTTTTTTTTTAACTTTTATTTAATCAATATAAATTTCCAAAGCACAACTTTTAGATTATAGTGGCCTTTTCCCCCCAGAACCACCCTCCCACACGCAACCCTCCATTTTCCCGCTCCCTCTTCCATCCCATTCACATCAAGATTCATTTTCAATTATCTTTATATACAGAAGATCAATTTAGTATATACTAAGTAAAGATTTCAACAGTTTGCACCCACACAGAAACACAAAGTATAAAGTACTGTTTGAGTACTGGTTATACCGTTAATTCACATAGTAGAACACATTAAGGACAGAGATCCTACATGGAGAGTAAGTGCACAATGACGCCTGTTGTTGATTTAACAATTGACACTCTTATTTATGACGTCAGTAAGCACCCGAGGCTCTTGTCATGAGTTCCATAGAAGCCTTTTGAGTTCACCGACTATGATTTTATTCAGACAAGGCCATAGTCAAAGTGGAAGTTCCCTCCTCCTTTCAGAGAAAGGTACCTCCTTCTTTGATGGCCCATTCTTTCTGCTGGGATCTCACTCACAGAGATCTGCTTTTTTAGGTCATTTTTTTTTTTTTTTGCCAGAGTGTCTTGGCTTTCCATGCCTGAAATACTCTCATCTGGCTTTTTAGCCAGATCCAAATTCCTTAAGGGCTGATTCTGAGGCCAGAGTGCTGTTTATGACATCTACAGCAGACTCATAGAATAGTAGATGTCCTAAACCCTGATTTCTATCTTCACCAGATGATTACAATTTTTCCCCAACTTCCTGTAGTTATGTCAGAGAAAAGCAGGAGGGGCCAGGACTTTCATCCCTGCTAGGTAGTAACAAAGTCACCCTCCACAACTTGCACCTCCCTCAGTGGAGATGACATGGGCAAGATGGATTTCTTTACTGTCTCAGCAGTAGCAAGATGTCCTTATTGCTATGTATTGGGATGATATTAGAAAAGAGTTAGGAGTTTCACCACTCATCAGTTGTTATGAGGCAATTCCCATTCACAATGTTAGTGGTGACCAAATTGGTAGCAATTACAAGGTGTTACTACCCCTCCCAACAAGGGGGATAGCAGTAGAAGTCTCACAGGAGCTAAAAACTCCTGCCCATCCCAAGCAGTAATGAGAAGTCCTTGTCCACTCCTGTGTCAACTGAGGCCCAGTAACGAACATGGGTTTCTACTTTAAACTTACATACTTTTACTCCAAATTCTCTTGATGGAGCAAAACCAGAAGAAACTAAACCTAAAGTCTTAACTGTCATTCAGAGTCTCAAAACATAATACCCAAAATGTTTAAAAATAATGTTTCAAGTTACTTATACCAAGAATCATGAAGATTTTAAGTGGAATGAAAAGGACATTCAATAGATGCTAATGCCAAGAGAAATGAATGAACACCCATAGCAATAAATAAACTTTGACCAAAGTTTCATACCTTACACAAAATGTAACCCAAAATTGATCATACACCTAAGCTTTTGTGTACATTTTTTATGGGAAAAAAAGCATAGAAAACAATTTGTGGGGTCCAGGACAAGACACATAATTGTTATGTTGAATACTAATAACATGATCCATAACAGGGAAAAGTCATAAATTAGACCTCATCAAAATTAAAAACTTTTGCTGAATAAAAGGCTTCTTAAGAAGATAATAAATCAAGCTACAGACTGGGAGAAAATATTTGCAAACAACCTATCTGTTGATGACTAATGTCAACAATATATTTTTTCACATCTCCAAATACAATTGTGAAACGATAAACAATCCAATTATAAGCTAGAAAGATACATGAACAGACATTTTACTGAAAGTTTCATACTGAAAATGACGTATGGCAAACAAGCACATAAACAGATGCTAAAAATCTTATTGAGGAAATGAAAATCACAATGATAATGAGACATTTCTAAACACATATCAGAATAACTAAAAATAGTGCCAACACCAAAAGATGGTAAAGATGTTGACAAACTAGATGACTTGCACATTCCTAATAAAATGTAAAAAGGCATAGTACTCTCTCAAACTCTTTGGCAATTTAATCTGAGTATTTTTCCCAAGAAATAAAACTTACATCCCCAGAAATATCTGTACATGAATTCTTACAGAAACCTTTTTGGTAACATCCTCCAAATGAAAACAACCAACATATGCTCCAAGAAGTATACAATTAAACAAATTTTGGAATATCCTTGCCATTGAATATTATTACTCAGCAGAAAAATGTAAGTATAAGAATGTAAGATGTACTCAATAACCTGGGTGAAACTTCAGATAAGTGTGGTGAATGAAAACTGATCTGAAAAAATACATACTGTATGATCTCATTTATATAACATCCTTGTCATTACAGAATCATAGAAACTGAGAACAAATTAGAAGTTGCCAATGCTTAGAAGGATTTTATAGACAGGAATGAAGTGATGTGGCTATGGAAGGGCAGTATGAGATAATTTGGTGTTGACATAAATGTTCAAAAGTTTTACTACATTAATTTAAACATCTTGGCAATATTATTTTACTATGTAGTTTTTCAGGATACTATTAGATATAAAGGGGTAAGGGTACATGTGGGATTTCTTTGTTGTTTCTTACAACTACATGTGAAAGTACAATGATTTAAAAATAAAACTTTAATTAAAGAGCCAATCATTGGGGCTGGAGCTGTGACATGGTGGGCTAAGATGCCACCTGCAGTGCAAGCATTCCATATGGGTGCTAGTTCAAGTCATGACTGCTCCACTAACAATCCTACTCCCTATTAATGCACCTGGAAAAGCAGTGGAAAATGGCCCAAGTACTTGGGCCCCTGCACCCATGTGGGAGACCTGGAAGAAGCTCCTAGCCCCTGGCTTCTCCCTGGCTCAGCCCTGGCTAATGTAGCCATCTGGGGAGTGAACCAGTGTATGGAAGATCTCTCTCACCCTCCACCCCTGTTTCTCTCTGCCACTGCTTCTCTGTAACTCTGGCTTTCAAATAAAGAAATACAAATCTTTAAAAATAAAGAACAGATCATTAACAGTATCACACCTATACATAAAAGTATCAGTCCATATCCCTGTTAACAAAGTGTCCATATTTTCTATTGTATTACTTTGTAATCAACTTGCTGATACTCCTTGATTCAGCCAGGAAAGCAGTAGACCAATCATCAGGCAATCATTAGTTAAGTTCTCAACTATGGTCTCTGGGCTGGTGTTATGGTGCAGTAGGTTAAGATACCACCTGTGATGGAGTGGTTTGGGTTCCAGCTGCTCCACTTCCTATCCTGCTCCCTGCCAATGTACCCAGGAAGGCTGCAGAAGGTCCAAATGATTGGGCCCCTTGGCCATGTGTGAGATCCAGATGAGACTCCTGACTCCTGGCTTTGGCCAAGCCCTGGCTTCTGTGGCCATTTGGAGAGTGAACCAATAGTTCCAACATCCATCCATCTCTCTTTCTCTCCACCCCCATCTGTAACTTTGTCTTTTAAACAAATAAATAAGTCTTTTTAAAAAATCTATGATCTCAGGAATCAGATGAACTGAGACAATTATATTCTCCCTTTAGAAAATTAAAACATGCACTGTCACACCAACATCTTTAAACATAAATGAAAACACAAGAAACAGTGGTCTCAATCAACTTACTATCTGTCAGCTCAAATTTGCCCTCCTCACTTTTGTTTTGAGATGGTGGGGTTGGCTCCCTGCTAATTACACTTCTTTGTCACTTGGCTCCATGTTTCTGTCAATATAAAGAGCTAAGCAAGACTGGGAAGTTGATGGGGAAGAGAAAACTTATTTTGGGTTCTGACAGGGTCACCCATACAACTGTGGGTTCCATTTTGTATCTTTTGTTCTACATTCCTGGTAACAGTGTATCTGTCCATCTCTCTAGTAATGCAACAGCCATAGCTGGATGGTACCCCTTCCACACACATGTGATTCCCTTTCAGGTCTTCAGTCAATGACTTTGGCAGTGTTTCAGCTCTGTGGGGCTCCCAGTCTGAACTCCTGGGGGACCATGATCAGCTGGTCCTTCTCCTAAAAATTATGAATGCCAGTTCTGTAAAGTTTCCCACTGAGCTTCCAAAGTTCCTATTCCAAGGACTCCTGAATTCCAGTTCTGCAAAGCCCCTCCCCAAATATTTTAAATTCTAATAATCTCAAGGTCTTACCTTTTGTCCCTGCAGCCAGGGCAGTTACTTCCTATAGTTACTGGCTTTGTGATTACTGTCTACTTTTTGCCTCTCCAATTCTCTAATAACTGGCTAATAATTCTTGGGTAATTTAATCTGCTGAGATATCTAGTGTGGTTTCCTGAATATAACCTGACTGACACAAGTAGTTAGTAAAAAAAGTTGAATCTGATGAAAGTAAAGGTTTCTAAAGAGGTCATGAAATGCTATGTCTTAGGCAAAATTATGAGAGAAGCAAATATAAAAAACTACGGAAAATAATAAGAATTTTTTTTAAAAAATGGACTCTTAAATACAAAGAGACATGGAGTACCTTCTATGAAGAAGATACAGCCCATTTTGCTCATGAGAATAGTACACACTAATAAGAAGTTTCTAGAACTACCTTTTTGTTTATTCTTGTTTTTGAAGCCTGTGTCAGTTCTAGTCCATGTGTGTCACCAGAGTAATTCCCTTTTATCTGCTCATTTCAGTGAGTCTTTTTTTTTTTCCCCATAAGCAAAATAATCAAATGGAAACAACAGACTCCCATTGGTATAAACTGAAGGACCAAGCTTAAAGGCAGAGAAAAGCGAGAATCACATATGCTAAAACAAAACAAAACAAAAAATCACTTCAAGTTCATGTTGCTCTTGAGTGGCTGGTTCCTTATCTTTCTTTGTCTTACCACTGCTCCCTTCTCATCTTTACAGAGCACTTCACACTCAGCCAACACCTCCCTGGCTATGCTCTTATGTGACTCTCCAAACTAAATGGACTCTCTGAAGATAAATTAGCATATCTTCTATTTAGCTTAATCTACAGAATGCAATGGAGTGGAAGAAAGTGGTTGTCTTCTGGGAAGACATCTTGTGTTCTGAAAGCAGGACAGATAGCTGTTATACACACAACCCAGAGACAGCTAAATATTAACAGGAAAACACATGAGTAATTCTTCCTACCTTGGTTCCAGGTTCACTCACAACATTTCTACTTATCCCTAAAACAGCATGAATGATTCAAGTAAGCATTTGTCAGTTAAAATGGCAAGTACAAACTTCTCCCTTGCGATGAATGGTGCTTAATGTCACTGCAATTTGATCTTTTTCTTTTCCTCGTCAACACAGTGAAACCCCACAGATGAATGAACAGATTGTTTCTGTTTCACAAGCTGGGTGGCTCCTATTTCTAGGCATGAGTTGCCTTCAGTCTTGATGGCACATTTGGCTATAGAGGATGCCACAACCCATGCCCCCAGCTCACAAATCGCTGCTTGTTTTTGAGTCACTCGGACTTTCATTCTTTCCTGCTGGTTTGTTCAAATACAACTTTTCTAATATCCCAATAGCAAATATTTCCATACTGTCACACATCAAACTTTCCAAACTCACCAGATTTTCAAAGAGAGAATAAAAAGCCAGCTACCTTTCCCAAATGCTTTGTTCATATTAATGACCCAACCACTGCCCCAGTTTCAAAAGAGGAGGAGAGCATCACCATTTGTCTTTCTGTTTCACTCTGAATCCTAGGCAGGCCAATCTGCCACTCTTTCAACTCCCGGGGCAGCATGCAGAAACATCTGTTCATAGAACAGTTTGACTCTCGCCTTTATGCATAAATCACTACTAGTAAAAGTTTTATGAGGTGAGTCCTTTTTCCTCCTGCTTCTTCCTTTAGTAACTGACTGAAGCCCAAGTGAGCAAAATGAAATGGCCAGACATTTAGCCATATGCTGGCATCCACATGTGTAGTATGGGAGGGAAGAGAAGCTGTCAGCTGTACCAAAGGTACATTGTAATTATCTGAAATGTAATTAATAAACCAGTCAATGAATCTTTGAAGGATTTTAGCAGAGTAAATTATATTTCTCACTTACCTATAGCAAATTGTCCATGGACCAGTCTCCCTGTTTGTGAATCTTGGATTCAGTTAATTTATTGAGATTCCAACATAGTTTCAGGATGTTTCCATATTGTTAATCTATATAAGTTATTTCTGGTCTTCCAGCAACTCCTATATAAAGTAGAATAAGATAATAAGGATTATACAATGCTCAATAAAGTTTGGTTCATTTTTAATACCACCTCAAAATTGACTATGCTTGTTATTTGTAAAAGAGAAAGCTATGGTATGAAACATTTTTCTTCAAAGACTATATTTCAATTCACGTTATGGTGGATTTGTACCTACAATTACTTATAGTAAAATCCAGGTGAATGGTAAGGGCTCAATACCTACTTATCGCTTAGAGAGTCAATATAATAGGATTGATTACATTTTGTTAGTTATTACCTGCCCTGAGAATGAGAAAAGGAATTTAACACCTGTGAAGTTACCTTGGAGTGGGGCTGTACTGGTTTACATATATTATTGTATTCAATCAGTATAATCACCTTTGTAAACAACTAGTAACCACCTAGCTGGCAGGTGTTCTTATTAGCCTCATGTTATAATCACAGAGGAAATACTCTGAAGTAGGGGAAATCAGATGTTAAGACCAGTTCAACTGAATCCATGGCTACAACACTTTCCTCACCCAAATGGGGAACATGAGCATAGAATATGGCTCTATTTCTATAAAAATTTCAAAATATTTTATACATGGATTCTTGCCTCAGATGAAAGAAAATAATTATTTGGGCATTAGGTTATGGAAAATTCCAAGCAAAGATTGATAATAAATTTCATGTCATATTATATCAAAATTATGATCAAATTGCTTAATCACTATTAAATAAAATTTGAGGAAAGTCATTGCTTTGGACTAAGTTCCTGCCCTAGACCTCAATAAAACAGACTGAAATGGCGTCAATCCTGACAAGTGCAATGACATCAAACTGAAATTTTATGAGCAGGACCATTTTTAAACAAGTCAGTTTTTTTTTTTTTTTTCCCCAAAGGAAACAGGAAACTCACAGTAATTATTCTAATAAACTCTAAGTTGGCATGGTAGGACACTGTGCCTATTTAAATCCTTATAAGGAAAGTAACCTGAATAAACTAATGTTGACCAATGCATTTTTTTTATATTTTGTATTATGCTGTTTCCACTCAAACTACCTTAGAAAAACTGATTCACCATGCTTAAGGAGCACTTTTCTCCTTTTATAGATTGGGAGATTGCTTAATTTATGAATCACTAACAAAAATTAGTTAGATATTCAAACTATTCATTGAAATTTTGTTCTTTGACACCACATACTTTTTCTTTCCTTTATTTCATTTGTTTTGACTTTAAATGTCCACATATCTATTTTGGATTCAGAGGCCTTTTTTATTTGACAGATAGGGAGACAGAAAAAGCTCCTACCTACTTGCTCACTCCTCATACACCCATTACAGCCCCAAGTGAGCCGAGCCCAAAGGCCAGAGCACAGAACTCAATGCAGAACAACAAGGGTGGCGGGGACCCTTGGTTGGGACCCAAATCCTTGAACTAGCACCACTGGCTGTCAGAGTCTACATTGGCCCAGAGCTGGCATCAGGAGCTAGAGTCAGTTGATCATTGAAAACAGGTACTCCAATGTGAGTTGTAAGAATCTTAGCTGCTAGGCCAAAAGCCTGCCTCCTTCACAGATTGCTTTAAACTAAGTTCAACAACAGCATTTCATTTGCATCTAAACTGTGTTACTTATTTAACACTCCCTTGTAGTTCATATCAGGCAGTTTTTAAGAAATCAACAGCCTGGGATTCCTCTCTGCCTGACCCTAGATGATCATGATGACAAAACAAAGTACCCCTTGATCCCTTCTTGCTCCAAGAAATAACAAAAATCTCTTGTGCCTCATAAACAAGAATAATCCTTCCTCTTCGGAAATGCTTACTTGTTTACTTGCAGCCAATCAAGACTTGTTAAATGTACCAAGCTCCAATTCTAAGTCAATTCATCATAGGTCTACAAGATACTCAGGCTACGACTGCCATCATGTCATTGTTATAATTCAATAAGAAAACCATCGATTGGGGGCCTACTACATAATAGGTCCCAGTTTTGTTATCTCCATTCATTATACAATTTATTCATGTAAAAATTGGTGCTCTACTGGATAAGTATTCATTGTATTTAGCATGCCATTCTGATTATCTCATTCTGATTCTATGGAAGAATTCTATAGGACTTGCAATTCTGTAGTTTGTAAATAATGACAGGGATGCAAAATAATTTTCCTCTGTAGATAAACAAATTTTCTCTTGCCCAGTAGCGGTTCAATTGACTTCCTTCCCCACTGTGGAAGAAGTTATTTACACATGCACTTCAATATTCTTCATCTATAAATGTATCTTCATTTTGATTTTCCTTTGAATTAGTTTTAACCCTCCTGGGTTTCTCATTGATAAATTTGTTTTGAAAAACCTTTAACACCTGCTTATTTTATATCTGTATGAGAGTAGTTACTGCATCTTTTTGAAAATTATCTTTGACTAGTCTTTAAATTAACCCTGTGGGGAATAGATATGTTGAGTACATTTTATAGACAAAAATCAGCAAAGCTCAGTGGTTTTTCCTAGTGCCACAAACATCCCCTGGCATCTCTTGAAGGTTAGATACTGTTAGAAGCCAGAGCTGCAAAGCTGAGCAAGTTTGTCTATGTTCTCAAAGTCAGGGAGAATGAATTGTTATCGAGTTGTGCCTGTGTGTAAGATGTTTTCATAGATATTCAGAAACTAAAAACTTAAAATTCTCACTATCCAAAATTCATTCTATCTTAAATACCAACCTCAAATGGATCCAAAAAGGTTATATTCCTTACTGTCTGACCTCACTCTATAAATGCTTGTAAACCAAATTTAGAAACCATATGGATTTGAAGAGAGAGATATTTGATTACTATCTCTTAATCCTTAAGGTCACCTTGTAAGGCAGGCTTTTTCCTCATTTGCGTATATAATAAAAAATGGGCTTCAAGAAATTGATATTTAAAAAAAAAAGCACTTAAGAATGGGAAGAGAGAGAGCAGTAGTAAACAGCCCAGTGTCTCCAGTTTATGGATGGAAAAGCAGAATTTAGGGAGGTAGAGTGAGTCTCTAAAGTTTTCACAACCACCTAGCATCAGCCTATCTCTCCAACCAGTGCTTCTAATTTCTATTACATCTTCCTTCTTATCTGGAGCCAGCAATGAAGAAATATGGACCAGGTGTTTGAATCAGTAAGAAAGGAGGGATACAAATTTTCAACATTTGTTCAAGGTTTTCAGAAGGATCCCAGGGGCTCTTTCCAACCTCACTCCCTTGTTTACTATCCATCCAGCTGGTCTGAATACTTCTGTCTGAATTCATTTCTCCTTCTCCTTTTATAGTATAATTTTATGTGTTTGAAGTCTTATCTTTCAATAATAATCATGTGTTTCTTTCAATTTTTCGAAATGCAGTGACTATCAACAATAAGACAAAGGCTATTTAAAAGGTTAAGTATCTCCATGGCTGAATTTAATTATCTTGAAGAGGGAATTGTGTTTGCTAGTATCAACCTGGAAATACAACAGAAGGATATATCTAGCTTTAATGAAAATACGGATATGTACTAAGTATTATTAAATCCATAATGTCTTCTCAGTAGGATAAGAATCAAATTATAGGGTTCACAAGACAGAAAGAAAACACGATAGGAGTTACTTGTCATGAAAGTGTGTTGAATCACTTTCCTAAGTTCTACTGTTGCCCATGGAAATTGAGAGCTCTAGCAAATCTGCTGTTCTGGTAGTGTTGCTCTTTGCTCACTAATTCAATTGTGAGCTGCCTCTGTCAACACTTACAGGACAGCCCCATTTCTTTTTATGTACATTGGCACAATGTCTGGGCAAGTCTTGGGTTCTCCAGCAAAGTAAACTATCTTTTAGTAGGTAACAGTAGCATAGTCCGGGAACTTCAGGACCTGTATACTCATAAGTGCTACACCATAAAAGTCAAGAAGCTTGCATGATTTTCTTCCTTTTGTAGCCCACTAACTCCCATCTTTTTTGTTTTCCCTCCCATCTTTTTCTCTGTCTTCCCTTGTTCTCAATGTTATTTTCTCTCTTTTCTTGATTTTCCTCCTCTGCTTTCACACACATATTTCTATGGGCGAAACTGTGGTCAAAGGTATTGAATGAATAGACTTATTGGTTTTTTTTTTTTCAGATTTATTTATTTGAAAGGCAGAGTTACAGAGCGGAGGGAGGGAGGGGGGGAGGGAGAGAGAGAGAGAGAGAGGTATCTTCCATCTGCTGGTTCATTCCTTAAATGGCCAAAACCAGGGCTGAGCCAGTCTGAAGCCAAGAGCCAGGAGCTTCTTCCAATTCTCCTACATGGGTGCAGGGGCCCAAGGACTTGGGCCATCCTCCTCTGCTTTCACAGACACATTAACAGGGAGCTGGATCAGAAGTGGCACATCTGGGGCTTGAACCAGCACCCATAGGGGATACTGACATCACAGGTGGCAGCTTAACCCACTTGACTTATTTTACATCATCTTTCAACAAGCAGAACAGACACTGTCATCAATGTTCCTTAGTATATTGAGAGTGCTTATACACAAAAGTGGCAATGACAGTCAGGTCTCTGTTTGTTTGTTTGGTTTCCTTTTTGAAAAAGAAGCAACACATTTGTCCCTTGATGCACTCTGTTATTTTGTCCTTTCTGTCATTCACTGCACACCTCTTACATTGGGTTGATTTTGTTTCAGGCCTTCACAACCTCTGGAAATTTTCCCTTAGAAATTTACTACCATCTGTTCCTTTCCAAGGCCTCAAAATTCTAATGAAGTTGTGTACTGTGTAAACTATGCTAATTTCAGTCATTTTGCAGATGTCCAAGTATATTGCAGGTTTCCACCTAAAAGTGTTATTTCCCTCTAGAGTCAAAGGTACTTGGATGAACTATTGCTCCTTTTGTTAAAAATAATCCATGTATCATGAGACCACTACATTCAAAAAATTTCTACCAGGAAAACAGGATCCACTGGAGAAGTTCCTAAATTGAACAATATTGAATTTTGGCTTGTATTCACAATCAAATGATGGAAAAACATTCTAAAACTTAACTTTTTCATTAGTCATAATCTCCTACCTTAGTGCATTTTAAATATTTCTGATTTTATTTTCATTAAACAGGCTTTGATCTGCCTACCTCTGAACTTCCAGAAATGCAACTTGCAAAAGGATTTTTCAAGTATTCTTGCATATAATCCTCAAGGCAATTTAAAAGGTTCTACCTAGAATGCAGGAAGAAACTGGTGTTCTATAAAGTTACAAGGTATGATCAAGGCTTTCCATTCATTGTCTTGTTTCACATGTATTAATACCCCAGTTTTATGACACTTTTCAAATTCTCTTCACGTATAGCACAAGACTTTCCTTTTTTAAAAATGTGGAGTTTAATGACTGGCCTAAGCTAACCTTTCCTTGTGTAAACATCAAGTACTTAGATGTACACATGTGATGCACAGCAGCAGATGCTTCAGTCATGCTCCCTCTAGGAAAAATAAGCAGATTCCCACTTAGCCTTGTGACCACATAATCTGTGAGATCAATATATTTTGATTAAGGGCAAAGAGTAACTACAAGACATATGCAATGATAAAGCCAGATTATTTCCAGATGGAAGCAGGGTGCATATTGACAGTTTAATAGATGCATTCAATCACTGAGGTCTTTCCATGTATGTGAGTCAAAACACTAATATTTCCTGAAAAACTAAACTATGTCATTAAAATAATGCAGGAAGTTATGCTACAAGATTGCAGACAAATGGTAACTCTTCCTTTTATGTGTCCTGTATTCCATATGTAACAGGGAAAAGGTTTGGTTTCCCACAATGGAAAACTTGGTTTCAGACTTGTATACAATGTTCATAATACTTAATCTTCACTGCTTTCCACAAAACGCATTTGAAAGGAAACTTAAAAGAGTTACATTCAAGACGGCAGGTTAATATTTAAGTACAATGACCATTCAATAGTTAGAACTCTTCATTTTCTTCCCCCTTGAGAGGAGGTTTGTCCTAGGGTTCTATTCCAAGGGGCCACATTCTGTGTCTCCAGTTGTATATTTTTCTACATGGTAAACCCGAGTCTGCTGAATATAGCACAGAACAAGAGTTTAGGGAATGAGCATATATTGGTTCCCTCCTTATTTAATGGGCTAAGGCACTCCCACAGTTTTCAAGTCCTTGCATAAATAAATGTTAGCATTTCTTGCACAATTTGTCCAGTCTACATTTGATCTGAAAGTTACTTTGTTTCCATTTACCATGATTATTTCACAAGAATGTATTTTCCCCATTTGAGTGTGAACACATAATTTATAATGAAAGTTAAATCAGAAATACTAATGCTAAAAACAGAACATTTGCCAACCATATCTCAGAAACTAATATATTTAATAGAGAATCATAAGACCCAAATTGCTAAATATAAGGAAGGGGGAATGTATAATCTTCTATTATTGTTTTACTGGCTATAAATGAATAAAGGCATTCTTTTATCACATCTGTGTCATCAGCATTCGAAATTTCAATGGGACTTTTGATATAAACATACAATCAAAAGCTGAATTATTATATTTATAATGGCAGTTTCCTATCTGTTGTGTTCAATCACAGCATGATAAACAATCACAACTCATATAATTCAATAAAAATACAATATGTTGACTTCTGGGGCCAGAGCTGTGGCATAGTGGATAAAGCCACCGCCTGCAGTGCTGGCATCCTATATGGGCACCAGTTCGGGTCCCGACTGCTCTACTTCTGATCCAGCTCTCTGCTATGGCCTGAGAAGGCAGTAGAAGATGGCCGAAGTCCTTGTGCCCCTGCACCCATGTGGGAGGCCTGGAGGAAGCTCCTGGCTCCTGGCTTTGAATAGGTGCAGCTCCGGCCATTGCGGCCAATTGGGGAGTGAACCAGCAGATGGAATATCTCTCTCTCTCTTCCTATCTCTCTCTCTCTCTGCCTCTCCTTCTCACTCTGTATAACTCTTTCAAGTAAATAAATAAATCTTTAAGAAAAATAATATATTGACTTCTAAAAAGGAACTGATGAGAGTATCTTTTTCTTTCATCCCTAATATCTATTTCTCAATGGTTTGAAACTAAGTTAAACACGTTTATGTTATTATGGTTAGATGCTTAAGCCTCACCAGGTTAGAAAAACCTCAAAGTAATTTGACTAGGGCATGCAATTATGCCACACCCAACAACTGTTTCAACTAGATTTTCCAGGTAAGTTTGACTTCAAGACAAATTGAAGCTATTTTTTCATTTGGAAGGAAAATAATATTATAATCACCTGCAAGCATTATAAATCAGACATAGTTCAAATGCAGATTAAAAATTACTGACTTTCTCACTTTAAAATAGTTACTCTCTGAGCTTATTTTCTCTTCTCCAAAGTGGAATTATAATGATATTTAATTGAAAGGCTGTGGTCAATATTAAATGAGATCTGTTGAAAAGAAAAAGTACTACTTCTGATATATTATAATGTTCCATTAATTATAGCTATTATTTTTAATCTAACCAACAAGTGCTTTTTTAAAAGGACAGATTTATTTTTAAATTTTCTTTGAAAGAATTACAGAAATGGAAGGAGAAATGGAGAGGGAGAGAGAGAGAGACAAAGAGAGAGAGAGAGAGAGAGAGAGAGAGAGAAACAGAGATCTTCCATCTGCAGTTTCACTCCCCAAATGACTCAAATAGCCAGGACTGGGCCAGGCCAAAGCCTAAAACTCCATCTGGGTCTCCCACATTTATTGACAGGGCCCAGGCACTTTAGGTCATCTGCTGCTTTCCCAGGTGCTTTAGGAGGGAGTTGGATCAGAAGTGGATCAGTCAGGACTTGAATTGACACTCATATAGAATGCCAGCATCCTAGGTGGCAGTTAAACCTGTTGTGCCACAATGCCAGCATTTATGCCTCCTAAGTGCTATAAATTGTTGAAAAATATTCAAATTAAAAAAAAACCTTTAACCTTTGTTGTTAAGTCTGTATGTCAACACTGCCACCTTGTTATATAGAATTGAAACATAAGAAATCTAGAATATTCTTGGATGGTCCGAGTGCAGTGGTGTTTACAAAAGAAATCTAGAATATTCTTAAAGTGCAGTGATGGCAGGAATCCATACTCTAGACATTATTTAAATGTGATTGAAGGAAGGGATGTTGAAACATTCCTACTGAAGGCAAGTCCATAGCATATATGTTATACAGGCTTGCCCTTAGCATTTGCAGCCACTTAACAAATGGAAGCTCAAATTCAAAAATGTCCGCATATCTAAAAGTTATAAATCAAGTAATCAACTTTTCAGATAAAACCATTCTGTCATCTTAATAATGACCTGTAAGTCACATTCTAAATTAGAGCTTTTGGATTTATTGAAGTTTCATACAAGCGTGACAGAGCACAATAAATGGCAGCCCTAGATGCCAAGCCCACTCCCTAGCTCACTTTCCATTTCTTCTTACCTCTTTTAAATCCAGTTTTGTATGCGAGACCCTATATGAATGCATGTAAATTCTCTAGTCTACGTGTATAAGCTCCAGCCACAAAAGCATACCAATTCTCCTGTGGGCTTAGAGGTACATTTATAGTAGTGATAGCTGCCTTCCAAAGGACACAGTGTTAGGAAAGAGACTCATGCAGACCCTGGAGTTTCAGCAGGAAACTCAGATTCTTAATTAACATTGAGGCATGGTCTAGAAGATGGTTGGAAACCAAGGGTGTGCACATACACTAAGCTTTATAAAACATATGTTCTTGAAAAGAATTTGGCTATAGTAATTTAACTTGAGTCATTTTAAAGGACGCAGCTCAGAACAGCGACATGTCTTGGTTCAGTCTAAAGGGAGTAGTGATATGTGATGAGCAGGGCTCTAGAAGGAGACAATACGATTCAAATCCTGGTTCTGTCACTTAGCGGTTAAGCAGTCTTGGGCAGGTTACTCAACCACTATACCTCAGTTTCTTTATCTATAAAATGCTAATCATGATAGTTACTTCAATGTGCTTGTATAAATATTTCATTAAGTGAACTGAGACATGGAAAACATTTCGCAAAGTAGGTAGCACAGAATATGTACTGTATGAATATTAGGTATGAGTATTATTGTTAGAAATAGTGAAGTTTTGTTTGTCATAGTAGAAGCAATAAAGTACAAATTACAAAATAATTTATATTTCCTATAAATACGATTTTTATTTTAGCTTATTTTGTGTGAAGATGAGTCACTTAGATAAGATTTATTTAGCGATGATGTAAGTTCTTGGTTTGGATAAATAATCATGATTTGAATTTATAAACATATGGAATTGAGTGACAATGGACAAAGTATATTGAACATTGAGGGATGCAATAATAAGACTACAGTCCATGACAATTAAACTTTAAATACATTAGATTTATATATAGAGAGATAGATGGTAGATAGATAGATATAGATAGATAGATAGATAGATAGATAGATATAGATAGATAGATAGACATTATACACACACACACACACACACACACACATATAATTTAACTCTAAAATTAAATGGGGAAGATCTAAGTTGGCTGAATAGTGAGAAGTCACACTGACCTCACAGAACAATAACAGAAAAACAAAGGAAGTATCACATTCTCAGGGGACTAACAGAATCAGTGGAGAATGGCAGGACATGATAGACTCTGTGAGGCAGAGAGGAAATAGGACAGACATGCCAGCAACAGCCATGTGGCCAGCCACTCCTACATCTACAAAACTAGCTCCCAGTTGGGAAGTGCCATTTTGACTGAGAAAAAATGAAAAGAGGTTGCTTCAGCCCTGCCACTGGAGCTTTGACTAAAGGAGTATTCCACAGTCCCCGCTGGCTGTGAGTCTGGCCTGAGAAGCTGACAGAGGTCTGAGTGACTGTTTTGCTCTGTCAAGTGAGACCACGTTGCCTCCTACCCCTCTTCCCACAATTTGTTGTGGTAGAGTTTCAGCTAAACTATGTCCTGCCTCAGGGAACAGTGGACAGTCCTGCTGATGTGGGAAGTTGCTGGGGCTGAGGCTAAGGCATCTTGCAGGACATATCGCGTATCTCCTGCACCCTCCAACTGTGAGAGTTTGGGCACAGATCACAGAGCTGAGAGGGTCACAGGTTGTGGCTAGGTTTCTGTGCTCCTGCACAAGCTGACTGCAGCAACTCAGAACACCGGGCAGGCTGGGGATGGGTGTTACAGAGGAGTCCAGGACGCACTGTGGAGTTGATTGGTTCACACCTGGGGAGTGAGGCACATAGGCACTATGAGCTCACTCTAGGTTGTGAATCAGTTGTTTCACCCTGGCACAGATAAGAGTTGGTACTATGAAAACACTAGCTGGTGCAGGACCACATTACCCTATTGACTGTAGCTAGAGGTGCTCCACCATAACTATCTTGGGTGTCATTCTGAAATTCTCCCCACCCACAAATGGTGGTCAGAGCTCCCCTGTACTCCACTAAGTCCCAAAGGTAAATTTCCAGGAATAAAGCCTTCAATTTAAAAAAAATCCTCCAAAGGAAATAGTAACAAGAGATGTAGAAACTTGAGAAACATGAATAAGGAAGACAATATGACTCTCCAAAAGGGATATAAATATACATTAATATTTGAACATGAAGAAGGGGAGATTGGTGAAATGCTTGGGAAAAAAACTCAAAAGAACGATTATAAGGTTACTCAGAAGCAGAGAAATGGTTAAATGAAATAAGGAAATCAGTACATGACATGAGATGAGAAATTCTGCAGAGATAGAGATTTTAAAAAAAAAAGCAGAAATATTAGAAAGGAAGTATTCAAGAAGTCAAATAAAAAAATACAAGGGAAAGTCTTAACAACAGACTTGGTGAGGCAGAAGAAAAATACCTGATCTAAAAGACAAGTCTTTTGAAATATCTCAGTTAGACCAAAAAAAAAATGCAGAAAAAATTAGTGTGAAAACACTTTTGGGATCTATGAAGTACCACCAAGCAATCAAATATATAAGTCTAGGAATTCCTGAAGGTATGGAAAAAAAATGAATAGCTTAGAAAATCTATCTAGTAGAACCACAGCAGAAAATTTCTCTAATTTGGAGAAAGATGTATACATCCAAATAAAGGAAGCATGTAAAACTCCAAACACATAAAATCACAAAAAAGCCTCACCCATGACACATTATAGTCAAACGTTCAAAAGAGAAGCATAAAGAGCATATCCCAAAATTTTCTCTAGAAAAATTCTAGATCAACTTCAAAGGAACTGCCATCAGATTAACGGATTTCTCAATAGAAATCCTACACTACAGGCCAAGAGATAATGGAGAGATACACTGCAAGTCCTAAAAGAAAAAAGAAATAAAAAAAACTGCCAACAAGAATACATTACCAGGGCTGGTGCTGTGGCACAGTAGGTTAAAACCCTGACCTGAAGTGCTGGCATCCCATATGGGTGCCAGTTCGAGTCCTGGCTGTTCCTTTTCCTATCCAGCTCTCTGCTGTGGCCTGGGAAAGCAGAAGATGGTCCAAGTCCTTGGGCCCCTGCACCAACGTGGGAGACCAGCAGAAGCTTCTGGCTCATGACTTCAGATTGGCTCAGCTCCAGCCATTGTGGGCATTTGGGGAGTGAATTATCAGATGGAAGACCTCTCTCTCTCTGTGTCTCTACCTCTCTCTGTAACTCTTTCAAATAAATAAAAATAAATCTTTAAAAAATATATTATCTAGTGATCTCTCATTCATAAGTGAAGGTGAAATAAAAATCTTTTAAGGTAAGCAAAAATTAAAAGAATTTGTCACTATCCAGTCTCACAAATGATACTTAAGGATGTACTACACTTGGAAACAGAAAGAGAATCAGCATCAAGAGAGAACACAAATGCAGATACCTCCTAGAAAATGAAAAAAGGAGATTCAAAACAAACAATAGGTATGTTTATGGAAAAAAAAATGGCAGAGCCAACTCATTACCTATCAATAATGACCTTGAATGTAAATGGACTAAATTATCCAAATAAAAGATAGACTGGCTGAATGGATAATGAAAACAGGATATGGGGCCAGCTTTATGGTATACTGGATTAAGCTGCTAGCTATGATGCCATTATCACCTATGGGCTCAAGTCCCAGCTGTTCACTTTTGATCCAGTTCCCTGTTAATGTACGTGAGAAAGCAGCAGAAGACGGCCTGCGTACTTGGTCTGCTATCACCTATGCGGCAGATCCTGATGAAGCTCCTGGCTACTGATTTCAGCCTGTTCCAGCCTTGGCTGTTACAGCCATTTGGGGAGTGAACCAATGGATGGAGAATCTCTGTCCTTCCGTCTCTTTCATCTCTCTCTCAAAACAAACAATACACTTTTATATACTTTTTTTTTAAGATTTATTTATTTATTTGAAAGAATTACACAGAAAGGAGAGGCAGAGAGAAGGAGAGAGGTCTTCCATCTGATGGTTCACTCCCCAATTGGCCGGAACCAGCTGGAGCTGAGCCAATCTGAAGCCAGGATCCAAGAGCTTCTTCTGGGTCTCCCACATGGGTGCAGGGGCCCAAGGACTTGAGCCATCTTCTACTGCTTCCCCAGGCCATAGCAGAGAGCTGGATCAGAAGTGGAGCAGCCGGGTCCCTAACTGGCATCCAAATGGGACTCCAGTGCTTCAGGCTAGGGCTTTAACCCACTGTGCCACAGCGCTGGCCCCCCTTCTATATAATTTCTACAAGAAACATACTTCACCAATAAAGATGCACATGAACCGAAAGTGAAAGGATAGAAAAAGATATTCCATGCACATGGAATTTAAAAGTGAATAAGAGTAGCTATACTCTTATCAGACAAAGCAGACTTCAAGATAGTAACTGTTAAAAGAGATAAAGATGGTTATTATGTAAAGATTAAGGGATCAGTTCAACAGGAAGTTTTGACTATAGTAAAGGTATATGCACTCAGTACTGGAGCAACAAGTTTTATAAAACTATGTCAATGGATCTAAAGGGAGACCTAAGCTGCAATACAATAATAATGTGGAATATCAACACAGGACTTTCATCACTGGACAGATAAATCAGACCCAAGTCAACAAAGAAACAACAGAGCTTATGTACACTATGGATCAAATGGAGGTAATAGATATTTACACAATAGTTCTTTTCATCAGTGCAGAGAACATTCTTTAGGACAGACTATACACTAGACCATAAAACAAGTGCCAACAAATCAAAAACATTGATAACATATCTGTCGCTCCCCGTCTTCATGGAGGAACGACACAGGACCCTGCGCTGTTCTTTTGTCTGCTCGGCCCTTCCCGGGTTTGCTGCTGGTTCTTCCCGGGTTGGCTACCGACCCTTCCACCTCCGTGGAAGGGCGGTTCCCCCTAGCCACTTTCCCCACTTCCGCGGGGGAGCGGCACACCGCCGGCCAGCTCTCTCGGGGGCTGCACAGGTGTTCCTTCAGGTAGATGTTCCTGGTGCATGTTGTCTCTCTCCTCCTTTATAGTCCTCTTCCACCAATCCCAACTCTGCTACCTACACGCCGAGTACGCTGCTCTCCTCCAATCAGGAGCAGGTCCTACAGTTTATTGGTTGAACTGGAGGCAGCTGTGTAGAAGCTGTTACTCCCTTCTCAGCGCCATATTGTGGGAGAGCAGATGCATAGAATAAGTCTTAATTCCAGTAACAGTCTAGTCCGAGTTGCTCCCCACAATATCACGTATCTAGCCGGCGCCGTGGCTCAATAGGCTAATCCTCCACCTTGCGGCGCCGGCACACCGGGTTCTAGTCCCGGTTGGGGAGCCGGATTCTGTCCCGGTTGCCCCTCTTCCAGGCCAGCTCTCTGCTATGGCCAGGGAGTGCAGTGGAGGATGGCCCAGGTGCTTGGGCCCTGCACCCCATGGGAGACCAGGAAAAAGCACCTGGATCCTGGCTCCTGCCATTGGATCAGCGCGGTGCGCCGGCTGCAGCGGCGGCCATTGGAGGGTGAACCAACGGCAAAAGGAAGACCTTTCTCTCTGTCTCTCTCTCTCTCTCACTGTCCACTCTGCCTGTAAAAAAAAAAAAAAAAAAAAAAAAAAAAAAAAAACAATATCACGTATCTTTTCTGACCAAAATGAAATGAATCAAAAAATTAACAACAAAAGAAATTCTAGAAAATATGCATCAACATGGATATTGAGCAACATGCTCCTGAATCAACTGTGGGACAAAGGAAAAAAATCAAGAGAAATAAAAAATTCTTGAAATGAATTGAAATGAAAAAACACATATCAAAATTTACGAGATACAGCAAAATAAATATATGAGGAAATGTTGTAACAATTAGTCCCTAGATCAAAAATTTGGAAATATATCAAATAAATGTTCTCACAGTCATCTCAACAACCCAGAGAAATAAGAACAAACAAAACTCAAAATTAAGTGGAAAGAAATAATAGAAATTAGATAGGAAATAAAAAACTGCACAAAAGATCAATGAACCGAAGAGCTGGTTTTTGAAAACACTAACAAAATTGATTAATCATTGGCCCAGCTAATCAGAAAATGGGAGAATATGCAAATTAATAAAATCAGAGAAGAAAAAGGGGACATTATAGTCAATACTGCAGAAATACAAATAATCATTAGGAATTACTACAAATAGCTATATGCCAAAATTGGAAAATCCAAAAGAATAGATTTCTGTACACATACAATTTACTAAAATTAAGGCATGAAGACATAGAAAACCTGATTAAACCAATAACCAATACTGAGATTGATTCAGTAATAAAGAGCCTCCCAACAAAGAAAAGCACAGAAATCAATGGCTTCACTACTGAATTCTACCAAATTTTTCAAGAACAATGAATACCACTTCTTTTTTAAATTTGAGTTGTTATACAAGTTTCATGTGTTTCATATAAACAGATTTAGGAACATAGTGATACTTCTTACCCTACCCTCCCTTCTGCGCTTACTCCAACCCTCTTTCCTCTTCCCTCTCTCATTCCCACTCCTAATTTTTACAAAGATCTATATTTAGTTTACTTAATGATCATAAGTTAAGCTTGCCCAAGCAAAATAATTCAACAAATAGTATGAAGAAAAATCCACTGCTCCTCAACAGAAGAGACAAGGGTTGTAAGCAATCTTTGAAACCAAAATGTCCATTTCACTCCAATTTATTACATTTTAGGTACTCTATTAGTTACTTCAGATCAGGTAAAACATATGATATCTGTCTTTTTGGGATTGGCTTATCTAACTAAGTATAATAGTTTCCACTTGCATCCATCTTGTTGTACAAAACAGGATTTCTTTTTTTTTCCCAACAGCTGAGTAGTGCTCCATAATGTAAATATACCATAATTTCTTAAACTATTCAAAACAATTGAAAGACGGAGAACTCTTCCAAACTCATTCTATGAAGCCAACATTAGTTCCAAATCCAGAGAAAGATAAAACAATAAAAGGGAACTGTAGACCGATATCCCTGATAAACATAGATGCGAAAACCCTCAACAAAATAATAACAAGTTGAATTCTAAAACACATAAAAGAGATCATTCATCCAAACCAAGTAGGATTTATCTCAGGGATTCAGGAATGTTACAACATATGTAAATCGATAAACATATCACATTAACAAAATGAAAACTAAAATATATACGCCTCTCTCAATAGATGCAGAAAAAGTATTTAATAAAATGAAACATCCTCTCATGATAAAATGTATAAAGAAGGAACATATGTATATAGAAAGAACATATGTCTACACAATTAAGGCAATATATGACAAACCTACAGTCAGCATCTTAATGAATGGAGAAAAGCTAGAAGCATTTCCACTAACATCTAGAAACAGAAAAGAATGCCCACTCTCACCATTACTACTCAATCCTGAAAGTTTTATCCAGAGCAAGAAAAATAAATTAAAGGGATACAAATAAATTAAATACCCCCATTTTAAGATGCCATGATCCTTTATATAGGAAATCAAAAGACTTAAGAGATTCTTAGAATGTAAAAAAGAATTTGCAAAGTTGCAGGATATACAGTCAACAAACAAAAATCAATAGCATTTTTATATACATATTATGTTCTCTGTGAGAAACAACTTGTCTAATTCACAATAGCTACGAACATTTAAATAACTTGTGATAAATTAAACAAGGATTTGAAAGATCGATCTCTAAAATGAAAGTTAAAAACCACTAATAAAGAAATATAAGAAAACAAACAAAACAGAAATGGAAAACCTT
Organism: Oryctolagus cuniculus; assembly: GCF_051225735.1. Classification (NCBI taxonomy): domain Eukaryota; kingdom Metazoa; phylum Chordata; class Mammalia; order Lagomorpha; family Leporidae; genus Oryctolagus; species Oryctolagus cuniculus. The sequence goes on along the minus strand of NC_142867.1, from coordinate 25,172,459 downwards.
CCATATTCATGGATTGAAAGAATTAATATAATCAAAATATCCATATTATCCAAAAAAATACAGGTTCAACGTGATGTTAATTAAAATACCAAAGAAATTGTTCACAGATCTAGAAAAACAAACAACAACAAAAAAATCCTAAATCTCATATGGAAACACAAAAGACCCCAAATAGCTAAAGTAATCTTAACATAAATAATGCTGGAGGTATTATAATAATGTATTTTAAGACATACTACAGGGCTATTGTAATCAAAACTGCCTGGTATTGTCATGAAAATAGACATATAGACCAGTGGAAGAGACTAGAAACTCCAGAAATTAATTCACATAGCTAAAATCAATGAATCTGTAACACATAAGCTAAAATCATTCTCTGGAGAAAGGACAATCTCTTCAACAAATAATATGGGGAAAACTGAATTGCCACATGCAGAAGTTTGAAACAAGACTTCTGCCTTTTACTCTATAGAAAAATCAACTCATAATGGATCAAGGATCTAATCTTAAGACCTGATACCATCAAACTACTAGAGGAAAAGTTACAGGAAATGCTACAAAACATTGGGTTAGTCAAAGACTTCCCTTTTTTAAAGATTTATTTATTTGTTTGAAAGGCAGAGTTAAAGAGAGTGAGAGAGAAAGGGAAAGGCAGAAAGAGAGATCTTCCAACAGCTGGTACACTCCCCAAAGGGCAGGAACAGCCAGAGCTGGGTTGGTTCATAGCCAGGAGCCAGGAGCTTCATCCCAGTCTCCCACAAGGGTGCAAGGGCCCAAACATTTGGGTTGTCCTCCACTATTCTTCCCAGGCACATCAGCAGGGAGCTGGATCAGAAGTGGAACATCAGGGACACAAATCAGCATCCAGATGGGATGCTGTGGCACAGGAGGTGGTCTTATAGGCCACACCATAGTGCCAGTCCCTAGTCAAAAACTTCTTGAATAAGACTCCAGAACCCTAGGCAAGAATGACAAAAATAGACAAATGAGATACATCAAGATAAGAAACTTCTAGATAAAAAATTAAATAATTAATAAAGAGGCAACCAACAGAATGGGAGAAATATCTGCAACTTATGCATCCAATAGAGGATTAGTATCTAGAACATTAAATGAGGTGAGGAAACTAACAGGGCCGATGTCGCGGCTCACTAGGCTAATCCTCCACCTGCGGCACCGGCACCCCAGGTTCTAGTCCTGGCTGGGGCACCGGATTCTGTCCCGGTTGCTTGTCTTCCAGTCCAGCTCAGTGGAGGATGGCCCAAGTGCTTGGGCCCTGCACCCGCATGGGAGACCAGGAGGAAGCATCTGGCTCCTGGCCTCGGATCAGTGCAGCGCGCCAGCCGTAGTGGCCATTTGGGGAGTGAACCAACGGAAGGAAGACCTTTCTCTCTGTCTCTCTCTCTCACTGTCTAACTCTGCCCATCAAAAAAAATAAATAAATAAAAAAAAATAAAAAAAATTTCCAAAACAAAGAATCCAGTTAAGAAAGGAGACAAGGATATAGTATTTTTCAAAGGATGAAATACAAATGGGCAACGGTCACACAAAAAACTGTTCTGGATCAGTAATCATCATGGAAATGCAAATAAAATCACAATGACTTATCACCTCATCCCATTTAGAATGACTATTACCCAAAAATAAAAAAAAAAATTACAAGCACTGGACTGTATGTGGAGAAAAATGTAACTTACAATACTGTTGGTGGGAATGCAAGTTTGTACAAACATAGAAAATAGTATACAGATTCCTCAGAAAACTAAAAATAGATCTACCATATGACTCAGTTATCCCACTCCTGAGAATATGTCTAAAGGTATTAAAATAAGCATATTAAAGAGATACCTACACTCCCATGTTTATAGCAGGTTGATTCACAATAGCTAAGATATGGAATCAACCTAGATTTGGATCAACTGATGATGAGATTAAGACATATATATATATATATATGAGATGAAATATTACTTAACCATAACAAAGAATGAATTCCTGACATTTGCAACAAATGGGTGCAACTGGAGATTGGTATGTAAAATAAGCCAGATCCAAAAAGACAAATATCACATGTTTTCTCTTATTTGTGTTAGTTAATATACAGGGAGAGTATTAAAAAAAAAAAATTCAGGGAACAGGAATTTGGCCTAGTGGTTAACATGTTTTTGTACCATATTGGAGTTCCAGGGTTTGATTTCTGGCTCCAGATCTTAATGCCAACTTCTTGCCAAGAAAACCCTGGGAAGCAGTAAGTAATATCTCAAGTCATTGGGTTTTTGCCACCCATGTTTGACTTAGTTTCATTCCCTAGCTCCTGGCTTCAGCCCAGCTGATTGCCAAACATTGTTAGCATTTAAGTACTGTTTTTCTGTCTGTCTCTTTTTCTCTCTGTGTCCTTGTTTCTCAAATAAATAAATTATAATAATTAATCGAGTATATGAAAGAAAAGTTTGAAACGGATACAGAAATTAAGCAAAATAGCAGCAACACAAAAAACAGACCAAAAGTTATTAGCAAAGGTAACAAACCCAGACAAAATTCAGGCCAAATTTTTCACAGACAAATTCTTCTAAACATTTCAAGAACAACTAACAAATAACTCCAAATAAATAAGATCACAAAAGTAGTTCTGTTTGCGAAATCTGCCAACCAAGGCTATTAAATAATTTCCAGAAGACTGCTTTCAATTGGGTTTAATAGCAGACCTTCCTATAAGTCATGCAAAATAGTTTCAAGAAATCCAGGATATAAGTGAATGGATGCAGATTCGTAATATCTCCTTACTTTTTTACTCTAGGAAGAAAATTGAATTTGGTGGTTTTAGCAACTATACTAAGGAAGTCATTAATATGAGAAGAATTCAGAGGACTGGGTTCATTTTCTTTTTTATTATTAGTGATGTGAGCACTGAAGAAACAGCTGCCACACCATAGTTAAATAATTTTGCATTGTACTTCTAGTTCTACTATGAAGCTGATGTTCATGTTCAGGACAATGAGTCTCACCAAAGATTACCATGACTTTGTCAGAGAATCTCAATACCTCTCACCATCTTCCCAAACAAGGATAATTCAAGAAAACTTTAGGGAGTTGAAATGAAATCAGAAAACACAGGGAAGTAGAAACTCATTTATATTACACACAAATTCATAAATCTTTCACACTGTGTAGGGAACAATTTAGCAATGTCAGCAAGTTGAAGATGACCAATGCCTAAACAGTTTCATAATTGGGCATTTAACATACCGCATATTTTTCAAGCTGCTAATAACAATTCCTTAATAGATTATCCACTAATTTAGTGTGTCTTTACCCATAGTTTTTCGCTATAAGGAATAGAATCAGGGGTGGGCACTGTGGCACAGCAGGTTAAGCTGAACCTTAGGATGACAGAAACCCATTTCAGAGTGCCAAGTATTGAGACCCATCTCTGTTTCCAATCCAATTTCCAGCTAATGTGCCTGAGAGGCAGCAGATGATGAACAAAGCATTGAGTCCTTTCCACCCCTGTGGAGAGACCTGGATGGAATTCCTGGCTATAGCAGTGCCCAGCCCTGGTTGTTGTAGGTATGTGAGGAGTATGCTATCAAATGGATGATTTGTCTCTCTCCCTGACACTTTGCCTTTCAAATAAGTAAGCAAAACTTTTTAGAAAAAGAGAGAATCACATAGGATAGAATACAAAATATCAGAGAGAATTTTATTCATATTTTTGATATATATATATATACACACATACACACACAAACATAAATGTTTGTGTATCAGTGTGTTTGTGTATGAATGTAGAAAAGGTATGTATTTTTCCAAATACAGTTATGGTGTATAGGTTCAGGTCATGGGTCCTGAGATAAAGTGAATTTCTTTCACAGATCATGAGCCCTAAAAGTTTAAGTACAGCTTCTCTAGAGAAATACTTTCACTTAAGCATATAGATGACATTTACAGGGATGTTCACTAAAGTACTTTTTATAATTATGGGTAATGGTAAACAAATATCTTCTATTGCAGAAGGAACCAGTAAACTACAACACAATTAAATGACTGAGCACTAATGCTCAACAATCATAGGTGAATTAGATACTCATAAATCACTGAAAATTTAACAATTATTATGATGAACACAAAAATTAAGTTGAAAAAGTATATTAATAGAAATTATGCAGATAGAAAAATACATAATATTACATATTTTTATAGCTATATTTATATGGCTAACTTTTAAAACATAGGCATGGTAAAGAAATGTATATATTCCAGACAATAATTACTGGTAGCTTTGGGATCCGCAAGGAGGGAAGACCTATACTTCTGGGAATGGAGAGTCCTTGTCAAGGTCCCCGCAGTGCCTAAAGGTCAAGCAATGAGGATCAGACCCACCTCAACCTTTAATCCCCATGCCCTGAATCTATAAAAGGAGCCCTCCCAATCTCTGATGTGCGACTTCCCCAGCCCCCACTCTGTTGGGACCGGGGAACCTCGCCCGGGAGCGGAACCCCAATAAAAACTTGTGAATTAATTGATTCATCTGCCCAGGAAGATTTGTTATGCGCCAGACACCTTGCAATTACTACTACCCTCATTATCTTGTTAAGGAGGGGAGGTCATTATTGGGGTACTACAGAATCAGTGGTCTCTATAAAAATTACATTTCTTTCCAAGAAAGGATATAAACGAAACATGACAAAATGGTTGCATTTGGTACAACTGACTTGTGGGTACACATAGGTGTGCATAAGTTTGCAATGTTCCAAAAATGACTATTTAGTCAAATCTGGTGAGACACCTTAGGAACTGATCCCTGGTGCAAGAAGGAAATAGTTACCAAAGTTTCATCAGGCAGATAGGCCTGAGTGACTGGGGAGGGTCTACCACAAGACTCTCATCCAGGGAGTGAGCAGGAACAGTGATATCCCCCCAGGAGGCATTCACATATCAAAAAAAATGTAATGAGGCCCATGCCGTGGCTCACTAGGCTAATCCTCCGCCTTGCAGTGCCGGCACACCGGGTTCTAGTCCCGGTCGGGGCGTCGGATTCTAGTCCCGGTCGGGGCGCCGGATTCTGTCCCGGTTGCCCCTCTTACAGGCCAGCTCTCTACTGTGGCCAGGGAGTGCAGTGGAGGATGGCCCAACTACTTGGGCCCTGCACCCCATGGGAGACCAGTATAAGCACCTGGCTCCTACCATCGGATCAGCGCGGTGCGCTGGCCACAGCACGCCAGCCGTGGTGGCCATTGGAGGGTGAACCAACGGCAAAAGGAAGACCTTTCTCTCTGTCTCTTTCTCTCACTGTCTACTCTGCCTGTCAAAAAATAAAAAAAAAATAAATAAATAAAAAAAATAAAAAAAATGTAATGAGTGAAGCTGACATCTTGACATTTGATTATTGTTTATAGCCCATGTCTCTACTGCTGCAGAACAGTGGTCTTTCTACTTTCTAGTTGTTAAATGATTTATTTAGCATAGGATTAAACCTGTGACTAGAAACAATTAAAAGTATGTTATAGCAAAAATTAAAAGAAAAAAAAGCAAGGAAGATGGAGGGAGGGGAGTTATCATTATGGGCTTAAAACTGAATATATGAAATACATGAAATAGGTGCTCTTCATATAAATAAAAAGAAATAAAATATCCTGATAAAATGAGAGCTGAGCCAAACTAGAAAGGTCTAGCTTGTAGCCACAGGTATAGAGATCCCAAAGATATGCAATTCCCAGATGTCAATTACAATTGCCAATCGTGAGTGCCCTCATACTTGAGGTATAAAAGCTCCAAACCAGGAAGAAAGTTTGGCACATTTTCTCTCTATTGTCTTGCTTCTCCTTTGGAGCTTATTCCAATAAACTTCTACTTTACTATTCCTACTTTTATCTCTTTGAACTATAATTCATTATTCTATTGGTGAAGAGGAACTGAGGCAAGTCTGCCTCCACCAGTGACAGTGCATGTGTTTAAATACACTGATATTACAAGAGAAAAACGAATATTCCCCCAAATACCTTCAACAACATATTTGCATGGTTGTTATTCATGTGTTGAGACAAGACAGTCTTCAATTAAACAGAAAAATATGTTAAAAACACATCAGAAAGCTTTCCTAATTGCAAAATTAGGAGACTGTAAATATTTAGAAACAGATGGTAGTAAACTGAATTCCATAGTTTAATATGCTATTCTAGCCAGAGGCCAGTTAAAATAACCAACTTCCTCCTGAGGTGCCTTCAAATATTTGTGAAGGATGACTCCAAAATTCTAAGTAGCTATAAAAATGCTAGGAATGTGAAAGCACCTTTAATTCAAATTACCAAGAATGGCTCCTGCCAAATACTTAACTTTGCTTTATGACAAAATGTTTGCCACATGAATCATTCTCTTCACAAATGTAGACTGTTCAAAATGTGGTTCCACTCACCACAAAAACCTGACTTAAATAGAAATTAGTATTTTTCAAACCATCACCATATGTTAGGTCCAGAGTCACTTTGTAAATTAAGTACACAGTATTTCTGAACAAATATCTTTACCTACATGATATAAGGGAAATGAGCAAAGCAAAAATTGTTATTTTGAGATTTTATGAAGGGCTCAGTTGAAATGCAGGAACACATGCTCACTACACACACACACAAATGAGGGAACTTTAAAAAGCTTGTGAAAAGTGAATTAAAAGTTTATTTTCACGCAAAAATTTAAATTCCATACATAGCTTCTGAAGAGTCTCATGTGCACAGACTTCAAATATTTCACACCAAAATAAGCTAATTTTTTAATTTCAGTTTTTGCAAACTTTTTGATGCCTCTTTAACTATACATAGACATACACTTGTATTTATGTATACCTATTTATAAATAAAGATTTAAGTTTTTTTTTCTATTTTGAAAGGCATCCAGATTAGTAACAAAATTGGTGTTACATTAATTAACTGTATAAACTCAGCTGATCAACTGGCCCTGTAGACAAGCTCCTACCAAATCCTTGAATAATCTATTATGCAAGACTGAGGGCAGACTCTCTGCCTTACTTCTAGCCTATAGATTATGGTGAGAGCTATGGGACAGTAATTCTATAATTTTGTTACATTACATATGAAGTCATTTTAGCAGACAGCAGCAAGAGATTTCGAAGAAGCAAGTCTTTACACTGTAAAAAAAAAAAAAAAAAGTATGTAAGAAAATCTGCAAAAAGGCTCCTAGGAAGATCTAAAGAAATGCAATGCCTTTTAGGAGCACAGAGTACCCTGTAGCTGACTGTCAGTAAGAAACAGAACCTTAGGGCTGGCATTGTGGCACAGTGGGTTAAGCTACCTCCTACAACACCAGCATCCCATATGGGTGCCTGCGAGTCCCAGCTGCTCCACTTCAGATATAGCTATCTTCTAATGGGCCTGGGAAGGCAGCAGAGGATAGCCTAAGTGTGTGGACACTGCACCCACGTGGGAGACCAGGGGGAAGCTCCTGGCTCCTGGCTTTGCTCTGGCCCAGTCCCAGCTGCTGCCCCTGTTTGAGGAAGGTTTCTTTCTATCTATCTCACCCTCTCTGTAACTCTGCCTTTCAAATAAATAAATAGATCTTCAGAAACAAGATCTCAGTCCTATCAATGTAAAAAACTGCATTTTGCCAATAATCATGAAACTTTTAAGCCATCTCCAGGCCTCAGAGGAAAAGGCAGCTCAGCCAAACTCCTGACCATTGCCTTGTGCAAAGGAGTCAGCAAAGCTGTGCCTGTAGACCTCATCCATAGGACTGTGAGATTATAAATGTAAGCAGTGTTAAACACCTAAATTGAGTAATTTGTTCTACAGAGATAACTAAGACTCCCCTACATCTTTGCAAGGCTTGGATTATTAGTGGGTCCCGATGCTGAGTATGTATCACAAGAATTCAACTGAACATTTCAAAGCGCAGTCCATTGAGTGCATTGATCAATCAGAATTTTGATAGATGTGGTTGAGATACACTGATTTTTCAAAGCTTCCCAGATGAATCTGATGACACTGATATAGCACCTTAGGTCTCTTCTAGTTTTGCATGTATTTATAAATGACATTTGGCGTACAAAGGTTGTTGCACTCATTGCTTCCTTGTAAAGTAAAATATACATGATAGTTGCTGGGCTTTAAGAAACCGATTTTTAAAACACAGAAACAATTGAAATTGTTTGGAAATTTGAAAAAAAAAATTAAACTATCTTTGGTAATCTACAAAATCCATGTGCCCTCCTCCACCAGTATGTGGTCATTTGTGTTGGGGTAGAAGGGAGATGAGAGGAATACAAATACACAGCATGACTACAAGTGAAGTTGAAAGAGAGGAGAAGAATATCTTAATACTCTGTTCTCATCGTCTCTTAAGCCAGAACTTTCTCTCCCATCCCAACTCCTGTACAAAATCTTCAACAATTTTTGTGTACCAACACCTGAGCAAAACTATTTCACTCATCATCGTTAATTGATGATGAAAGAGGAAAATATACGTAAGGAAAAGTTAAAGTAAACCTTGGTGAACTCTCAGCTATAAATTACAATTTGATCTTATACTTTAAAAAAAAAGACCCAATAGAATAGAAATAGGAGAGATTTCTCTGCCTTCACTCAATGCTAATTTGTACTTGTCCTAAAGCTAAGGTACTGTGGAATAAGGCTGCAGAAACTGTGTGGCTAAATGAATTGATTTTTGGTCTCTGTCTTTACAGAAGGTGGATAACCAGAGCAGACAGAGCATCAATGGTAACTTATAAGGGCATGCACCTCAGGTTTGATCCTGGGTTTGATGTGCTAACCTCTATAGCCTTGGTTCAAGATTGCATGGTTGTTGTGTTTGTAAAGGCAAATATTAATCCTGAATAGGTTTTTCATTGAGGGTTGCACTCTTTTTGAAAGGGGTCAAACCACTTTCTTGGCAGATTTGCTTTAAGCTGATTTATTATACTGTCTAAAAAAGTGAATGAATGAATAAACCCCTTCTTACTTTCTCCTAATCACTATCTTCTTACACAGTCTACAGAATTCAGGAATCATGTGCTGGGCTTTAATGTGGTTTTAGGAGTTCAGAAGTCAGCTTGATTAAAACTCAAGTTAAGACTCTTCCTTCTATTAAAGGAAAAATAACCAAAAAGATAAACACAGTGAAGCAAACATTTCACAATCCCATCTTCAATATCAAAGAATTCGCAGATCCTTGGTTTTTCCCTGCTTTGGCCTTTCAGATCAACAGTACTAGGTTTGAAATAAATAGCTGAACTGGATGTCAGTTCAAATCCCGGCTACTCCACTTCTGATCCAGCTCTCTGCTAATGGCCTGGGAAAGCAGCGGAAGATGGCCCAAGTCCTTGGGCCCCAGCACCCATGTGGGAGACCCAGAAGAAGCTCTTAGCTCCTGGCTTCAGATTGATCCAGCTCCGGGCATTGTGGCCATTTGGGGAGTGAACCAGCGAATGGAAGAGCTCTCTCTCTACCTCTCTGTAATTCTGCCTTTCAAATAAATAAATAAATCTTTTTAAAAAAAGGAATGAATAGCTGATGTTTACAATGAAAAACTTGGTATTGCTGCTTTTTTCTCTTTTCCCCATCCTTTCTAGCATTACTCTTTTCTCTCTGACTCTTCTGTCACCCACACCTCCCACATCCATTTGTCAATGTATTTCCTTTAGAGCCGAGGTTTACCTTTTAAAAGAACCGGTATGCTTTCCAATAAGTATGATCCATTATTGCACTTCAATCAATCTTATTGGTTACTCTCAATTAGTTACCTTATGACTTTAGATAAAGACCTCACATTTTAAATTCTGATTTGGCTATGCCACTTGGCACTTTGGAGAGATGGCATCTGTCACTTCTTTTCTGCTTTATACATATTTATGTTCAATCTAAATCTCTGCTGGCTAACCTCACCTTTCTATGGATCTATGATACAAAATTTAATGTTGTTCCTCATGGCACTCTCATTTAATAGTGAACTAATTATAAGAACAGTGGATATGGAATGTCTTCTATCATTTACTTCCAATTCACATCATATTCTCATTGCCATTAGAATGTTTAACTCCATTAATATTTACTTTGATTTTGGATAGGAATAATACGTTCTTCAAGCTGTCATCATCAAAGACCCCACTGTCCAGTACACCTAGAAACAATGTTTCTTCCAGAAACAAAGTAATTACTTCAAAAACACACCAGTTATGTTGTGGACCTAAGGAGTAGAGAGAAATATACTAAATTGAGACATGAAATACAGGTATGCAATACCTTTACTACACAAGTACTTTCTTCATGGACTGTGGCATCCCCACGACCATAATGAAAGCTGTGCCTTGGTTAAAAAAAAAAAAAAAAAAAAGCTAAAACTGCTCTCTCTTGGACCACTGGCAATGGAGGTATGTGATCCACTATAATAAATCCCTGAAGCTACATGTAGACTTCCTTAAAATGGCATTGTGCAAATATTGACTGCCAATTGGAGCAATGTGTTTCTAAAGAGGACCAAATTTGCATCACAGAAATATGACTATCATTTTTCATATAACTAATTTTTTCACTTCTATCTAAAATATGGATCTTCCAGGAAACTTGATCATTTTAAGACTAATTCTTAAAGCATAATATCAATGAGTCTTTTCAAAAACCAAACAAAATAATAAATATGTACATGCTACAGAGCTATCAGCATCAAAACTTTAGGTTAATGGAGAAAAAAAGACTACATACCAACATCTTACTGGTCACCACAGTCAAACTCTGTGGACCTGAGTTTACGAGTCTAGGATTTGAATAAGACCAACACTGAAAAAATTTCCTTGAAGAGCATAATTTTATGGTTGGAAAGGTATAGACTGCATTTGGAAGAAGTTACATATACCTATACATCTGTATTTACAACTATATATACATCTATGTATATAACTTTATATTGATATCATTGAGAAATATAACATCTTCAACTGCAACTGATAATTACTCCATTATTCAGGAAAATTTTAAGAAAATGCATCACTAGTCTTTGAAATAGCATCTTATATTAATCTGGAGCTATTTTTAAATGCTTGGTAAAGTTGCAGGACATAAAATTAACACCAAAAAAATCAATAGCCTTTGTATACACAATTAAGACAATGCCATGGCTGAGAAAGAACTTCTAAGATGAATCTTATGCATAATAGCTACATAACAAGTAAATACCTTGCAATAAATTTGGCCAAGAAAGTAAAAGATCTCTATGAAGGAAATTTAAAAACATTAAAAAAAAGAAAGAAAGAAAAAGAAGCCACAAAAAAAAAAAAAAAAACGGAAAATCTTCCATGTTTGTGCATTGGAAGAATTAATATCATCAAAATGTCCGTATTACTAAAAGCAAAATACAGATTCAATGCAATCACTATCAAAATACCAATGACAATCTTCTCAGATATAAGAAAACCGATGCTAAAATTCATATGGAAACACAAAAACCTCTAATAGCTAATAGAATTTATTATTTTTTATTTATTTATTTATTTATTTTTTGACAGGCAGAGTGGACAGTGAGAGAGAGAGAGAAAGGTCTTCCTTTAGACGTTGGTTCACCCTTCAATGAACGCCGTGGCCAGCGCGCTGTGGCCAGCGCACCGCGCTGATCCGATGGCAGGAGCCAGGTGCTTATACTGGTCTCCCATGGGGTGCAGGGCCCAAGTACTTGGGCCATCCTCCACTGCACTCCCAGGCCACAGCAAAGAGCTGGACTGGAAGAGGGGCAACCGGGACAGAATCCGGCTCCCCGACCGGGGCTAGAACCCGGTGTGCTGGCGCCGCAAGGCGGAGGATTAGCCTAGTGAGCTGCGGCGCTGGCCCTAATAGCTAATAGAATTTAAACAACAGAAACAAAGTTGGAGGCATCACAATACCAGACATAGTACAGGACAGTTATAGTCAGAACAGCCTGGTTTTAGCACAAAAATAGACATGCTGACCAGTGGAACCAAATAGAAACTCCAGAAATCAATCCACATAACTTGGTCCAGTGCTGTGGCATAGTGGGTTAAAGCCTCTGCCTGTGGCGCCAGTGACACATAAGGGTGCCAGTTCAAGTCCCCGTTGCTCCTCTTCCAATCCTCTCTGCTATGGCCTGGGAAAGCAGTAGTAGATGTCCCAAGCACGTGGGGCCCTGCACCCATGTAGGAGACCTGGAAAAAGCTCCTAGCTACTAGCATCAGATCAGCTCAGTTCTAGCCATTGCAGCCATTTGGGGAGTGAATCAGCAGTTGGAAGACCTTTCTCTCTGTCTCTCCCTCTCTCTGTCTGTAACTCTACTTCTCAAATAAATAAATAAAATCATTTAAAAAAAGTCCACACAACTACAACCAATTAATCTTTGACAAACTAAAATCAATCCCAGGAGCAAGGGCAATCTCTTCAACAAATGATGCTGGGAAAAATGGATGCGGAAATATGAAACAATACTTCTACCTTATACCTTATACAAAAAACAACTCAAAATGGATCAAGGATCTTAATCAATCACCATATACCATCAAATTACTAGAGGAAAACATTGTCGAAACTCTGTAAGGCATTGGCATAGGAAAAGACTTCTTAAAAAAGACTCCAAAAGCACAGGCAATCTAAGGCAAAATAGACAAATAGGATTATATCAAACTGAGAAGCTTCTGCACTGCAAAGGAAACACTCAGCAATGTAAGAGGCAACTATTAGAATGAGAGAAAATATTTGCAAACTATGCAACTGATAAAAGATTAATATCCACAATCTATAAAGATATCAAGAAACTGAATAATAAAACAATCCAGTTAACAAATGGGAAAAACTTGGACATTTTTCAAAAGAGGAAATTCAAATAGCCAACAGACATATGAAAAAATGCTAAGGATCACCCATCAGGGAAATGCAAATCAAAACCACAATGAGATTTCACCTCAATCCAGTTAGAATGGCTCTCATACAGAAATCAACAAACAATAAATGTTGGCAAGAATGTGGGGAAAAATGTGCCCTAATGCACTGTTGGTGGGAATGTCAACTAGTGTAGCCATTGTGGAAGACAGTATGGAAATACCTCAGAGAGATGAAAATAGATATATATGACCCAGCAATCTCACTCCTGGAATTTACCCAAACGAAATGGAACCAGCATATGATAGAGTTACCTGTATCCCCATGTTTATTGCAGCTCAATTCACAATAGCTAAGATACGGACTCAACCCAGATGTCCATGAACTGAGTAGTGGATAAATGAATTGTGGTATATATCCACCATGGAATACTACTCAGCTATAAAAAAGAATGAAATTCTGGCTTTTGCAACAAAAATATATGCAACTGGAAACAATTACACTTAGCAAAATAAGCCAGTCCCAACAAGACAAATACAATATGTTTTCCCTAATCTGTGTTAACAGACATAGTACAAAAATGTAATGTATAGGAATAAAATTAATATTTTGAGATTTGATGACTGCTTATAGCCCTTGTCTCTACTGTTGTGGAATGGTGTTTTTTCCTTTTTACTATTGGTTGAGCTCTTAACTTTGTGTACAGTTACTTTATTTGAGTATAAAGTAAACTGAAAGTAGATCAGTATAAACATTAAGAGAGGGAATAAGGGAGAATGGAGAGGAAAGGGTGGGAGCATGGGAAGAAGGGAGGGTGGGGTTGTAAAGTATCACTATGTTCCTAAATCTTTATATCTGAAATACATGAAATTTGTTTACCTTAAAAAATTTAAGTAAAAGAAAAAAAGTAAATGAACATATTGAAAATTTGAGGAGGAACAACGATATTTATAATCTCAAATGATCAAACCCAATCAAAGCTAATTGAAACATAAAAAAGGAAAATCACAGCAGAGAAATTCAACAGATACCATCAGCAACATCTTAATGTCTCATTTCCTTTATTTTTCTTTCATTATTCAGTATGTTTGTGTGTGTGTGGTGTGTAATAGACATATACATTTTTCAGAGCAAAGATTTTGTCTGTTTTATTCATGTTATTAACATAATAAGTACGCAATAAATTTGCTTGAATGAAAGAATGTTTTGGGCTTTTTTGTTTGTTTCTTAGATTATGTTCTGGGCTAAGTCTCAAGATTAGGCAAGTTGTGCTCATGATCGGAGTTGGTGATTGTTTTTCTCTATCTGGGTATTATAACAAAATACCATATGTTGGGTAGCTTATAAATGACAAAAGTGTCTTCCTCACAGTTTGAGAGAATGTGAGATCCAATATCAAGTCACTGAAGATTTGATGTAACATGAGGATATATTTTGTAGATGTCTTCCATAGATGGTATCTTCTAGCTGTGTCTTCACCTGATAGAAGGGAAAAGAACTGTCTCCTGGGCTTATTTTATAAAGCACTAATCACATTTTTAACTAATTACCTCCCAAAGGTGCTACCTTTCAATATCATTACTTTGCAAATTAGGATTTCACCATTTGAATGTTGAGGGCTGGGCATGAAATTCAGACCATAGCATTGGATCTAAAATAATAAATGGTTAAGTGAAAATGTTAACACAACTTTCATTATACTTTGTATATTTACTATCTCATTGATTTTTCCCATTGGAATTGAAGTCATATCATTTTCACTTTGAGGACTAGTTCCTGCTATGTCATTCTGATTGCTGATCAGTGCAAGGATCTTGACAGGAAAACTATCCTTAAGAATGTAAATGAGATACCTCTCAACTTCAAAGCTTTTCCAGATATACAGATCTCCCTCAATATGCCTTAACAATGAATTGTTAATCTGATTCTTAGAGATTTTATAATTGTGGAAACAAGTTACCAGCATACACTGCAAGAATAAAGTTAATCTTATCTTTTTCTTGGAGAAATACAACTCATAAAAATTATGTTTATGTGAAAAGTAGCCAATTTGTAATGTAGTGGTCTGCAGTAGTAAAAGAGAACATAGACTTTTTGTATTTACATATAAATTGCCACTTTATATTTTAAACCTCAAAAAAAAGTTTTTGTTTGGGAGTGACATAAATTAAAAAACTGTCTATGGACACAGAGCATTATCTAAAAATGCTAAATAGGAAAAATGAAAACACTGATTATTTATTGGATTTGTGTGCACTTTTTAAAAATCCTGCTCAATGCCCATTTTTGAAGTCAAATTATCCAAATACTCTATCATGATGGAAATTGTATCCCACTCATATATCCATTTATAATCAGTTGAAATCCTGGCAACATTTTATGAAAAACTTAAATATAAATTGAGGGGGTGATACAAGATTCCATGAGTAAAAACAAAAATAAAATCTGTTGAATTCTGCCTTTCTTTTACAAGAACAATTATACCCTGATTAAGTCAGGTATAGTAACTGTCCATCAAATGTAGCACTGGTGAGATTAAAATAGTTCACCTCACCCTGTTAGCATGCGTAAGCACCCAAAAATCAAAAAATATCAAATGCTGGCAAGGATGTGGAGAAAAAAAGTACCCTACCAAACCACAGATGGGAATGTGTACTGGTACAATCACTACAGAAAACAGTATGGTGATTCCTCAGAAATATAAAAACAGATCTACCATATGACCCAGCCATCTCACTACTGGGGATAGACCCAAATGATATGAAAGCAGTGTATCAAAGGTTACTATATTACCATATTTATAGCAGCTAAACTCACAGTAGTTAAGACATGGAATCGACCAAAATTTGTGGTGTATATACATTATGGAAAAGTAGTCAGCCTTAAAAAAGTATGAAATAACAAAATGGATGCAACTGGAGATCATTGTTCTTAGTAAAATAAGCCAGACCACCCCCCCCCCAAAAAAAACAAATATTTTTTCTCTTATGTGTGGTAGCTAATAAATAGAATACAAAAAAATTTAATGTATAGTAGTGATATCTTGGGATTTGATTATTCCTTATAGCCCTTGTCTACATTCCTGATGAACAGCAGTCTTTCTACTTTTTACTTGTTGAAATCTTTATTTAGTATAGCATTAAGCCTGGGACTATAAAGTAAATGAAAAATAACTTACTGTAAAAATAAGAAAGAGAAATGAATGAAGGAAGCAACAAAAGAGAGAAGGAGAGAAGGGAATGTCATTTTCTCAGAATTGAATCTGTGGGGGTCGGCATTGTGGTATACTGGGTTAGGACACCACCTGCATCGTCTGCATCCCACATGGGTGCTGGTTCATGTCCTGGCTGCTCCACTTCCAATCCAGCTCATTGCTAATATACCTGGGAAACAGCAAAGAATAGCCCAAGTGCTTGGGCCCCTGCATTCATCTGAGAGATGGGTAGACAGCTTCCTAGTTCCTGACTTTAACCTGGCCCCGCTTCTGCCATTAGTGGCTCTTTGGGGAGTGAACCAGCAGATGGAAATTTACTCTCTGCCCTCTATATATAACCCTAATTTTCAAATAAATAAATAAATTTTTAAAAAGGGAAAGGTTGTATCTATGAACCACATGAAATCTGTAATCTATATATACAAAAAAGTAAATTAGTAAAAAAAAAAAAAAGTAGTAAAACCTAACATTGATGTCTCCTATAGGTCAGAAGGCAATAATAGGCCAGTGCCGCGGTTCACTAGGCTAATCCTCCACCTACGGAGCCGGCACTCCGAGGTTCTAGTCCTGGTCGGGGCGCCAGTTATGTCCTGGTTGCTCCTCCTCCAGGCCAGCCCTCTGCTGCGGCCCAGGAGGGCAGTGGAGGATGGCCCAAGTGCTTGGGCCCTGCACCTGCATGGGAGACCAGGAGAAGCACCTGGCTCCTGGCTTCAGATGGGCGCAGCGTGCCGGCCATAACAGCCATAACAGTGAACCAACAGAAGGAAGACCTTTCTTTCTGTCTCTCTCTCACTGTCTAACTCTGCCTGTCAAAATAAATAAATAAATAAATAAATAAATAAATAAATAAATAAATAAAAAGGCAATGATATATACAGGGATTCATCAGTTTATTTACCCTGGGAGTAGATATTCATTTCTCTGTTTCAAAAATAATTTTACTGAATTTCAGAGAAGTGGCTAACTTTTCCAAAATCAGAGTCAGAAAATGGTGTGACCTCTCTTTGATCGACGTTGGCCTTGAGTGTTTTCCACAGCAATTTCCAAACTTACTTCAAGACAATCACACTTTTCAATGGAAAGTTTAAGCACGAATGCTATATACAAAGGAGATAAACATGTACTTACTATGATTGATTATGAAACTTGCCAGGCACTACCATTCACTTCAACTCCTTCCTCTTCCTGAGGTACATAAGAGGGTCCAAAGGAAACCCTTATTTTCTGATAGTTTGAGATCTACTGATAGCCATTTTATCCTTAGTTTTTAAGATTTACATTTGTAACTTTTTGAAACACAGAAAATAACACACTCCTTGGGGAACGCTAAGGGAGGGAGACAGGCCCTGGGTAGAAATTATTACCAGGAGCTCCTGGAGCTGAGAGGCCTGCCTGGGAGAGCAACACTCCCTGCCACACCAGCACAGGGGCTCAGCAGACGAGCTCACACGTCACACAAAGCTGCTACAGATGCAAGTCACACAAACCTTCCAGCTCATCATGAAACAAGCCCCACTTGTCTTCAGAGTTCGTCAGCTCGTCGTCCCCACCTGGAGCCAAAAGCATAAGCAACATCTCACCCAGCTCATAGGTGACAACCTCTTCTTTTTTCGTTGTCAAAAGGGTTGCTGTTCTCTTTCCTCAGTGAGCTCCTGAAGCGGTTCCTTGGTCGGCCCAGCACCTGCTTGATGTTCCAGTCTCTGTGGCTCTTCTCTACGGCGATCAGGGTACGCATGCTCCTAAAACAGTTTTCTCCAAAAGGGCAGATCCCACATCCTTCATTAAAAATACCTGCACGCCTTGTTGCTCATTGCCTCCTTGCATTTCTGAATGAGTTTCTGCTTCCCTTCCTTCCTCTCCACTCAGTACTCACTTGGAATGACAAACTTAGATGCGATCTGGCATTCTGGGCAGGACGATAGGATCTTGCTCTCCAACTCCGTCACTTGCAAATACAGTTGAGACAATAGGTGTGGCTGCAGTTGGAGAGGACCCCAAAGCGGCGCTCGCTGGCAATGGCTTTCTCATAGACCACCAACACGCAAATGCCACACACCATGTCCTTACTGTGCTGCACAGCGAACCAGAGCTTCACGTCGTTCTCATGGGCCCCCGAGCGATATTTTATGTGTTGTGTGGTTTCTACGCAGCATCCACCGGGTATGGCACCTGCAGCCCACACAGGTCACACAAGTCTCCACAGAGAGGCAGTGCCATAGCGGTACTCTCCCGGCACTCTGCCAGCGCAGCACAGGCGCAAAGCTGCTGCTTTTTTTCCACCGCAGTTTGTTCCTTCTCTGATTCTGCCTTGGTCACTGAGCCCCGCAGGGGTGCTTCAGTGCAAGAAAGAGGCAGATGAAAATGTTTAAGAGGGTAGTAAAGGGCCAAGTGGATAAAGCAGAGATATGAACTATAAGGTAACTGAGAACCTAACTGCAGGTGACTTGTTTAGCCCAGCTGCTGCCCCTTCCTTCTGCCCCCAGGGACAGGGCGGGGACTCTGGAGATAGGAGAGGGAGGTCGCTGCTGCTGCTTTTCCTGATGTAACTGCGGCCTCCGCCATTACTGTTTCTCCCACACAGCACCCTCCCCAGAAGTTCCGGGATCACAGAGTTCCGGTCTGGCTGTGAGAGAAGTTGGCAGCGCGGCTAGGCGGAGACTAGGGGGAGACTGAGCTGCGGCTAGCTGCCGACTGTCTCCTAGTGCCTGATGCTTGTTAGATAGAGAGGCTGACAGGATTCAAGGAAAGCGATTAATGCTGGTGCTAAGATACCATATTGGTAGCAGACTGAATGTTCTCACTGAATGAGGTGGTTTTTAAAATTTGGTGAATATGGAATTAAAATGCAATTTGAATTTTCGTTATATTTTAAAAATCCTTTCATACATTCACAGACTATGGATTTCTTTTAGGTAAGCACATGAGTGCCTCTTTTTTTTTAAGATTTATTTATTTCAAACAGAGTTACACAGAGAGAAGGAAAGGCAGAGAGAGAGAGAGAGAGAGAGAGAGAAGGTGGGGGGGGGGTCTTCCATGGAAGGTGTCCGGCACATAACAAATTTTCCGTCAGATGAATCAATTCGCAAGCTTTTATTGGAATTCCGCTCCTGGGTGAGATTCCCCAGTCCCTACTGGGGGGGGGGGGGGTGGCTGGGAAGTCACGCTTCAGAGGTTGGGAGGGCTCCTTTTATAGATTCAGGGCGTGGAGGTTAAAGGTTGAGGCAGGTCTAATTCTCATTGGTTGACCTTTAGGCACCCCTGGGGACCTTGACAAGGACTTTTCATCCCCAGAAATGCGGGTAGAGACTCTCCAATCGCGGAAGTGAAGGCCTTTTCTCCTTGTGGATCCCAAAGCTACCGTTCCATCTCATGGTTCACTCCCCAGTTGGCCACAACAGCTGGGCTGGAGCTATGCTGATCTGAAGCCAGGAGCCAGGAGCTTCTTCCAGGTCTCCCAGGCAGGTGCAATGGCAGAGAGCTGGATAAAAAGTGGAGCAGGGGCCATGCTGTGGCACAGCAGGTTAACGCCCTGGCCTGAAGTGTAGGTATCCCATGTGGGCGCTGATTTGAATCCCAGCTGCTCCTCTTCTGATCCAGCTCTCTGCTGTGGCCTGAAAAAGCAGCAGAAGATGGCCCAAGTCCTTGGGTCCCTGCACGGCATAGGAGACCTGGAAGAACTCCTGGCTTCTGGCTTCAGATCGGCACAGCTCCGGCCGTTGCGGCCAACTGGGGAGTGAACCATCAGATGGAAGACCTCTCTCTCAGCCTCTCCTCTCTGTGTAACTCTGACTTTCAAATAAATAAATAAATCTTAAAAAAAAAAAAAAAAAAAAAAGTGGAGTAGCCAGGACTCGAACCTGCACCCATATGGGATGCTGGCACTGCAGATGGGGTTTTACCCACTTCACCACAACGCCAACTCCAAGAGTTCCTCTCTTTCTTCCCCACCAGTTCCTTCAACTTTCAGTCACTGTCCAGGTTGCTATTAGGCATTATCACTGCATACCCCAACTCTCATATAAAATGGACTGTAATACTGCTAATGCTCTTAATTTCGGAAATGGATCCTATGTCACTGATTATTCCTCCACTAGGAGGAAAGAAACAAGTGTTTTGCCTTTTAGAATGTCTATGAAATTAACCCCTCCTAAGTGGTTTAATTTTCACTATAGATTCTGAGATGTTCTGAAGTCAGCCTAATGTTCTGAAGTCAGCTACCAACTTTTGACATGCTAGAAGGAGCCCTGGGGTTGGAATTGGACAGCTCACTTCCAGTCAGTGTGACCCATTTCCCTTTGTGATCTTTGGTCAAATCATTCTTCAGTTTCAGTTTTCCTTTTTCTTAAGTAGAAAATAACTGTAGAATCCATTATGTTCTGCAGAATGACATTTGAAATATTTAACAGTGAGGATGGCAAGGACATTGTACAATCAGAATGGATGTTGGCAGCAAATAGCCAGGATCTCCCAGGTGAATAACAGCATTGACGGTAAGAATCAGGTGACATCACAAGAAATAGCAGTCACGGAGATGTTCATAAGCCAAAGAGCAATCTAAGTTTCATGTACAATCATAACAATAATTTAAAAGTCCTGCATATACTTGGAATATTTGCAAATCCTGGTGCTTTCCTTGAGCTTTATTAAAAAAAGATAATGGTAATGATGAGGATGAAGATAATAGTGCCTAAAATGTATTTTTTGGTGGACTGTGTTCTAAAAGCTTTTTCCAATTACTCTTGATTTCTACTAGAACTCTAAATGGTGAGCATCATTATTGTCTACTTCATGGAATAAAAAAAAAGTGAGTCTCAAAGATTTTAACTCATATGATGATGTTTCCACCGACAAAACCAGAATTCAAACCCAAATGTGTCAAATTTAGAGTCAGTGTCATAACCTGGATCCCAAAGTATGATTTACACTCAGAGGTCTCAGCAAATTTCCAAAACACAATATAAGTACGACTTCTATCATTTGTTACTTTTAACAATTTTTATTTGTTTATTTTATTTGTTTGAAAGAAAGAGATAAAGAGAGAGAAATATGTTTCACAGGTGTGTTCATTCTCCAAAGACCTGCAACAACTGGAACTTGGCTAGGCCAAAGCCAAGAGCCATAAGCTCAATCCCTGTCATCTATATGGTGGCTGGGACCCAGCTACTTGAGACATCACCTGCTGCCTCCAGGGTATGCATTAGCAAGAATCAAATCAGCAGTGGAGCCAGAGCTTGAACCCAATCACTTGTCGATGGGATGCAGGATTCCCAGAGGGCATATTAATGCCGATGTCCATTTGTCCCTTGTATTTATTTCTAAATTGTTTCACTAACAAGATGAGGTTACTATACATTTAATTGAAGTTAAGTTCCAACTGTATATGCATTTATAAAAACCAGGAGTTGCCTAGTGTTTGACATTCTAGGTGGTTGGGAGAGCCAGGTTGCAACCACAAAGCAAATCCATGTAAGCATTTCTAGAACCTGTCCTAAAAATAGTTCAGAGAAAAAGAACTGAATCTCTAAATTTCTAGAATTTTTTTCTATTATTTATTTATTTATTTGAAAGGGAGTGTTACAGAGGGAGACACACACACACACACACAGAGAGAGAGAGAGAGAGAGAGAAATAGAGAGAGAGAGCTTTCCAAATGGCCACAACAGCTGGAACTGGGCCGAAGCCAGGAATGAGAATGAGCTTCTACGAGGTCTCCCATGTGGGTGGCAAGTGGCAGGGGCCTAAGGGTTTGAGCCATCTTCCACTGCTTTTCCAGGCACTTTAGGACAGAGCAGGATGGGACGTAGAGCAGCCTTGACTCGAATGGGCGCTCATATGAGATGCCAGCATTGTAGGTAGAAACTTTAATTACTATGCCACAATGCCAGACCCTCTAGAATTTTCTTGTAATAATTACTTTTCTCATTTGAAAGATACTTGATTTTCCACCCAGTTTCACAAGTAAAACATTCCTTTGTATTTCATAACATTTTTAAAAATTGAGAAATAAAAAATTATGTATGTTTTGACATACAACATGTTGTATATGCATTGTATAAGGGTCACATTCAACTAATTAACATAAGCATTACCTTATATGCTTGTATATGTGTGTGCATGTGTGTGTGCCTGTGTGGTGAATAGCAATTTTGAAGAATACAACTATAATCATAGTTTACAAGAGATCTCTCTTTTATATATATTTATATACATACACATACATATACATATATATATTTGACAGGCAGAGTTACAGAGAGACAAGGAGAGACAGAGCAAAAGAGTGAGAGAGAGAATCTTCCATCTGCTGATTCATTCCCCAAGTAGCCACAATGGCTGGTATTGGGCCAGGCTGAAGCCAGGAGCCCAGAATTGCTTCCAGGTCTCCTACGTGTGTGCAGGCACCCACGGACTTGGGCTATCTTCTGCTGCTTTCCCAGGTGTATTAGCAAGGAGCTGGATTAGAAGTAGAGCAGTCTATGTTCAAACTGGTGCCCATATGGGATGCCAGCACTGCAGAATGGAAGCGGGTGTAACGTGTAACTCTCCACACCATAGCACTGGCCCCTACAAGTGATCTCTTGAACTTACTCTTTTTATATGTTTAAAGTCATATATCCTTTGACACAAAGTCTTCCCATTTTCCTCCTTTACAACCTTCGCCTCTGGTAACTGCCATTCTGTTCTCCACTTCTATTGAGGGAATCTAGGACAAAGAGAAGGCCAGACAGGCTCCATTTTGCAGGCCCTTCTCAGCTTCAGCTCCTTCCTACCACATAAACACTAAACATAACAGGCTGGAAGCCCATCTTAATAAATATTTGCCAACAGACAAGATTTAGGTTCAGCAGAAGCAAATTAGAAAAGGTTCCATGAAGGCTGCCCCTGATGTCATGGCAGCTAATGTATAACCACTGAATTTGCAAATTAGAAATAACATGCTAAAGACATAGAAATACCCCTAGACTGCAAGAACTCAGCAGCTTGGTCTCTCTTTCTTCCACCCTTCTGTTCATATTATTTGGAGCTTCTCTTCTCCTTACTTAAATAAAACTTCACTTCTTCTGCTCTCACTGTTGTGTCTGTCCTCAAAAATTGTCATTGACACCAGGACAAGAACTCAGACTCACCTCACTAGCTTTCCTGCAACATAATGAGTGCAAATCTTTTATATTCCACATACAAATGAGGTCATGTGATTTCTATCTTTCTTTTTTTGGCTTTTTTACTTCACATAATGTTCTCTAAGTTCATTCATATTGTTGCAAATGACAGCACTCACATTTTGCTAAATTCTAATAGTATTCTATTATGTACCTATACACCTTTTCTTTTCCTATTGGAAAAATATACTTGATTTTTTAAAATCTTCTATGTATAATTTTGTTTTTCCTCCTGTTCCTAAAATCTCTAGAAATTTGATGACTGTTAGACACCCCCAAAAATTGGAGTTTCCCTGATCATGGATATCAGTTAGGGCAGAGATGGTAGAAAGCCTGGGAAGCCAGGTTAGCACGGTTTTCTCGCTCCTCTCAATTTCCTGTCATTCTTAAGTCCTCAGCATAGCATCCCTTTCTGATTTTTTAAATCTGGTTTTATTTCCCTTGCTTTGATATCACTAATATCAAAATCTTCCTCTATCACAGTATTTTCACAATGTATCATATATTACTCCTCAGCTACTGAACTATAAGAATCCTCAAAACTAGGTGTGTCTGACTTGTTTAGCATTTTATCTTCAATATCAGTTTCAATATGCGAAAGAGTAAGAACTGAATAAATATTTAAAGAATGATATAGACTGTTCTCTCTTTTTAGATTCACTAGCATGATTTTTGAATGTCTTGCTTAAAATTATAATTTTTTACATAAAATTTGTATAATAGAACATCCTTACTAGAGACTCTGTCAACAATTCAAATAGGAAAACTTCTCAGTACAGCAACACATATATGTGTGTCACCAAAAAGCACAATGACCCCCATAAAACACACCAACATAAATCCAATGAGTCACTAACTACTCATTTACAAAAAATAAACACATTTCCCATAGAACAACTGACATTTTATGAAGAATAAAATATAACTTATAAAGATCCTTTGTTCATGACAACTCCTAAAACCTTGTGTCAGGAATTTAAGTGGATCAAAAGGCCAACTAGAAGATGAAGATTGAACAATCTTAACTTTTGGCTGCTCTTAAGGGAGTAGCATAAATCTTTTATGGCAGCTTGAAAGACAGTTTGATAAGTTTCTGCAGTTGCTTCATGCCTCTCTGGGTTCTTCTGAATCAATACTTGTCCAATCTTGTCTATGGTTTCATAGAATCATAGAAACATAGAAGACAGAATTAGATGAAACCCTAGAGATTACATAATTTAACCTTCCACACTGTAAAAATCTCTTTCATACCATGTTGAAAACAAGTGAGAAAACCTCATCTGGAAGATATCCAAATTTGGAGCAGCTCCAATTAATGGAACAAATGCTCATTTTGTATCTTTCAAATTTCATCAATATCTGCCTTGTTATAATGTATTTCTACCAGATACTGTTTTTGTCTTCCAAAACAATGCAACATAAATTTCCCCTTTACTACATGACAATTTATCAGCCTTTTAAAGTGGTTATCATGCTTCTTCACAGTCATTCTTTAAGGCTATATTTATCCAGTTTTGCACCAGTTTTACATGATTTCCAAACTGATTATCTTGATCACTGGCTCAGTACACCTTAGAAGAGAGTTTTGGGTGTGGTTACTTGCATGTTGGAAAAACTGCAGGCAAATAGACCAGATTACAAACTTTGAGGGAACTGTATTATTAAAATCATTTCAATCCTACGCCTCTGACCTTAAAGCATTTCCTGGTTTCCCAATCTTGCATTGAACTTCAAGAAGGGCACATTTTCAAATTCCCCCCTCAAATTTTGGGGTTAGTGACAATGAGGAATCCCCAGAAAGTAAAACCAAGACAAGAAGCTTTTTACT
Source organism: Oryctolagus cuniculus (assembly GCF_051225735.1). NCBI lineage: Eukaryota > Metazoa > Chordata > Mammalia > Lagomorpha > Leporidae > Oryctolagus > Oryctolagus cuniculus. The sequence continues at coordinate 25,147,433 of NC_142867.1, read as the reverse complement.
ATTCCTGCTCAGCAGATTTGGTCAAAGCTATAAATCCATGTTTCTTGCTGTGATTTGTATTCTCCTTGTTTCTGCAAAGACAATTTTAATTATCTTCTGTCTTTACCTTCTCTATATTAAATGTGTTATTGTCCAATATTTGGTATTTGGAACCTCTGGGACTTTAGATCACTTAAAAGCCTATTTAGACTGGTAGGAAATGGTTGCTCATCACCTGGAATTTTTGAACTTGTTTGGAAAACACAATTAGATAAAATATTGAGTTGTAGGGATAAGAGGCATGTGTACATAGTTGGGAAGCTAGAGTATGAATCATGGTATAGGTAGTAGTGACCTACACAAGTATCTTTTGTTTTATATTTCTTATAATAAAAACATTGCTTTAAACTGTTGACATCTTTACTTAAGGTATGCTAAACTGATCTTCTGTATATAAAGAGAATTGAAAATGAATCTTGATGTGAATGGAAGGGGAGAGGGAGTGGGAAAGGGGAGGGTTGCGGGTGGGAGGGACGTTATGGGGGGGAAGCCATTGTAATCCATAAGCCGTACTTTGGAAATTTATATTCATTAAATAAAAGTTTAAAAAATTGCTTTAGCAGTGATTTTGTTATTTGGTTAAAAAGAAAGTTAAAAATAATCAAATAGATGTATTTTCCTCTCTTACTGGTGTGAAATTTTCCACACAACTGAATTTTGATCAATGATATTTAATTGGATTTGTTTTGCGGGATTAACAAGGACATTGCTTTAAAGAGCAGGTCGATACACTTCTTTATACTTTCTGCAATCTGCTTTAGAAACATTGTGTTGATATCTAGAGTTCATCTATCATCTTTCCTCACAAGGATAAGGGACTTAGGAATGGTAGAACTGAGAGGTAGAAGAATGCTGTGTCCTTGATGACTTCATGGGCTTTTATAGTAAATCTTGCAATGCCAACACCTACCCTTCCATGTTTGAATGCATGAGCTCCTAGATGCAGATCACTACTCTGGAGGAAGGTGAGTTGTGCTTATTCTATAGAAGCACAGTTCCTCATACAGTACTTTTCAGTTTTTCTAAATAACTTTCCATGATATTACTGGATGATTATTTCCTTTCTATTTGTGAACACAACATTAGTTTTTAAAATGTTTTCAATTAGTATTTCACTTCTTTTGAACAAGTATCATATAAATAAAATTATACTTATTTCATAATTGACATACATTTCATGATTTTTATGAATTGCATATGAGCAATGAATATATTTATAGCCCACATTCATAGTAGTAAATATATATGAGCCTATAATTTAAAACTTCATTTAAATTATAAACAGGTGATCCAAAAACTTAAAGGAAATTGCTCATCCTATTCTCCCTGAGATGTAATATTATATCCAAAATGTATAACTGAATTTGAGGTTTCTACAGTTTTAAATTATTGATTGTCTGTTCCCTTTCATTTACACAACCCAATAACTGTACAATTGTTAGGTATCTGAAGTTTGTTTTTCAATAGGGAACAAAAATGGTTTTTATATTTCCTGAAACCAGTGGTAAGAGAAAATGATAAGAAGCAAGAAACAGCTATGATTCCATTTTTCTTTTCCCTTATGAAACATTTTATGTTCAACGTTCAAGAGATTTGGTTTCATATCTCCTGAACAGTTTTTATATTAATATCCCTCTCTTTGAAGACTATAAAGGCCAACCTTAAAAACAATGTTGAATATGGAATGAGGCAATATACCACAAAACTCTGATCACAGCCAATTTCTAATATTGCCTAATTCTACTTTACTGTATAGTTGTTATTTTCCATTATCTGACTTTGGTTTGGAAAATTAAAAATTGTGGAGTGTAAAATATTTAAACTACACCTGTTTTATTGAAACTAAAGCCTAAAACCACACTTTAAGATAAAAATGTGATGTGAGTTGTGTGTGGTTTTATAATTTTTAAAGCCACTTTAAGAAACAAGTGTATTCAATTCTGATGCTACATTGTATTTAACCCAATATTGCAGAATAGTATCCTTTTAACATGTACTTAAGATAAAAGCAATTAATATGCCATTCTAAACTCTAAGTCTTCAAAGCATGATATTATTTTGTATTTACTGCACATCTCGGTTTGAACAAGCCACATTTCAAGTGCTCAGTAGCTACATGTGGCTACTAGCTATACTATTGGGCAACAAAGGTCTAATACAACAAGGCATGGATCTATGAAAAAAACCACCCACATTTTTACATTGATTGGGTGGAAGATGGAGCAGTGACTGGAAATCTCAAGTGACATATTTGTAGGTGCTGAGAGTACCTTAACAGAGGAAAAGTTAACATTTAAGAGCCAGTAGAGTATGGGCACTGACAAATCAGAACAGACATGGGTCTCTTCAAAATAGATACTATTCCAAACAACTTGTACAAGAGTGCATGAATACAGGTTGAATATAATCCAAGCCCATGTATGCTTTCAAAAAAATCCAAAAGTCACAGTTATTATCAATTAATGTTGATAACTCTCTGTCCCATTCATACAATATACTCTTCTTGTGAGGAGATCCTGTATGTTTTCATTTTTGGGGATCCAATAACTTTTCCAGTGATAACACATATAATATATAATATAATAAATATAATAGTACTTCTTCATAAGAAAATCTTTGGACAAGCAATTGAGTTGTAAGAAGTAAAGTGTGGAAGCTTTATTTATAGAGTATTTTTTTTTACCTAAGATTGAAAATAACCTGATTGTTCTATTTAAAGAAATGGGAGGCACACAGGGTGAAATATTCAATAAATATTTACTAAAGTGATAGATGAATGTTTGCCACAGGAATATTACTTCATATATATTGGTTAAGTATTTGTACTTAGTGATTTGTACTGAGTGCTTCACACCAATAATGTGGATATTAAAGATGACTTTTCAGTCATAAAACACATTTTACCTAAAGATATCAGTATTCATACAGTGTTTTATAGTCTTTGAAAGCTAATTACTGATAATTGTGTGATTAATAAATAGGTATTTGAGATGTTCTATGCAGGACGGAGAACTCTAGCTGGGTTACTGGCTGTTCCTCACTCAAAAGTAGAAAATAATACAGAAGACAGGGGGATGAAGATGGAATTCTGAGAAACTTTAGGTAAATGAAGACAATTAGAAATAAGAGAAAAAAATAGCAACCTTGCAAAAATACTTTTTGTATTGAGTCAGGGAACTTTCAAGTTTAAATAAAAACATCAATTAAGGTATTTCTGTACTCATTCAGTGTGTATGCACACACACACACACACACACACATGCTCATAAATATAATCTCATCAATAAGAGTGTGGTACCACTAATGGCCATGAGCATATGTTGAAATTCTTCATATGTTCTTATGCCCCAAAACAGCTGTTAGTAAAATTTTGTTGCTTACAAAATAGTGTTTAATTAAATACACATTTCTATTCAAGCAATGAGAATTACACTAATTGTACCAAACAAACACTTATTTGCCCTTTCGAGCTAAAACTCAAATTGCACATCAGTATAAATATATGAGAAATTATAAATTTGGTCTTTCTTGCTATGATTGATGAATTCAAATTATTTTACTTACCAAGACAGAGTGTGCCTTTAATTTTATATTGAATGCAATAAAGTAAAGGCTAAAACCTAAATTTACTAATGTGTAAATGGCTTGAAAATAAGATTCATATTTATTCATTAGATGTTACAGTGACTACATCTCAAGATTATTTTTAGGTATAAAATTAAACTGTACAAACAAGCAGAACATCTCACTCAATAGTTAATTCAGAGTAAGATTATTATCTTATTATAATAAGTACCTGGATAAACAATATTTAAATAAGCACAGCCCTGCCTTACAGATTTTTTTTCCCTGAGGATATTGTAATTGTTATTGTTCTTTAATAATGCCTGACAATGACTAGAATTGGGATTTATGAAAAGAATTTGAATTATTTCTGTCATTCAGTGAAAGACTGCCTCGTGCAGCATCTCAAATTCATTAGCACATAATCATGTTTTTAAATCTTATAGCAGAAAGTAAAACTGAGCTACTGCTAAGGTCAGATGTTATCATACAAAGTTGCACATTCGGCTTTAAAAAATGACTGCTGAACCAAATGCTGAGCATTTGCAAACAGAGCTGGTTTCTGCAGGAATGTTTCAAGATACTTCCTGGCTACTTTTGCCCAAGAAAATCATCAAGAATAGGATGAGTAACAGAGCAAACTCAGAGAGTAAGGCAGAAGACTTTTCTTTAATGATTCTCTACTCAGTGTAGTGAAATGGTAACTTTGTTTAATCATTTACTCACTCATTCGGGCCCAAAACTCTTGAGTTAGAATTTAGAAAATGGGCATTACATGTTGAAAGCCTTGTTCCCTGATGATAAAGGTGTTCACAGAGCAGACATGGAAAATTGGAGATGACAGCAGCAGAAATTCTGAGAGCTCTGCTTGTTGTAGCCACAGGACTGCTACCATGTAGATACAGAATGTCACCATACTGGTGGAAAGGTTGGGGGGAGTTAAATTCTGCAGAAAACTTTTTATAGGAGATGGTGCAAAGGTGATAAAGAAGGCCAATATGCACAGGGCAGACACTCAGGAGATACGTTTAATTGTAAAGAGACCAATTTACAGTTTCACACATAGTGAACCACAATGACTACCAAGTGTTTCCATAAGGAACCAAATGAGCAGAAGCAGATTAAACTTGCAACCCAGGTGGTTGGAAAAACTTGTCTATAGGGCTGTGATGTGGTAGAGGATATAGCACCTTTTTCATAGAGGTGTAGACAAGAAAAAGTACAAGGAACCATGCCCTTGCCATGGAATTTTTCACCTATGGTTATTCTGGGCTGAAAGTAGGAGTTGATGATATTTTTCTTGCAAATTCTGTCTCTAATTCAAAATCAAAAAAAGCCTTGGATAAGAAACGATAGTGTTAAAAACCTACTTTTTGTGTGCCCTGAAAGTTTATAAACTGAAATCCCCAACATGATCTTAGTTGTGGGTAGGGCATTTGAGAGATAATTAGATTATGAAAAAAAGGCTTCACGAATGGAATTAGTATCTTAATAAGAAGATCCCAGATTCTTTCATTTATAACTAGATTATATTAATATTTTGTCATGACTTTGCTCTTATTTAGATATTACCATGGAAACTCTTCCTTTTTGAATTTCTATTATTGTGAAGTTTGAAAAAGTTTTAAATCACTGCACTAACTGGTTGCTGACATACTTATTACTTAGAAATCATCTTACCTGCTTACCACATTTAATATTGTTCTGGACACATGCAGTTTTTGCTTGATTGAATGTTTCCTCCCTTCACCTATGGTTGCATTTGCAACTTATGTAACAATTTAATCTGCTCACTCATTTATTTATTCTTTCATGCATTCATTTAGAAAAGATTTGCTGATGGTGCTCTGTGTACAAAATAAAAGACACCTGAAATAGGATAGGAAAGTTTGCATGTACTCCTAAATGATATTTTCTGTGAATTTCAAGGAAGTTTTTTATCTACAATTTATTTTCTCTTATATAAAAAATAAATATTTGTAGGATATACTCATTACTGAAAACTCTTAAGATTTCCCATATAGCAGATACTTTTTAGGAGTTTTTCATATATTTTATGAACCAATATAATTCTATGTGGTAGATAGAACTAGAGTGTCCTGTTTACAGTAAATAAACCAAGACTAAAAAGGTTATTAAACATGCCCAAAGTTATATAGCTAAAAAGTGACAGTGATAAGATCTGAATTGTAATAATAAAAACTACCCAAATGAGAATAAGCATTGGTATTTATTCAGAGCTTGGTATAACAAGAGAATCATTTATTATCACTTCATCTGGAAGAGATTCAACGTCAGGAAAGGTTGTTGGAAAGTGTAGGATAAAAGAAAAAGAGAAGAACTCAGAAATGCTTCAACTGGAGGATATTGGCTGGAGAAAGAGGCATGCTGAGTGACTTGGTTTGGGACATCTTGTGTAATAGGTTGAGGTTCATGTTTGGTTTTCCCTGATTTGTCATAAGTTGGAAGTGAGGACAAAATGTTGGTCATAAGTTGGAAGTGGGGACAGAAGTTGATTACTGACCAAATCTTAACTGCGACTAGTTGCTACAGAAGGTATGACTTAGCCTCCTATGTTGTTTGCTGCATTTCATGAGTAAGAATTCTGCTTCCTAAACTAATATTCTCTGGCCATTTTTCCTTGGATCTAGTAGAATTTTTACTTAAAGGCTCACTCTCAAAACTATGCTCTATTTTTCAGAGAACACTTGCTCACAGTGTTTGCAAATCCCTAGATGCAACAATGTGCAATTAATGTAATTGTGTACAACACGGCACCAGAATATTTAGGAGAGAAAAAATGAAATGTATCCTCACTGTGAATATATTTTATCTTAGGGAAAGGAAAATACAGAGTTGAGAAGGATGGAAACTTACAAAAAAAATAAGAAGTACTGTGTAGGAATTGAGATTAATTCCAAGCACACTGGCCTCTTAAATAGTGAAATCTTGGCCGGCGCCATGGCTCACTAGGCTAATCCTCTGCTTGCAATGCCAGCACCCCAGGTTCTAGTCCCTGCTGGGGCACTGGCTTCTGTCCTGGTTGCTCCTCTTCCAGTCCATCTCTCTTCTGTGGCCCGGGAGGGCAGTGGAGGATGGCCCAAATGCTTGGGCCCTGCGCCCATATGGAGGAAACACCTGGCTCCTGGCTTTGGATCGGCGCAGTACGCTGGCCATAGCGGCCATTTGGGGGGGTGAACTGTCTCTCTCTCTCACTGTTTAACTCTGTCCAAAAAAAAAAAAAAAAAAAAAAAAAATCTATCCTCTTGCTCTCCTCAAACTATCAAACTAAATAAATAAATAGTGAAATCTTTGAATTGCTAAGACTTTAGAAGGGAGTCCCAAACTCAATGGCTCCGGAGGTCAAGCAAGAATCACTATGAATGAACCAAACAAGGGAAACGGAATGAAGAGTAGTGAAGTGCCTAACACTCATTTAAAACTTGCATCCTGGGGCTGACATAGTGATGTAGTTGGTAAAGCCATTGCCTGGTATGCTAATGTCCTGGCTGCTCCACTTACCATCCATTTCCCTGATGATGGCCTGGGAAAAGCTGGGGAGGACTGCCCAAGTGTTTGGGCTCCCCTCAACCACAGGAGAGTGCCAGATGAAGCTTTTGGCTCTTGGCTTCATCCTGGGCCAAGTCTAGCCATTGCAGCCATCTGGGGAGTGAACCACTGGATGGAACATCAATGTCTCTCCATCTTTCTCTCTGTAACTGTTTTAAAATAAATAAATAAATCTTTAAAAACAAAAACCCTTGTATCCTTACTCAATTTTAGCCATTCAAACTTGTAGCCAGGGGTGGCAGAAAATTTAGGTTCTTTTGTAAATATTTTTATATCAAAATTCTAGCAACAAATTCATCTTATAAACAATATAAAGCACATCAAGACCAAACAAATCAACAATAAAAACTTGCTAGCAATCAAAGTAACCATGTCCATTGGTCTCATGTGACCAAATGGGCATCAGCTAGAACCAGTACCTAGAGAAACACTCACAGGAAGTTCCTCCTGTGCTGTTGCTGGGCCTAGTGTGTTACCCAAACTTGTCTCTTCCCTAAGTATCCAATTTTCTTTACAGAACCAGGAGGTGTGAATCAACATATGTTCTTTCACATAAACTTCACAGCAACCCAGTGAGTTAGCTATGATTATGCCTTCAGGCATTCATGAAACTAAAAACAAAATGTAAAACAACTGTGCAAGATGACACAAAAATAACTATACACCAGTGTGTAGAGGCAATACGCAGGAGAAAATAATCAGTGTGTGATAAGGTTAACTACTTCTTCATGGTGATCAGCTTATAGGAAGCATTCAGTGAAAGAGATTGGAATTGTTAAGATTTGAGCCTGTCTCAGTTTAACCTCTGAAGAAGAATGAAATACTTTGAGAGCCAGAAATTACTTAAAACAGCTAATATTAAATATTTTAATTTTTAATGAAATAATGGAATTAAGTTATGCAGACTCCTCCCAAATTCTTCACTTATTTCAAATGAACTCTTAGTACAAAGACTGATAAATGCAAACTTAAAAAACTGTGCATTTCAAGCAGGTAATCTTATGATATGGAGATGTGGTGCATTTGACTGATTTTTTTCTTTGTTTCATCATTGCTTATAGGGCAAGTAGAAATTTTTTTTTTGTCAAGATAAACCAAAAATCTATTTTTCTTAAGTGACCAGACTTTTTTCTTTCTGAAAACAGAAACCAATAATTTCTGTTTCTTTCTTTGTATCTGTTTCCTGAGTTATGACTTAATTTCCTCCCCCAGTCTCTACTCACAAATGTGCATAGTACAAGCAATATTGTCCTGAGAAAATACCCAAGAAAAAGATCAACATGCAATACATCAATTCCTCAGGCATTCAGCAGGAAATGAACATCTATTGACCAATGAGTGGAATAATAGCTTTGTTGACAATGTCAGTGGAGGTGTTCAGTCTCCAGGCAGAGAGGGTGGAGACACAGAGAGGGACAGAATGAGCAGCGTCTCTCTACTTTCTTCACTTGTCTGCTAGCTTTTCTAACACACGGATGGGCAATTTCTAACAGATTGTCATATTATTTTGAAAGTTAAACCTTTGCAATTCTATTTTTCAGAAAAGCTCAGGGCATAGTTCAAAGAAATTAAAATACAAAAAATTAGCAATGCAGCAGTAAAAAAGGCAAGGAAGTTTAGAAAGACACTGAAATGAGTAAAGGATTGGGAATGGAAAGAAAAGTTCTTTTTTTTTGAAAAATCAATTTTAATAGAAGGCCTTGAAGAATCCACTTTATTGAAGGTAGGATGTTGATAAGGTGTTAGTAATTAAGGACATTCTCCATGGATAGTCTGTACAACACTTCCCTATATTATATTATTTCAGGCTGTTTCTTTTCTTGATCATTGTTGATATTTAGATGAATGAGACAAAACGAGCTTCTGCTTAGACTATAATTATGAAGTGATGCTGGTCTCTTGATACTGTACATTTCCTTTCATTAAATACATAGTCAAGGTCTGGGAAGACTTCCATGCATCTCATACATATAAAGGTTATAATACAAACTTTTTGCAGGAAATTGAATTTAAGTCAAACACCCAAACACAAAATGAATACAGAAAGTTTAATATCACAGCCAATTAATCAGATTACTAATGTGTCTTGGCTATCTTGTGGCAGATTTGTAGGGGATTGTTGTGGTCTACAACACACATGTACAGACACATACACATCTCTTTGCATATTTATGTTAATAATGATATCTTAGTTAAAAAGTCAGAAGGTGGTTGTGTAACATTGGAGAAAAGCTGGCCACCCATTTCACCTAAGCTTTATAAAGAAGTGGGATAAAAATGATAGAATTGGGTGGCAGATTAAATAGGTCATTTGAAACAATGGGCTTCAGGAAGCAAGAATGTAAAAAAAGTGCAAGCTGTTTAGAATGATTAGCATTGTATATGTAGAATTTGAGGGATAGCATGAAGTTTTATTGAGACTGTCATTCTTCTGCTAACAAAAGACTGACTGTCATGGAAAGCTTACATACTGATCGTGGATATCACTGAAGGAAGCAAAGTGCATGTGTCAGGATGTGTTTCCAAGAGTGTGCTGTGGATGATTTATATACTTCTTCTACATCTCCTCTTTTTTTTCCTTTGAGGGTATGCAGTTTGGGAGTATGTAAGCTGGTAAATACATTTGGGAAGTTACCACAGTGACTTAGAAGAAAAGTGAGCCAGATAAACCCAATAACCTTTTGGGAAGAGAGATTATTAGAAAGAGTTATCTTTGAGCTAGATAGGAAGAGATACAAGGGCTGAGTAAGCTTTTGAATCACAATGTGTCCGTGGCAAGGAAGGAGGAGTAAATTCATCTTAAAAATGATTCTCCAGGTCAAGGAAGAGGAGGGCAAATAAAAGGAGAGTTGGAATGACACAATGACAGTCTATTCTTCACCGGGGAGTGAGCAGTTGACATTGCCAAAAGCCGTATTGTGTTCAGACACTCTCTGTTATTACCTTTCTGCTATCAATGCCAACATAGCAATTCCAAACACTTTATGCTGCATCATGATTTGCCCTGCAGGGTGTAAGTTGCTGATATCTAGTCATTTTGAGACCGTGGAAAACAAAACAATTGCATTTGCTACCTGGGAGATAGAAGGTAATGCATAGTAGTGCTGTTACCATCTGAAGCTCTCTTCTGCAATGTACTGATGTAGCCGGAACTAATTGAACGAGAATCTCAAGTAAAAGAAACCCCCTGCAATCTTTAATACCGATAGGTATTCATCAAAGGAAATAAAAGCAAGAATGAGGTAAACAAAACATCAAGGAAATTGGCTTTACCCATTCTGTCTGGAACTACCGAGGAGAAATGAACAGTCTTCCATTCAGGACTGGGGCAGCATTTGAGAAAATAAGTACTGGATATTAATTTAGGCGGCATTCTTTCCCAGAGCTTTCATTCTTACCCTCTGTGGAAATCAAATGGCACATTTTCATCACCTTCTTTTATTGAGCTTTATAAAATAAATGATTTGAGAGCAGCAATCAATTACAGTCTATGATGAGGATAATTCAGAGAAACAGAGGTCTTGTTTGCTAGAGGTAATAGCAGCTAAATGCTGCTTTTGTATTTATAAACTTATAATGTATTGCTTTGGAAGTGTGGGAGAGTAGTGTGGTGGTTGGGTGGTTGATTTTCCTTTATTGACTCCCTTGGCTATACAGAAACATTACAGAATTGAAGTTCCAAGTGCTACAAGGCAACAAGGTGTCTTAGGCTAATGGGGACAGTTTGTTTTAAGGAGACAGTATAGTCCCAGCAGCCCATAAAACATATGGAATGTTGCACCTATACATTGTAGCACAGGACTGCCTTTAAAGGATCACACTGCTCCAGTTAACATAGGCTGGCTTCTTGTTTATGGGCGTAAGAGTTCACTCACATAAATCTGCCTTTGTATATCAGCCCTCCTGTCTTCCTTCTCTTGCCTTCTTAGTTCCTTTCCCTTTTCCTTTCCTTTCTTCTATCTTTCCAGTTGTTCCTGACATTTTTCTATAATTATTTCCTAATTTTAGTTTCATCTCTACTGTACCTGTCATTTCCCTTTCTTCAATGTCTCTTGTGTAGACATTGTATGCTAGCTACAATATTTACAAAAATAATATGTGTTCTCTGCATAAAATCACTCCTTGGTTAATTATAATGTGACACAATAAGGATGCACCTGCAAAATGCTAAGTAAACTCTAATAAGGAAATAACCCATTCTGCTTATGATCATGGGAGATTCCATGGAGGCACATGCAAAGGAGGGGATTTTGCACATAGGTTGGTTCCCTATATTTATTTAACCCTCCAATACTTATATTAACCCTAATTTGTTCCCTTACTTTCATTTTTCCCATAGAACTCATCTCTCTGACACATTCATATATTTTTATGTTTTGATATTCCTCTGGCAGAATTGGTTGGGCAGGTTCTAAAGTTCATGGAAACTTGAATAACAGATATTTATTTTATTGTAAAATTTTTTGAAAGATATGCACACAGAGATTTTCAAAAAGTTCATGAAACCATGAATCATGAAAAAATATGCATGGATTTCAAAAAAATGTGACACAACATTAACTTGCAATATTATTTTTCACGATCTCTTTGAAATACCTTCATATAAATTTCAGAAAAGCAGAGACTGACCTCCTCTCTTGATTCCTAGTCTGCCACTAGCACTAGTTTGTGAAGTCTCAAGTAGAGGAAAGGGAAAATTGTCAACCTGAGTGAACATGGAACATTCCTATATTAGTTTCCTATTTCTGCTTTGATAAGTTACCATAAACTTAGTGCCTTAACACAACACAGGCTTCCTATATTGCAATTCTGGAGGTCAGAAGTTTGAAATAGGTCTTACAGGAAGAAAGTCACGGTGTCACCAGGTGCTGTGTTCTTTTGTGGTCTTTTCTAGCTTCTAAAATCTTCTTATATTCTTCGGATATGATTCCCTCCCATCTTCAAAGCCAGCCATTGGCAACCCTCCTACACTGTCATCTCCTCTGACCATCCTGCTTCACTTGTTTTACTAATGAGGACACTGTGATGTCATGGACCTCACCTGGATAATCCAGAACAACTCTTTTTCTCAATATATTTAACTTAATCCCATCTTCAAAGCCTTTTTTCCCATATAAGTTGTCGTACTCATGAATTCCAAGTGTTAGGAAGTATGTATTTTGGGAGGCAATTTATTCTGCTTATTACATGCCCATCGTATTTCTCTATTTACTTACTCCTTCAACTCTTGGAATAGTTTCTTTTCCACAAACATCCTAAGGAAGGAGGAACGTAACACATTTAAATCCTTCACTAAAGGCACATGACAAATGTCTAAATGAAATCCCACAACCATATTTTCTCAATTGAGAAAAATCTGGAAAGACATGAGTTTCTTTAACATTGATATTCTTGGCCCATGGTATCAAGTATTAGATTATTTTAAAAAGTTCTAAATTTGGAGTTAAAATTTCATTCTTTAGTTCATGTTCATTAATTTGACATTTGGAAAATTACCTGAAACTGTCTGAGCCTCAATTTCTCACTTAAAAAGTGAAGAAAATGTTACTTCCCCTTTATTTTATCTGTGATGTGCTTTTGTTCATTACGATCTTTACTCTTTTTATTCATTCATCAAATATATGATTGTCAGAGGCTTTGGTTGACTGGAAATGAGTAAACATTATCCAAAAATGAATAATTGGCAGGTTCCGCAAAGGCCTTATGAAGGACTCATGTGAAACTGAATTTCAGGGAGTAAGGTGAAAGTCACAGGGAAGAGATTGGGAGTGTTTATTCTGCAGATCAAAGAAAATTATTTCAATTTTAAAAAGATACTAAACAAATCTACCTGAAAAAGAACATTTTGTGAGATTTGAAGCACTAGAATAAGATATTTACATTATATTGTTTATTATATTTTTCCAGAATGATTATCTCATTTTAATTAACATTATAGATATGTCAAGGAAAATAACTTTAGCCACTGTATAGATAATAAAACATTTTCTCACTGTGTATATGGAAATGCTTTCCAAAGTCCAAAGCACGTTTTTCTGTGTAGATTATTACTACCAAATAATTAAGAATGTGTAATTTTAAAATAGCATTCCATTTTATAGGAGAAATTTAAAATTTTATAGAAAGTTTTAAGAATGCACTAAGAAGCAATATCTGTTGATGCTATGTATCTCTTGTGATTTTCTCATCTCTGAATATATTTTATAACCTATGGATCATATATGAGTACTATTTTTCTTCCAGTAATTAATGGTGAGCATAACCTCTCTGAATAATGTTTAGAAATGTTATTTTATGACTATACAATATTCTGTCATAATGTACAATTACATTTGAACATCCAGCTACTTTTAACCTCACTTATGTTCACTTTTCATATTAAAAATTCATTGAAATTGGGGCTTGAGCTGTCACATAGCGGATATGGCCACCACCTGCAGTGCCGGCATCCCGTGTGGGTACCAGTTTGAGTTCTGGCTGCTCCACTTCCAATCCAGCTCTCTGCTGTGGGCTGGGAAGGCAGTTGAAAATGGCCCTAATCCTTGGGCCCCTGCACCCACGTGGGAGACCCAGAAGAAGCTCCTGGTGCAGTGGGGAGCGGAACAGCGTATGGAAGACCTCTCTCTCTCTCTCTGCCTCTGCGTCTCCATGGCTCTGCCTTTCAAGTAAATAAATCTTTAAAAAATAATTGAAATAAACTGTTTGAATATATAAAGTTTTCTAGATCTATAATTTTATTTGTAGTAAGCTGTTTGAGAACATAAAAATATGAGCTGGTGCTGTGGAACAGAGGGTTAAGAAACGAGTCCTGGCCCACTTCTGACCCAATTCCCTACTAATTCGCCTGGGAAAAATAATCCAAGTAATATTGTGGGTGGGACCTGCACCCACATAGGTGACCCAGATGACGGTCCTGTCTTGGGCTTTATACTGGCCCAGCCCTGACCATTGGTAACCATTTGTGGAATGAACCAGTGATGGAAAAATCTCTCTCTCCTCCTGTCTCTGAAATTCTGCCTTTTATATAAATAAATAATTTTAAAAGAACATAAAATACAGGGACATTTAAAAATCTCGTGTATTACAGCAAAAAAAAAAAAGTCAGTCCTTTCACTTATTGTCATTTATTATTTAAAAGCTTTGTTTTTTTGACAGTTAAAAAATACTACTCATCAGTACAATTTGTCTTTCTCACATTAACACTGTGATTAAATTATTTTCATGTGCTTATCACACGCTCAGTTTTATTCAGTTCTTTACTCCTAGTTCTTGGCTTTTGTAGAAAAGCTGTGTTCTGTGGAAAAGTGAATTAAGGAGAACATTTCCTCCTTGAACTCTTTTCCTTGTTCAAATCTAACTAAAACTTCCTTAGCTACTCTCCCTCCTATCCCACCCATACCTTATTTTTAGGAGGAAAATGAACAAGAAAAATAAGGAAAATTCCTGGAAAGAATGAAGGGGGTGAAGGGTGAAAAAACTACACAGAAGTTGAGTAAAAGAATATCATAGAAAATTTTTTGTGGGTGAGCTCTCTACTATCCATCTTTGTCTCCCTTTCTTTTTCCCTCTCCACCTCCACAGGGCAGCAGAATGGAAACAATGAATTCTTGTTCCTATAATACTTAACAAAATCCATTACAAGATTCACATTTTGAAGCCTTTCAATTCCTTACATTAAGTAATTGTAGGAAACATGTAGTGAACTGTCTGCATTCTCTGATAAAAAATTTCTTGGAAATTAATTAGTAATTTAGGACATCAAATCATCTCGGCCAACACACCAAATGACTAAAGGAATATTTGCATGACCCAGCAAAGTAATGGACCTCATTATTAGGTACCAAAAATATACTATTTTTCTTTTTAGATCATTTAAATTGAACAAAACATCTAAGTTCATCAACAACATCCTGTGTAATACAAAGATGAAGAAACTAACAGAAGTGTTGTGATTTGTTCAAAATCATATTATAAATTGATGACATTTGTTAGAATGCAACCAAGACTGGTGAATTTTCCCCAATGTCATTCCCTTGACATTAAACAAATAGCAACATTATGGAATATCAAAAAATGTATCTACTTAATTTCTTAGCAATAATACTTGATCATTTAATCAGTTTATTTTTTCAAAAAACTGACAGCAGTTATGTACTAGGTACTAGTGATGCAAGAAATACACACTACTCACACACACAATTGCTATTAACATAAAGGTTTTCCTATGGAACTTCAGTGGACTTAATATCCATTTTTATAATTGGCTGTCTAGTAAAGAATCCAAATATTTTAATCTGTGTGTTATTACCAACATTTTTATTCCTATTCAAAGATATCTAATAGAGGTACCTAAGAATAAAAACAGAGTCCTAAGTTAATTAAATTGAATACACACAGAGAGAGAATTGCTAATATTTTAGTTTGAAAGTCTATATTTTAATGATAGAGCTTATAAGCAAATAAAAATGTGTTATGTGGTTTTAATATTAAGAATATTATCTAATCTTTCCCGTTGGATGTACTCCATGCCATTTTTTGAGAAGTCTTTGCCAAGAGAAGGTAAGAGGAGGGTGATTTTGAATGTTTCAATTTCTGGGAAATGATTGAATGTCTTAGATGATTGAAGATAACTTAGGTAAAATGTACACCTTGTATCTAAAACCAAACAGATTAATCCTCAAGAAATTCCCTGAGTTATCCACTTTCCTGTCATGTCATTTTGTTTAAACATGAGACAGCCGCTGGATATGTTATGGTTGGGAAAACATCAATTACAGAATCAACACAGTGGTTTTATTGTTTTTCTTCTCATTGTATTATGTACTTAGTGCGTGAATATCTTATGTGAAATAAGAGTACTTGGAAACATGAAATCTTAGCAAACTGTACTGTAAAATAAGAGATGTCATAATCACAATCCTTTAACTATTCCTAAATTAAATATATAAATCAATATAGAATTTGCAATATAGTTTCACAATCATTTAACATGTAATTATAGCATTCATTCTGAGAGAGAGATATTAGCCCTTCCTTAGGGAGAATGAAATGTGGTCTAGGGAGATTAAGTTATTTGCCCATGATTAAAAAGCTAATAAGTGACAGAGTAATGCTTGAATCATGTTGAGAATTCAAGTGCTCTTTCTACTAAAACAAAGATCTCTGGACTAGATGAATTTTAATAGGTAGTTCTATCACTTAATTTAATAATTTCATATAAAACATGATTCCAGTAGGTTAGAAAATTTCACAGAACAGAAAATAAAATAGTATTTTTGTTTATTCATCCACTTATGCATATGCATTTTTCCATGTCACATTCAAGGCTCTGGCATTGCTCTGCCCAAATCAGTTATTCAAAAAATCTTGAGGATACTTATTTTCATTTCTCCTTGAAAGGGCTGCCATATTGTTTTTTTTATCCTTTACATTATGAATCTTTCACTATGTGATCATGAACATATAAATCATGTGGATTTACCTCCCCGTAAAAGTGTCTAATTAAGATTAAACTTGTCCCTGTGGTAAATGTAAAATGATTTAATTATAATCAAAATGATCTCAATTGAATAGCTTCTGTTTCAAAGAGTCACTCTCCTAGTGCTAAGAAGCTCATTAAATTCAATTTGCTGTAATGTACTGCTGTCATGTTTCCTTTCTGAACCACAGTATTATATTAAACTTCTTTGATTATTTCCCTGTAGTGCAGCATTAATGTGACACACCACGTAAAAGAAAAACTCAAAAGAGACTCAAAGATGTACTACCTTTAAAAAAATGTCCTTGATAGATGTTAATGTTTAACAGCTTGAAGAATATACAATAAAGGATGTATGCATCCTATCTAATGAAGATGGAGAAAACAGTGAAAACAACTCAAAGGGTTGTTTGTCATGGAAGTCCAACCAGTCTCTATGTATGTGTTTGTGAACATTTGGGTGTTTCCATTTTATGTAGATGATGCACTTTTGTATATGTTTTTACATTTATCATAGGATATATATATAACCATGAAGGTTTTTTGGGTCCTTTCAAGAAAGTCTATTTTAGTGGAAATGTGCAATTGATGTTTACAAAATTAAAAAAAAAATCCTCAATCTAGGTTAACTATGATTGGAAAATCTGCATGGAAAAGTCATTTGTCATGCAAGGGGCTCAAACAGAAAATTTTTAAATCATTTTTCTTTTAAACAAGATATTTTTCTCTGAATCTTTTCAAAAAATCCACACTAAATTATTTGATTCTGAGATAAGTAATCCACAACCAGAAATAATAGATTCCTTCAAAACACTACAAGATAACTTTATAATTAGGTGAGCTGAATAACTGATAAAAATAATGCACTCAGGTCTTTCCAAAAGTGTATTCTATTTTAATAGTTAATCCTCAAATCTTAAAGCAATGCTCTAAGTGTTAGGCAGGACATGTTACTTTCATGAAAAAAAAAAAAAAGCAAAGTAGAGGCTATTATGCAGTTGGGAATTTTGAAACTGAGATCCACACATGTGTACAATATATTCATAATTTGTCATTTTACTGCTTTAGTTACTGTATTAAACAAAGATATCAAGAAAATGTTATATGAAATAAATTTTGGATGCTTCTGTTCAACACAAAACAAATGTTTGCTTCAGTTAGATTCTATAGTCAAATAATTCAGTTAAGTAATCAGTCTAGATATTGTATGAAAAATAACCTCTCTTACTAAACTTTAAAAGTTTTTCATAGCTTTTAAATACAGTTTGCCTACTACTCTCCTTCCATCTTTCCATGTTTCTCTTTTTTCTTTTATGATTTTCTAAAATTGCAAATGTTTGCTTTAAATTCTAAACGTGTGTAAAAAGGGAAAGAAAGAAAAGAGAAAGGGACTGTTCATGAAGAATAAATCAATTCTTCCTCTCACCAGAAGCAAGATGATGCTGTTTTTCCCATATATACATCAAGAAAATTTTCAAGAGACTTATTTGTTTGAAAGGCAGAGTGACAGATACAGAGGGAAAGAGATGGAGGGAGGGAAGGAGAGAGAAAGAGAGATGTTTAGAGAGAGAGAGACAAAGTGTCTTCCATCCACTGGTTCATTCCCCAGTTATCCATAACATCTGGAGCTGGGCCCGACTAAAATCAGGAGGCAGGATCATCAATTACCTTCCCATGCACATTAGCCAAAAATTGAATCAGAAACTAAGGAGCTGGGACTCAACCCAGCATTTGAATATGGAATGTGGGATTCCTAAACTGTGGCTTGACCCACTGAACCACAATGCCTGTGCCATAAATCAATTTTGTCTTGACCAAAGTGATTGATTAACTTTAGTTGGCAATTTAATTTGAACATTTTTGATTATTAGTGAGGTTGAAGCTACTTTATGCATTAACATTACAATTATACAAATAACCTTTTGTTTGAGTTTTATTTCTGTTACTTGCTTATCTTTTTTGCTCAACATAACACTCTTTCTTACCAAAAATTAACATTTCTCCCCACTAATGATATTTACTGCCTTTTACACTTACATTTTAAATATTTTCTCCCACTTTGTCAGTGAATTTTCTTTTAGTGAACATTGCTTGTTTTTTTTTTTTAAATTTATTTATTTGAAAATCAGAAATACAGAGAGAGAGAGAGAGAGGGCAAGCATTACAGCCTTACAAACCTCAAAAGTGATGGAGATAATCATAATAGTTAACTAATTAAGAAACAAAAGATACAATTTAAGGCAAATTCCAATTTTACAATTGACCAAAGCAGAAGCAAGCTAGACCTTCTTTCAGCATGACTTAGAATACAAGTTTCCTTCAAGCCTGGAGATGAGCTGAGACTAAATTAAGCTTCAGTTGATACCAGCATATCATGTATAATTCTTAAAGATCTTCGGATGTTCATGGTTTCTTTTTTTATAAATTTCCTGTGTTTTTATTGGCATTGTGTGTTTCAGTAGTTAATCTTATCAGTTAGATAAAAAGCTTGAATTCCTAAATGAATACTTATATAGAAGATATATTTAATACTTAAATTCTCAGTTATTTGTATTTTTACATTTGAGAATTTCAATGAGATATTTGCAAAGAAAAAAGGAGGAAGGAATGGAAAACAGTGACTTTCTTATACCTGCTGTCAACCTCGGACTTCTTTCTGACTCCTCAATTCATTTAGTCATTTATGTAATTGTATACTGTAAGTTTGCCTGAAACACTGTTTTCAACCAGGCTGAGCTTTGTTCCAAGACAACAGCTAATTCTGCACTCAAGTTAGAAGAGTACATTAAGAGTAGTGAAGAGCAAGTAATCCATAGATAGACTCCAATGGTCTGGGGCTATACAATCTTCGACTGTAATCTTTCTGGGTCTCAGTTACTTTACCTGAAAAACAGAGGTAATACTTTGTGTATCATGAGGCTGTGGTGAGGGTTAAATAAAGAGAGAAATATTAAGTGTTTAGGCTAGTAGCTGGTACACTATAATTGCTTAATAAATGTTAGCAATAATTAACAGTATTATCTTTTAAAATATTATGCCTGCATACACTTCCCTTAGGGAACCACACTATTTTAAGGACTGAAATTTCTGCTAATCCCTCCACACTTGCCTGGAGTCTCTGTGGCAAAAGCCCAGAGCTTTTCACAGATCAGGAGAAAACACAGGCCCTGAGCAACCTGCCTCTGCAGATTAGTGGCCCTGGCGGTGCTCTGGGCCCACGGTTCTTCACAGTTTTATTCTAACTCTTCCGCTTCTGCCCTCCCCGTACCCCACACCCAGGCTCCGCACAAGTCCAGCTACGTGTGAGCTCAGGGCAGGTTATACCCTCTCGTAGCTGCACCCCAGCAGGTGTCCCCCCACTGCTGCCCTCCTGCTCCTCACCGTGCCCCCGGGCTGGATCCATTCAGCAGCAGTGGGGGGACACCCAGACACTGGAGGCCACCCAGCTGGATGGTCCCCTGTACAACTTCCTTCTAGGAAGATCGATTTAGTATATATTAAGTAAAGATTTCATCAGTTTGCACCCACACAGAAACACGAAGTGTAAAATACTGTTTGAGGACTAGTTATAGCATTAATTTACATTGTACAACACATTAAGGACAGAGATCCTACATGGGGAGTAAGTGCACAGTGACTCCTGTTGTTAACTTAACAATTGACACTATTGTTTATGGCATTACTAATCACCCTAGGCTCTTGTTATGGGTTGCCAAGGCTATGGAAGCCTTTTGAGTTTGCCAACTTCGATCTTATTTAGACAAGGTCATAGTCAAAGTGGAAGTTCTCTCCTCCCTTCAGAGAAAGGTAGCTCCTTTTTGATGGCCTGTTGTTTCCATTGAGATGTCACTTACAGAGATCTTTCATAATACACTAATATTAACATCAAAATCAGCAACTCTTGAATCAACATTGAAATTAAAAGAAAAATTATGAGGAAGAAATAGAAAAATAGCCAAAATAAGAAAACAGGCTCATGAGTCCCTTAACAGAGAGATTCTAGTTTGCACCATACACTTTTAACTAGAATCACAGATAGTAACTATGTGATATGTTTTGTAAAATGCAATTATCAGGCAAAAAGAATCATTCCATCTTGAGTTACATTGGTTTCAATGGATTCCTTGTTATATCTTCAAAATGTCTTTTTTAAACAAATTCTTTCTGGCATTATCATGAGAGGAGTGAGTTCTTAATGAGTAGACTAAGCTATATTTGAAGACCAACTGCATATTTTAAATACACATATAATAAGTATGCACACTCTATAGAAAAATAGTACCCAAAGAGGTATCACTAGTACTTCTATCTGGGAGTGCCAACAAATCTTCTGACATATTCACTGGATAATTTGTTCCCTGTAAACCACATGATATTCAAAGAATAGTATTCCAGGGTTAGAAATCAATAACTGCTACTTTATAGCCATATAGATTTTAACATGTTGTACCAGCACTCTAAATTTGTTTCTTTAATTTTTAAAACAAGAATATTAATACTTACTAAAAAGGGTCTTTGTGAGGATTGAAATGCAAAATGCTAAAAATTCCTTAAAGACATTCACTGTATCATATAGATTACTTTAAAAGGTAATCTGAGTAATTCATTATAGAATATTTTATTCATCTATAAAAAACTAAATTCTGGCCAGCGCCGCAGCTCAATAGGCTAATCCTCCGCCTGAGGCGCCAGCACGTTGGGTTCTAGTCCCAGTTGGGGCGCCAGATTCTGTCCCGGTTGCTCCTCTTCCAGGCCAGCTCTCTGCTGTGGCCTGGGAGTGCAGTGGAGGATGGCACAAGTCCTTGGGCCCTGCACCTGCATGGGAGACCCGGATAAGCACCTGGCTCCTGCCTTTGGATCAGCGGATCAGTGCAGTGTGCCGGCTGCAGCGTGCCAGCCGCGGCAGCCATTGGAGGGTGAACCAATGGCAAAGGAAGACCTTTCTCTCTGTCTCTCTCTCTCTCACTGTCCACTCTGCCTGTCAAAAAAAAGAAAAAGAAAAGAAAAAACTAAATTCTACCATTTGCATCAAAATGGATGCAATTGTAGACTGAAGAACGTCATGTTGAGTGAAATATCCCAATACAGAAAAACAAGTATCACATGTTCTCACTTATAGGTGGGAGTAAAAATTAAAAAGAAAACAGTCAAACAATAAAAATTAATAAAGAAATGCCTGTGAGTATCAGTATTGCTAGAAATATATTTTTGTCAATCTTTGTTTTATATTTTTGTCAAGCCAGTGGTTAAGAAGGCTGTACTATTGTAGTTTTAACAATCTGTGATTATTGTAAAATTTACTATAAATGAGTTAAATACTCATCATTACATTTGATTATTGTTTATAGCCCTTCACTATATTCCCACTGAATTTTATTTCCTTGTTGAAATCTTTATTTAGTGGAACATTAGCCCTTGGTTATCATGTAAATTAAGTATATGTTAACTTCAAAACTAAAAACAGAAAGAGAAAAAAAGAAAGGAAGAAAGGAAGGGAGGAAGGGAGGGAGGATATTTTGGAAGTGGCAGAGTGTAACTTCATAAACCACTGGCCCAAGTAACCAAAAAAGGGGGGGTGCAGGCAGAGAAGACCCAAATTAAAAAAATCATAGGTGAAAAGGAGATGTTCTAACTGATACTGTAGAAATATAAATAATCATTAGGAATTATTACAAACTGCTTAATGCCAACAAGTTGGAAAATTTGGAAGACATAGATAGATTTCTGGACAAATACAATGTTCCAAAACTGAGTTATGAAGACATGAAAAACCAAAATAAACCATTAATAATGACAGAGATTGAATCAGGAATAAAGACCCTCTATAAAAAGAAAAAGCTCAGGATCAGATGATTTCACTGCTGAATTCTACCAAACTTTAAAAAGGAGCCAATCCCAATCTTCTCAAGCTATTCAAAACCATTGAAAGAGAAGGAATCTTCCAAACTCCTTCTATGAGGCTAGCATTGCTTTATTCCAAAAAAACAGACAAAAATATACACAGAAGGAAAACTATAGATCAATATCCCTGATGAACTATATGATGCATAGATATTAAACAAGATACTAGAAAACCAAATCCAGAAATAAATCAAAGGGATCATTCACCCTGACAAATGGCATTTATCCCACGGTTGCTGGGGTGGTACTATATATGTAAATCAATAACCATGATACATCACATTAACAACTGACAAATAAAAAGTACATGATCATCTCAATAGATGCAGATGCAGAGAAATCATTTGATAAAATACAACACCCTTTCATGATAAAAAAAAAAAAAACCTTAAGTAAAATGGGTACAGAAGGAACACATCTCAACACAATCAAGGCAATATATTTGAAACCCAAAACCACCACCACATTGAACGTAGAAAAGCTAGAAACATTTGCCCTAAGATGCAGAACCAGACAAGGGTGCCTGCTTTCAACATTGCTATTCAATATAGTTCTGAAAGTTTTAGCCAGAGTCATTAGGCAAGAAAAAGAAATCAAAGGAATACAAATTAGAAAGGAGGAAGTCAAATAATACATGTTTGCAGATGACATGACCATAAATATAGGGGAACAAAATGACTCCACTAAGAGACTATTGGAACTCATAAGGGAATATGGCAAGGGTACAGATTATAAAATCATGAAACAAAATCAAGAGCATTTTGATACACAAACAATGCCATGACTGAGAAAGAACTTTTAAGATCAACACCATTTATAAGAGTTATAAAAAATTTAAGTACTATGGGATAAATTTAACTAAGAATGTGAAAGATCTCTACAATGAAAATTATAAAACAGTAAGGTAAGAAATAAAAGACACAAAGTAGAAAAATATTCCTGTTTGTGGATTAAAAGAATTAATATTATAAAAATGTTCATAGCACTTAAAATAATTTATATATTCAACGTGATCTCAGTAAAAATACCAAGGACATTCTACTGAGATCTAGCAAAAACAATGCCAAAACGCATATAGAAACACAAGAGATAGCTAAAGCAATCTTAAACAACAAAAACAAAGCCAGAGGCATTACAACACCATATTGAAAGTCATAGTACAGGAGGGCTATGATCAAAATAGATTGGTAAATGCACAAAAATAAACTTATTGACCAATGGAACATGATAGAAACTCCAGAAATCAATCCACACCTCTACAACCTCTACAACAACTAATCTCTGACAAGCAAACTAAAATCACTCCCTGGAGAAAGTTCAGTCTCTTCAATAGATGATTCTGAGAAAATTGGATATCTGCATACAGAAGTATGAAACAAGACCCCTATCTTAAACCTTACATAAAAAAATCAACTCACAATAGATCAAGGACCTAAATATACAACCTGATATCATCAAATTACTAGGTGAAACATTGAGGAAACTGTACAAAACACTGGCATAAGGAAATCTTCTTGGAAGAGACCCCAGAAGCACAGGGAATAAAAACAAAAAAAGACAAATGGGATCACAACAAGCTAAGAAAGATCTGCACAGCAAAGGAAACACTCAATAAAGGAGCACCTGTCAGAATGGAGAAAATATTTGCAAACTATGTATTCAATAAAGGATTAATCTCCAGGTTATATAAAGAGCTCAAGAAATTCAGCAACAAAACACACAATCCAGTTAAGAAATGTGCAAAGTCAAAGGGAGCACATAGACAAGTCTAGTACCTGCTAACGCTAACTGATGGAATAAATAAAGGGGAGAGTGATCCAACATGGGAAGTGAGATACTCAGCAGACTCATAGAATGGCAGATGTCCTAAATAGCACTCTGGCCTCAGAATCAGCCCTAAAGGCATTCGGAGCTGGCTGAAAAGCTCATGAGAGTATTTCAGGCATGGAAAGCCAAGACACTCTGGCAAAAGATCTCTGCGAGTGAGATCCCAGTGGAAAGAACAGGTCATCAAAGAAGGAGGTACCTTTCTCTGAAGGGAGGAGAGAACCTCCACTTTGACTATGACCTTGTCTAAACAAGATAAGAGTCGGAGAACTCAGAGGGCTTCCATAGCCTTGGAAACTCATGACTGGAGCATAGGGAGATTACTGATGCCATAGACAGGAGTGTCAATTGGTAAAGTCAACAACAGGAGTCACTGTGCACTTACTCCTCATGTAGGATCTCTATCCTTAATGTGCTGTACATTGAGATTTAATGCTATAACGAGTACTCAAACAATATATTTCACTTTGTGTTTCTATGGGGGTGCAAACTGTTGAAATCCTTACTTAATGCATACTAAACTGATCCTCTGTAAAAAAAAAAAAATTGATAAAAAAAATGAATGGATATTTTTCAAAGAACGAAATAAAAATTGCCAGCAGACACATGAAAAAGTGCTCAGAACCACTAGCCATCAGGGAACTGCAATTAAAAGCACAATGAGTTTTCACCTCACTCCAGTTAGAATGGTTATCATCCATAAATCAAAAAATAATAAATATTGGTGAGGATGTAAAGAAAAATGCACCCCAAAACACTGTTGGTGGGAATGTAAAGTGGTATAGCCATTACAGAAGATGGTATGGAGATTCCTTAGAAATCTGAAAATTCATCTTTCACATGACCCAGTCATCAATCTCTTCAGAACTTACCAAAAGGAAGTGAAATCAGCTCATGAAAAGGCTATTTGTATACCCATTTATATTGCAGCTCGATTCACAATAACTAAGATATGGAATTAACCCAGAGTTTCCACCAACTGATGATTAGATAAAAAAAATACCTCACGGTAATAAGAATGAAATCTTGTGTTTTGCAACAAAATGTCTTCAAGTAGAAACAATTAAGTTTAGAAAAATAAGCCAGCACCCAAATGACAAATATCATATTTTCTTTGATGTGTGATAGTTAATATAGAATACAAGAAATGTATAAGAATGAAACTGACATCTTATGACTCAATTATTGTCTTCAGTTCTTCATTATACCCCTATGGAACAGTGTTCTCTCTATTTTTTTGCTCATTGAACATGGTGAATACTGGTGCAGAAAGCCTACTATTAATAAGTAAATTGAAATTACGTTATTGCAAAAATCAAAGGGGGAAAAAAGAATGGAGAGAAGGAGGGAGAATAGAGGGAGGAGAGAAGGAGGTAAGTATGGGTATCTTCTTAGAACTGTGTTAGTGAAATACATGAAATCTGTTCTCTTTATATTAATAAAAAATTTTAAAAGAGACACTGAAGCTTTCAACTTGCTCTCTGTTACATTACTTACTCTGGAGTAAGCCAGATGTCTTATTGTTAGAAGAATATTATAGTTCTATGTGGAGATCCATGTTATACGAAAATCAGGTAGCCAACAACAGCAACAATGTGCCAGTCATGTGAGTGAATCACCTTTAGAAATATATTTTGGCTCCAGTAACATTTTAAATGACTGGACCCTGGTGACACCTCAATTACAACCTCTTTGACAGTTCTTGGCCAGAACCATCTTAGCAACTCCCAAATCCTTGACCATAGTAATAGGAAACAATAGATGTTTGTTATTATTTTAAGCCTCTAAGTTTTGGGGTAGTTTCTTGTGCAGTAACACATATTTAACACAGATTTAATCTTGATTCTATCAACAATATCTATATTATTGTGTCTTAATCAGCTAACAGCAGCGTATCCTGGCTCAGACCAGAAAGACAAATCAATTTGATTTGGCAAACCACAGAATTGTGAGCGAAATGAATTACTCCTGTAAGTAAATAATTTGGGATTAATATTTATGCTGATAAGTTAATTGAAATATGTATATTAGTTTCATCACATGGGTCTTATTAGGATGGCCCTCAAGTTTTTATAGAAGAATAAATGATCAAGAATCACCAAACGGTCCCCCAAAAGAACAAATTTAGGGAAGAGAGAAAAGAGTAATTATAAAATTATAGTGACTAGGAACATATGGTACTGGCAGAATAATATAGAAATTAACCCATAGAATAGACAGGGAAAAGCACAATTGACACAAGAGACTTGTTTTTTTGTGACTGATCTTGTACTTTTTATTGAGTATAGTTCACATAATCAGTCAAAGTTAATGAGTAAATTGGTTGTGCACATGAAAACAATGACCCTCTGCTACTACTTTACACTGTGTTAATTTTACAAAAAAGCAATTCCAAGTGGATTGCAGACTGACATGTGAAAGAAAAAAATTCAAAATATTTAGAGACATTATAAAAGAATACTTATTGAGCTTGGCCAAGCAGTTGTTTTTTATCACCAAACACATAAACATGCAAAAGACAAACTATAAAGGAGACGCTGCTGCATACATTCAGCTATAAGAATATTCATATAGTCTACTTATCAAATATCAAAATGGAGTGAAGGCCTTGAGCCAGAAATTGGTGTAAGAAACATATACTACTCTTTTTTTAAAAATATGTATATATAATTTATTGGAGAGGTAGAGTGACAGAGAGGGAGAGACACAGAATAGAAAAATCTTCCATCTACTAGTTAACACCCCACAGGGCCACAAAGGCCGGGACTGGGACAAGGTGATACTAGGAGCCTGGAACTCTATGTGGGTCTCCCACTTGGGTGTCAGGGGATCAAGGACTTGGGTCATAATATATTGTTTTCCCAGGTAGGTGCATTATCAAGAAGTTGGATCAGAAGAGGAACAGCAGGGACCTGAACTGGTGTTCCAATATGGGATGTTGGCATCTTAGATGTCAGCATACCCTACGAACCACAACACTGGCAATAATATAGTACTCTTTTCTTTAAAGATGCATTTTATTTATTTGAAAGACAGGGTTACAGAGAGAGAGGGAGAGACAGAGAAAGAACTTCCATCCTATGGTTCAGTCCCCAAATGGCCGCAAAATTCAGGACTGGGTCATACTGAAGCCAGAAGCCAGGAGCTTCCCAAGGACTTGGATCATCTTCCGCTGCTTTCCTCAATATATTAACAGGGAATGGGATCAGAAGTGGGGCAGCCAGGGCTCGAATCTACGCCTGTATGGGATGCTGGTGGCACAGATGGCAGCTTTACCCACCATGCCACAATGCCAGCCCCACATAATACTCTTAAAATCCTATTTTCCAAAATAAATAAACAGCACTACAATTGAGCATTAAAAAAAAAAAAAAGTGGGTAAAAGCATTAAATGGGCCTTTCCAAAATAAAGTTAATCAAATAGTAACATAAGGGCCGCTGCTGTGGCTCACTTGGTTAATCCTCTGTCTGCAGCGCCAGAATCCCATATGGGCACCGAATTCTAGTCCCAGTTGCTCCTCTTCCAGTCCAGCTCTCTGCTGTGGCCCGGGAAGGCAGTGGAGGATGGCCCAAGTGCTTGAGCCCTGCACCCGCATGGGAGACCAGGAGGAAGCACCTGGCTCCTGGCTTCGGATCGGTGCATCGCCAGCCGTGGTGGCCATTTGTGGGGTGAACCAACAGAAGGAAGACCTTTCTCTCTGTCTCTCTCTCTCTCATTGTTTATAACTCTACCTGTCAAATAAATAAATTAAAAAAAACAGTAACGTATAAAGTTAATTAAGTTCAGGGAGTATGTGTTTGGCCTAGGAGTTAAGATGCCTACATCTTATAATTGGAATGTTGGGTATATTCCTAGTTCTGGTCCCTGAGTTCAATTTCCTTCTAACACAGATCCTGAGAAGTAGCAATAAGGACTAAAGTAGTTGGATCCCTGCCATCCTCATAGGAGACTTGGATTTTGTTCCCATCTTTAGCCTTGGACAAGTCCTGGATGATTTGTTGTGAACATTTGAGCTATGAACCAGCAAATGGAAAATTTTCTCTCTCTGTTTCTCTGCTTCTCAATTTTTTATTTTTAAAAAGAAAAAAAAATGGTGGTCACTCTATAAATAAGAAATTCATGACCATAAGATGACATTTCAACTCAGCACACTAGCAAATTATATTAAAGCAAACAAACAAATGAAACTAAATGTTGGCAAGTACAGAGAGGAACAACTGGCAGAGGAATTGGGAGTCAAAAATAGTACCACTGCTTTGGAAAGACATTGAGTATTGCTGAGAATTATCCAATATGAACCTTCCTACTGTGTGACCCATCAGTTATGTTGCTACATGCATACCACAGAATACTCCTGTATAGGCTCACTAGATGTCATTAACAAGAATACTTATAAATATAAATTGCAGTAGCAAGAACTGAAAATGCCACATATCCATTGAGAGTAGAATGGGATACTTCACAGCATGGGAGATAAATGAAAGGTAACACTATACATGTGTATCAAGAATATTATGTTGAATTAAGAGTGAGCCCTAGAAAAAATCATATAGGACAAGTCTATCTTTATAAGTTGCAAAAAAATGCAAAAGATTCAAATGGCATCCAATTAAATGCAGCAATATCTCAGAAAAGAAAGAAAATGAATGATAAACAAAAAACTAGAATGGTAGTTATCTTTGTGGAAACAGGATAGGAACAGACCTGTGAACAAGACTGATGGAAATGAGTGCCATAATCATGAATGTTTATAGTGTCATTATTCTTTATCATACTCATATCATAAATATTCCTTTATATCTACTTGATGTTAAAAATAATGATGAATATTTTAAAAAAGAAAATCTATGTCATCAGTTTGATATTGGGATTGATCATCAAGGAAGCAATTTTCCATGCCAGTAATTCTTACTGCCGGCCCTATAATTTCACATTTGGACTTCTGGGCAGGGGGTCATGACAGATGTTTGCTATAAGCTGCGAGGAAGTGGGATATATGCCAAAAGTCATGCTTATGACATTGCTTCCACCACGACAGAGGTATTAAAGTCTGCATATAACAAAAAGCAGTAATGTACAATATCCAAGAGGTCATGATTCCTGAGAATCTGAGCACCATATTTCGCAACTGTCTCAAAGTCATGATGGAAAAGGACCCCTCCTTTGCCTGCATCTCCTGATAATTTGCCAAATCCATTAATCTTTTTATTCTAAAAGCAATGATTCTTCTGTAGGTCCAGAAAGCCAGAAAGGAGAGTGTGACAGGTGCTGTGTTGAAGAACTGCATTTTACAATTATAGGGAGGTAACCCTTAGAATAAGAATGAAGATTCAGGAGCTTGGTTGTGCCTACCTACTGGGAAGCAGAGACCTGATTGTGCGGCTCACATTTGAAGGTTGCTGCCAATCACACCGGGAAGTGAATCATTATCTTGCCCCTTTTCTGCAGGGCTGACCCTTTTAGCAGCTTTGTTCTGACCCTGAAAGAGTCCACCTCATTCACAGCGTCTGTATTTTCAACACCGACATCACCAGGTTCCCTGTCAACAACCTCCAGGAGTTTACAAGCTTTAAAAATTACTTGGCATTCTTAGGCATGGAATATCTGATAGGGGCAAATTATTCTGTTTCTTTCTGGGTTGACTTACTGATCCTAAAAGAAAAGGACTGTGCATTTTCATCATGCTTCAGAATTTATAAGTATTTCAAATATATGTGCTTTTGTTCTTTTTTCAAAAAAGCTGAGTCTAATATATTAACAATTTTTAGGATTTTTACACTAAATAAAAATCAGAACTTGATGTTAATCCCAAGTGCTTTGAGGTATTAAATCCTAAAGCTTCAAGCTTTTTTCCAACACAATCCAAAGACTCTTCAAAATATAACCTTAGAGACAGACATTTGGCTGAGTGCTTAAGACACGCATTAAGCTGCCCAGGAGTATAGCAGTCTCTAGGTTTCATACTCAGCTCTGGCTCCTGCTTCCAGCTTCCTGTTACTGCAGACTCAGAAGCACCAGTGATTCCTCAAGTGCTTGGGTTCTTGCCATTCACATGGGAGACTATTGGTGTTCCCCTGCTCAAGGCTCGGCCCCAGCCCAGTCATTTTAGGCATTTGTGAAGTGAAGAAGTGGATGGCATCTCTCTGCTTTCTCTCTCTCTCTCTCTCTCCCTCCTTCTCTCTCTCTCTCTCCTCTAGTTAATTAACAAATTAATACATATATACCTGGTGAAAGGGTTTGAAGAATGGGGAAATTGCACTTTCTTTGTATATTGATTTATCCAATTATTAAAAACATTAATTACTCATCCTAGTTTAGAGGATGATTAGAAGGGCTGAATAATGTATGGATTTGGTGCAACTCACCATGCTGTAAAGTTCTTTTTTAATTTTTTTTTAAATTTAAGGTAAATAAATTTCATATATTTCATTATGCTGTATTTTTGACACAAATTTATCCTTTTAGTCGTTGCAACCACTGGTTTTTATATTATTGTTATAAGTATAAGACTACCATTGATTGAATTTTATAGATGAAGCTCTGAGAGGATACATAGTAATCAAATAGTAGAGAGATTGTTCAATCAAGTTATGTCTGGATTCAACACCAAATTGCAACAAAAACATCTGGCTTCCACTTTATATAAAGTATGCTGATATCCTCTACATTTATGAAAATTCAACCATGGCTTAAATATTTGGTAGTATACATCAAAGTCACTTTATTTACTATGAGTATTATAAAACAGAAATTGAGATTCAAAAATCTGGAGACACGTGTGTGTGTATGTGTATGTATGTTTTATATGTGTATGTATATATATATATATATATCTCCAGATTAGACAAAAGAGGATTTGTATGCATATCTATGCCTTGAGAATTCTCCATTATTCGTGGAACATGGTGGATCCCTGTGGAAATTTTCTGAAGAATTTAAAAGAAGTTGAAATGTATGCAGGTACTAGTGCAGTGATTTTTGTTTGGAGGTGATTTTGTTTCCCAGGGAGGCACATTGCTCGATATCTGGAGGCATTTCCATTCTTACAAAAGAGGGTACTGTTGTAGACATATTGTGTGTAGAAGCCAGAGCTGCTGTTAAACACACAACGGGACGCAAGACAGTTTTCCACAACATAATTATTCACCCCAAACATCAATAAAGCTGAGACTGAGAAACCTTGGAGCTCTGGACAAACAAAGGATGGAAGCAACATTCCAGATCTGACCTTAGTAAAATTATTGCAGACATTTAACCAGTGCTTACTTTCAGGCTAGCTGGGGCTCCAAAGGAACTCCCTGCCTGCAGGCAAGAATCATACCATTTCAGTTGTTCACTGACTATATATACCCAAGAGATGATATAATTTGAGCAAACTATACATAAAAAAGCACAGAATTAATGTTATCAATAAATTTATTAATAATTCTTTTCTATCATTTGGCTTTAAAAATACCTAGAAATACCTGGAATAAGCCACACCTGCACAAACATGTTGAAATCTTTAAAGAAGGAAAAGCTTTTTGTGAGATTGTTGGTAGCTGTTTGTCAACCAGACTGTAGATATTCCTTGCTTTCTTTTATTCCTGTGAGGATAAGGAAACTAAATGGGCACTGAGCAGTTATCTACAGAGAGAAAGAAAATATTTGTTCCCTACCCTCTCATTTATTTTCTTTTCCTTGCTCTAAGTTTTGCATTAATAAAGCATTGAGGGTAGAAGAAACCAGGACTCAGGATATTTGAATGTATCCTTCTTCCCATATAAAACCTATAATTTTCTGAAATTTTCAGAAATGCGTCGCTTCTTTTACTTTTTGACTGCCTGTGTTGAAATTCACAGAAACCAACAAAAGACATCATGAAGTCTCCAGCATGAATCATTTATTTGGACAAAATAGGGAGGCTATTTAAAAAAGGGCAGTAATTCCTGCTTGCCGTCAAAAGATAAAGGCTTACAATTTCCTGCTGAAATGTGTACAATACCTTGTAAATTGTGAACATGTAATCATCTTCAGAAAAAGAGGAGAAAATACCAATTGGCAACATTTTGCTGTAGAAATGAATGCATGACTGCAGACCATAAATATTTTTAATTCTAATCTTCTAAGGGCAGAAGATAAAGGTCAATTGTTCAGTACCATACAATAATGAAAGTGAACTAAAAAAAAAAAAAAAAGGCGGTTACAGTTAGAAGAGTGACCATAATAAAACTAATATTTTCTCCAGCAAACTTTTGTTCCCAAAAGATCCTGGAGTCACAGCTTACTACTTTTATGTAAGGTTTATAATATTCCAAAGAGGCACAGAGTGAGCCATCTGATTCCATCTGTCCTGAATATTACTAAGAGAAGCAAAGCTTCTTTTGGATGGTGAAAATTCTACTACTGAGGATATATACCAAGGCTGACTGCAGTAATTACAACAACCAAAATTATGTTTGTCTATGCAAACTACCATACTTTGATATTGCTCCCTATCCTCTGAAAGAAAATTATAAAGGAACATTTGGAGCAAGAAATTATGTTTGTACATTGTCATCTGGGAATCATTACCACCCACTAAGCCACAATTATCGGTGTCAGTGGTAGAGCTTTGTGGACATCCTGTGGCCCTTAAAATCTTTCCCTGACACATTGAAGACTGGCTAGTGAAGTCATATTTAGATTGTGAATGGGAACAACATTTCTTTTTTTTTTTTTTTTGAAAACTTATCACTCACTTTCTTGAATTACAGTAAAATAAACTATTTTAATTTGTCCATTTTTGGAGGTTGTGAGACCAATTTTGAGGTGGGTGGTTTGCTTTCGGTGAATCCCCATATCTCATTTCAGCTCTGTGTTTCCTCTGTCTACCCTACTTGTCCCACCCCCCATTTTCTTTCCTTGATTTTCATCTCTTTTCTATAATCAGTTGCCAATTTATTTCATTTCCTAATCTCAGGAAAGATCATACACATGAATTACAAAACCCAGGTTGTCTTTCTTCTTCTGTCCTCTTATAAAGATAACCTCCATTTGGTCCTTTCAACACAAATAGTATTCCTTTTTTTCCTTCTTAAGAACCAAATTCAAACTATCAGAAAGGATCAGGGATTCCTATCAGCAGCCAAAGCCATCAAGGACAGCAAAGAATGGCAAAGTTAAAGCAGCTCTGGTCTGATTTCTGTTGTATAGTCATTGTTATCTTGAGAAAAGAAAAGTTTGTACCATTGACAGACCTAATCTTGACCTTCAAGATGCTTAGGAGACACCTGTTCATGAAAAGATATTGATCAGAACAACATAATTCCAAAGGAGGCAAGTGAATCACAACCATAATACAAAGCATGGATCGAAGAACAGAGGGTCTGGCACTGGAAGGTGAGAGATCACCTCATCTTCATTTTTCAGGAGCTGAAATTTGCTCTTGACCTTTTCTCAGGGTACTGGTTGACAGATATCTCAGAACAATACAGAATTAGAGTCTTTCCATTTCCCCCCCAAAGAACCTCTCAATCATGAAATTTAAGCTTCATGTTTAATTCATAAAATAAAATCTCTGTGATTTATAATATGATGCATAGGTGCTATTTATGAGCAAAGAGCATAATCACATTTTCATGGATGAGATATCATGATGCAAGCGGGATTCATTTTAGTTTAAATTAAAGGATTTATATCTGCAGTTTCTGCTGCTTGGAAAAAACACTGCTTGAAAAAAAACATAGGAGATCAGACTATTCATTGTAGAAGAGAAGGATTTGACCTTTCAGAAGGCAAATTTCTTTCTATGTGAAGAAACCACAGGATGCTATCTTACAAATTGATCCTTAGGGCATGATTCAGAAGTATTTAAGAACATCATTCATTTGGTCAGTGATATGGATTGAGTAGGTGTTTCTCCTGAAAATTTGCATATTAAATCCTAGTTTCTAACATGATGGTATTTGGGGATGGGCCCCTTGGAAGGTCATGCAGATACAGCCCCATGATGGGATCAATGTCCTTATCAGAAGAACATAGGAGAGTTTGCTTCTACTTCCTACTCTTGAACATCTGAAGATGCAAGGAAAACAGAGCCATCTCCAAACTAGGAAATGATCCCTCGTCAGATAAAGGATCTGCCATCAGTTTGTTCTTTGACTTTGCAGACCACAAAACTCTGAAAAATACAGGGCTGTTGTTTAAGCCACCCAGTCTTTATTAATTTGTTTTAGCAGTCTAAGCTAGTAGGGTTTCAAGAGAGAGATTAATTAACATTTACTACCTGCCACAACAGGTCCATTTTCTCCTTTGTCTCATTGCAGCCACATAAGTAACATTGTTGACTATATTACCAATACTATTGGAGAAGATCACCTTTGGCCACCAGTAATATAGTATCAGTTAGGAAAGTAAGAAAACTTAAAATAATGATAAGATCAGTGCTTAAAGTGAGTTTTCAGGCAAAGATGAGGAAATCCTCATTAGATTAATGTGTGTGTTTTTATGCATACATCAGTATTTACAGAGAACTCACCAGCAACTCTGTTTAAACAGCATTGGCAGCAGCTATTTTTCAAGTATAAACATGTATGGTCTATGTGGATGGGGAGGAGGATTTTAATTTTCGAATTTTGTTTCTTTTGTATTATGTGGTAATAGTGTACCGACAATACTTCTTAAATAGAAAAATAAATCTAAAACATGCATCCACTTGATTCTAATGTAATTTTCTTGTGTTTTAGTCAACGTCTTGATATCAGTTAGCTCATGTTGCAATATCTAATCCCACTGTTAGTATTTTGAGATTCATTATATCAGAATAAAAGTACTTAACAAAACAGAAGACATAGAAGTTATACTTGTAGCTGATAGCAGTAATAAGGACTCAATCATTTGTGATGTATTTTAATTTTTCCCACATTTCTGTTAAAAAGTCTAGAACCTTTTGGATTCTCTTCTGGTCTAGGTATTATCACTTCAGTTTTATATTTTTGAATTGTCTGAACATATTTTCTGTTTTTGATCTTGCCTCACATGGCATGGTATACAAGAATGCTCATTCCCTAAAACCTCTACTTAAAACCTGTGTTCCATTCCTTACCTCATTTCTTATCAGTGCTTAGGGACAATTGATGGTTTCCCTGTTAATAACCCCTCTTCTCTGCACATCAGTGGACATCATCTCCTAGATCCTTCAAAACTTGCCTTTTTTCTTGAGTTCCTCCTTTCAACCTTGTCCCTCTATAACTAGACTTTCACTGATCCTTTGTGAGTAAATAAATCTATATTGCTAGCCATCATATCACAAAACTGATGACTTCCAAAGAGACAGGAAGGCACAGAAGAAAAGGCACTGGATTCTGAATTCCATTAAACTAGTTAATTTCCTGGCTACCTCAGTTTCACCCTGTGGAAATTTCTGCTAACTTCCTTGAACCCTGTGGGGAGCAACTCGGACTAGACTAAGTTACTGGAATTAAGACTTATTCTATGCATCTGCTCTCCCACAATATGGCGCTGGGAGAGGAGTAAATAGCTTCTACACAGCTGCCTCTCGCCAATTTGATTGACTGAGCTGCAGGAGCTGATCTTGCTCCTGATTGGAGGAGAGCAGCGTGCTCAGTGTGTGGGTAGCAGAGTTGGGATTGGTGGAAGAGGACTATAAAGGAGGAGAGAGACAACATGCACCAGGAACATCTAAGAGGAACACCTGAGGAACACCTGAGCAGCCCCCAAGAGAGAGCCGGCCAGCGGTGTGCCGCTCCCCCGCGAAAGTGGGGAAAGTGGCAGGGGGAACCGCCCCCCCGCGGAAGTGGGGAAAGTGGCAGGGGGAACCGCCCTTCCACGGAGGTGGAAGGGTCGGTAGCCAACCCGGGAAGAACAGGCAGCAAACCCGGGGAGGGCCGAGCAGACAAAAGAACAGCGCAGGGTCCTGTGTCGTTCCTCCGTGAAGAGGGGGAGCGACAGAACCCTACTTCCTTCATCCATGAAGTGAAGTAAAATTCATATGTGAAATTGGAAGACTGATCTGAACACCAAAATATAGATTTATTTCCTTCAAATAAGTAAGAGTCCTTCAACAACTTCCAGTTATGCTGTGGGGATAAAAAAAAATGGTAAGGACAGAGTGATGATGAAACCCTTTTATCTTAAGGAGTTTTTCCAATCATTGGTCCTATAATCTCCTCAGAATAAGGGGTCTCTTTTTCACTCATTTTATTTATGTTATTTGATAACCATAGAACTCAAACATTATGCACAAAAATGTATCTCAATATATTCTTGAATTAGAAAGAAATGTTGAGATATGGGTTTAGTTGAATTTTTAAGATAGAAAAAACTGCAGAAGTCATATAAACCAAGTTTCATCATTTAAAAAATAAAATGAGACTTAGAAAAGAACATGATTTGAATACATTCACCTGGAGAATTAATTAAACTGGTGCAAAACCTGGGTTATTCTATTATCTAAACCAGCATTCCTTTTGTGTATAACAGCATCCCTTCATAGATTTTGTTATGTGATTTTGCATTTTGTTATAACATTGGGAAAGTGAAATTCACCAACTAAACTGAGAATTATCATGAACATTTGCATTGCCTGTGGACAACTGAATGTTGGCATCACTCCAAGTGTCTTTCATTCAAATTTGTCATAGTCTACAACTAAATTGAATTAAAAAATTCTGCTTAATATCATGCTTATTTTAACTTTCCTTATCACATTATCACATAATCTTCTACTTCTGTTTTTTTAAGCATTTCCCTTGTCTTTGTTTACATACAGAAGACTTATTCATTAAAATTTAAAAAGTGAAAGGAAAAAATTAAAGAATCTTTTTTCCTATGTTGCATTATGGACAGAACAGTCTTGGAAATCAAAATTAAAGTGTTATTGAAAGGTGTTTTAAGGTTGGAATCACAGTTCACTAGGCTAATCCTCTGCCTGCGTCGCCAGCACTCCGGGTTCTAGTACTGGTTGGGGTGCCGGTTCTGTCCCAGTTGCTCCTCTCCCAGTCCAGCTCTCTGCTGTGGCCCGGGAAGGCAGTGGAGGATGGCCCAAGTGCTTGGGCCCTGCACCCGCATGGGAGACCAGGAGGAAGCACCTGGCTCCTGGCTTTGGATGGGCGCAGTGCACCGGCCGTGGTGGCCATTTGTAGGGTGAACCAGCGGAAGGAAGACCTTTCTCTCTGTCTTTCTAACTTTGCCTGTCAAAAAAAAAAAAAAAAAAAAAGACAGGGGGCTGAGACCCAGCACCTATCCTCAATGCTGGCCTGGGGTCAGGGCCCCTTTGGAAAAAAAAAAGGGTGTTTTAAGGAACCTCAGTGCTGGGGAAAAATATATTTCCTTAATGGGTCAAAGTTTACCAAAATAAATAGCTTTTCCTTTCTTTTTTCTAATATTGAATCAAAGAAGCTTTATTACTCTATGAATGTCAACTACAACTCAATACTAAATGTAGTAAGTTGTTGGCGTAGACTTTTTATAAAGAACTTCCTGTAGAAATCAGCATTCAATCTTCAACTCAAAGTAAACAAGTAAAACCTCTTTTCTATGGAAAGCAAACTGATAAAATACAATGAGAGAATTTCAAATACTTTCATTGGACGTTTATATAATCAGTTCTCTTCTGTTAAAATTTTAAAAAAATAGGAGTTTTGATTAAATTATGAGTAAAGATCACCTTGGGTCAATAATACTGAAGAGTTTATGCAAACATTATCAGAAGAAATGCATGGCTGTTTGGCAGAAAAGAAATAATCATTCAGCTACAAACTGTAGCTTATTCAAGGTAGTACAATAGTTGGATGAAATTCTCCCAAAAAGTAAACATTGGTCTCTGCAACACAAACCTCTTCCAAAAACCTCTATGGTTTAAGCCCTTGTTTTCTTTCTGAATGATGATCTCTCCAGTTTATTGTCTGCTATTTGCTATTCTGATCTGTCTCTGTCTTCCACAAGTTAAAATGTTTCCAAGTGCAAACTCAACCAGCCATTATGGGTTTTTCTTCTTATATGCTCTATGGGAGATTGTGCATTTATGGAAGACAAGCTAAGAGAGACCAATCACTCATGGTGGAGAATTTACTCTAGTTTCTATGCTATTCACTGTCTCAGTCCACATTATCACCATCACCATCTTGATCTTTGCTATCTCCCATCAGTTTCATCATAATGACTTTTGTTTTTGACTGCTAGCAGGTTACTCAATATCTTTGAAGTTAACAATGCAAAACTTCAAAATAAACATGAAAAAAATATCTGAATATTAGGAATTTTTAAATAAACAACTGAATATTTAATAACATTTTACATTTACATACTTTCTCATTGAACAGAAAAAGGGGATGGAGTCATAAGAGAAAAGCAAATTATCTTTTTGTTTTTGAGAATTAAATAATCTCCTTTTTTAAAGTCAGTTTTACATGTACTATTATGTTTATGCCTTGGTGTTTTATTGCAAATTTCATTTGTGTGGTACCAAAGTCATTAGCTGCTCATTAAACTTTTGTGAACATTTTCCCTATAGGAAGGAGAATCAATTGGACTACATCATCTCCTTTTTCTATCAACCACTTAATTTCATTCATAAGAAAAATTTTTAACCCTAGGAATTATTTGAATCATTATTAAATGATGTTATACAAGATACTTACTACTTTGTCTAGCTCTACTATCATTGTTTATGGAATATTTTATCCACTTGTTGAGCAGCTATTAGCTTAAGGCATTTTTATCCCATTTAACCCTCTCTATTATGGGCTAAATATTTTGGTTCCTATTTTAAAAATATTAGCTCTAAGAGCCATAATTTCCTTGCCTAAGTCTCAATAGATAGTAATTGTTCGTATAAAGATTTGAACATACCTTTATCTGGTTCTGAAATTGTTTATGGATACAGATTATGTTATTATAGAGTGGTTTTCATAGTCTTATACTGTACTCTAAACTACAGAGCATATTGGTTGAATCTGTGCCTTTTTCTATCTAAAAAATTGGCTTTGGGTCTAAATTGCACCACTGCACAAGGAAATAATGGGGCTCAGATGATTGTTTGTGAGTTTCCTGAATCACAAACTATCTTACCTCATTCATGAGGCAAGATTTCTATATCTCAGGCATAGGTATAAAGTACAAATTATTTATACCAGATTTTGTAAATCTTGATTCTAACAGTAGGCTTTAGCCTTATTGATAGCCTACTAGTAAAATGTTTTAAAAGAAATATGACATTATAGGTAATTACCTACAAAGCACCAAGACCTAGTGTCTCCAAGTATCCATTATGCATTCACAATGTGTTCCCAAAATACATTTAACTCATTCAGCAAGTGGTAAAATCCAGCCTTTGAGTTTACTAGATGAAAGAAGCATTATGTAGTATTTGAATCTCTTAACACATTTTGAGGGAAATAAGTCATCCTGGTGATTTTGGGAAATAATATTATCCAGAAAATAGACACTATCATCATATTGGGTAGTAAGAAAAGGCCATGCATTTCTATGCCTTGATGATCCTGAAAATAGCAGTAGAATTGCAGTAGAATTGCAGTTCTGACTTACAACTTACAACTGAATTTTTGCAATTGTGGAGAATTTGAATTATTTAGAAGAATGGACTTCCAATATAATGGAAACTAGATGGTTAATTAAAACATCCTAAAATTTGTTTGTTTAAAAAAATACTTGGAAGCAAAATTAGAGAAATAATTTATTCTGTCTCAGTATCAGGAGAGTTGCGGGTTATATCATTATTAAACATTTTGTAAGTCCGGAAATAAAAAAATAAAATAATTACTGCATTTGGCAGTGATAATATCCCAATGAATGCTAAACAATATTGGACTAACTTTATGCCTACAATAGGTGTTTTACTCTTCAAGTTTTCCACAGAGATTAAACTACAGTTTTTCTTCATCTTTTTCACCTCACCTCCTTATCCTGATCAAAAAAGAACCAGCAACAATATAGATTTACTTAGGAGGGAAAGAAATATACTTTACTACTTGTTACAGGGGTTGATAAATTCACCTGAAGAAGCCATCTCACAGAAGCTGGAATCTTAAAATTGACTCCATCTCCAATGTCATTTTGATTAGGAAAGAATAAGCATGTTTCAAGACACAAACACACCACATGACTAATTATGACTAAAAACTAGGGGGCCAAAATATTCTTGGGATATTAAAAACACAGCAACTTTTTATCTACAATCCCTGAAATATTTCAAAACCAAGTTGAAAATATCCAATGAGAATCCTGAACATGAAGTTTGGATCAATCACTATTGGTCAAAGTTTAAACTGAAGATTTAAGGAAAGGTCCTGGAAACACTGACAGTCCATAATAGAGCCAAGAGACAAATCACCTGAAGACAGAATCATG
Organism: Oryctolagus cuniculus; assembly: GCF_051225735.1. Lineage (NCBI taxonomy): Eukaryota > Metazoa > Chordata > Mammalia > Lagomorpha > Leporidae > Oryctolagus > Oryctolagus cuniculus. Next base: position 25,106,703 of record NC_142867.1, on the reverse strand, counting down.
GATAATCAGGAGACAATAAATATTCTCCCCCAAAAATCTTTTCAAAATTAAGGTAGAGTGGTCTTCACAGGAAAAGAATGAGTGCCTTCCTGGGCATTGAATTGATACTGGATGACAATTTTCTTAAGGCCACCACGATCAGCAACTTGAGTGTACAGTGTGATGTTTTGATGTGTGTACATCTTGTGAAATGAACATATTCATCACTTCAAATGGTTACCATCTTGTATATGTGTATAGTAAGATTATGATCTTTTTCTTTGCAAAATTCAAGTATATACTACAGTATTATTAACTCATATTGTCCTCATATCATACATTAGACCTTTCCAGTACTTGGATTGATATACTTGGGTAGATTTCATATTTTGCCTATTTTAATAATGCTACAATGAACATGCTAATGCAAATACCTCTTCAATATAGAGATTTAATTTCCGTTAGATGCACACAGACATACAAACACACAAAGTGGAATTGTGAAACTGCATAGTAGTTCTACTTTTTAAAAAGTTATTTATTTTATTTGTATTTCTTTGAAAGGCATAGACTGAAAGAGACAGAGAGAGATAGAGAGAGATATTTCACCCACTGGTTCAATCCCTAAATACTTGCAACAACCGGTGGTAGGCCAGGCTGAGTCATCAGCTAAGAACTCAATGTGCAGTCTCACATAATTGGCAGTGATTCAACTTCTTAAACCATCATCTCTTGCCTCCCAGGTCATTTGCTGAAAGTGGAAACTGAGAATGGAGTCAGGGATCTAAGTGTTCCAAGTGGCCCCCTAACCTCTTCATCAAATGTTCACCCCATTTGTGCTGTTTCTCAATCTGTTAAGAAACCTCTAAATTAATTTCCTTAATGGCTGCACTAATTTACATTCTGATGAACAGTGTACAAAGGGTACTCTTCTCTGTATCCTCTACAATCATTGCTAGTTGCTCTCATTCTTCTTTTTAATAGTCATTCTAATAGGTGTGGGATTGATATCTCACTATGTTTGGTGATGATGATCATTTTCTTGTGTATCTGTTGGCTGTTTTTACAACTTCTTTTGAGAAATATCTATTCAAATACTTCATCTACTTTTAAACCAATTCATTTGTTTTCTTGCTATTGAGCTATGTGTTTTCCTTAAACATTTGATTTATTAACTCCTTATCAGTTATATGTCTTGCAAATATTTAATGTTACCTCTTCATGCTGCTGTTTTCTTTGTTGTACAAAGCTTTTTAGTTTGATGCAGTCCCATTGGTTTACTTTCATTTTTATTTCTTATGCTTCAGGCTTATAACCAAATGATCATTTTCAATACCAATGAAAACATGCGGTTTTCCTGTGTCTTCATCCTAAGTTTAAAGTTTCAGATTTATGTTTTCCGGGATGAATGTTTAAGTCCTTAATATTTTTAACAGATTTTTGTGGCAGAATAACTCGTGAAGTACATGGAAAAATAAATTTAGGATATATTTATTTTTGGTACAAAAAACTATTTGAAATCCATGCATTTTTTTTCATTTTTCATGAATTGTTTGAAGAGTCCAGTAAGTGTTGTAAGAAAAGGACACAATTTTATTGTGTATATAAATATTTAGTTTTTCTAACACCTTCGTCAAGGATCCTTCAGGTTAATTAATTATAAAAAAAATTAAGACAGAGCCTTTTCACATATCTATATTCCATTCATACTATGACACCAAGTTCCCAAAACATTAAAAATAATTCAATCTGCTTTTGTCAAACCAATTTTTCCTGGAGTAATTGGGATTAAGAGGAATTACATTTGATATTGAGATTCTTGAAATATTCTAAAAAAATAAGTCAGTTTAGGTGATTTTGGAGAAGTATTGTTACCAGGGGGAAAAAAAGTGCTATTATGACTTGGGGTAATAAGAAGGGTCCAATGCCTTTCTATGCCATGATGTTTTAGAAAATAAGTGTCAGTGGGGCTGGCACTGTGGTGCAGTAGGTTAATCCTCCGTCTGCGGCACTGGCATCCCATATGGGCACCGGTTCGAGTCCCGGCTGCCCCTCTTCCAATCCAGCTCTCTGCTATGGCCTGGGAAAGCTGTAGAAGGTGGCCCAAGTTCATGGGCCCCTGCACCTGCATGGGAGACTGGGAAGAAGCCCCTGGCTCCTGGCTTTGGTCTGGCCCAGCCCTGGCACTTGCAGCCATTTGGGGAGTGAGCTAGTGGATGGAAGACACATCTCTCTCTCTCTCTCTCTCTCTCTCTCTCTCTTTCTCTCTGATTCTCTTAAATAAAATAACTATTTAAAAAAAGAAAACAAGTAAAACCAGGAGTTTTTTTTTTTTTTTTTAAGATTTATTTATTTGAAAGAGTTACACGGAAAGAGAAAGAGAGGCAGAGAGAATGAAAGGTCTTCCATCCGCTGGTTTACTCCCCAGATGACCTCAATGGCCAAAGCTGCACTGATCAGAAGCCAGGAGCCAGGAGCTTCTTCTGTGTCTCCCACATGGATGCAGGGGCCCAAGGACTTGAGCCATCTTCTACTGCTTTCCCAGGTCATAGCAGAGAGCTGGATCGGAAGTGGAGCAGTGGGGGCTCAAACAGGAACCCATATGGGATGCCTGCACTGCAGGCAGCGGCTTTATCCACTAGGCCACAGCTTAATATTATTACAATTATCAGAAATTTCTTTCCCCAAGACTATTGAGTCAGGAAGAAGGTACTTTCTCTTCTACATGAGAGAGTGCATTTAAGAGACAGAGCAACACAGCTTTGTTCCATGTGGGCTACATTTTATTACTAAATTACATCTATATTTTGAATTGCACAGTTGTATGTTCAGTGCAATTAGTAGCATACGATAACCACAGTATAGAATAATTTCATTATCATCCTCTTAAAAGCTCCCTTTCTTATCAAATTGGGACTCTGCAGAAGGAATTTCTGCTCTCCACTACAAACTTTGGTTTTAGTTGCTTTCATGATAACAGAAGATAGAACTCAACTGGAATAAAGAAATTTTCTCATCTAGGAATATAGAATCTTTATAGTTAAGAATTCTACCTGCCCTGTTACTCACAGCTATAATCACCATATTTTATTCCTGACAATACATTTCAGTCAGGAAGTGAAAAAAAAAAACTAACACCATCATAAAGGGGTATTATCACTTCACAGGACAGATAGGCAGCAGGAACAGATGAAATTCAAATCAGCTAACATTCTGTCTCCATGAAAATGTATCTCTGGCTTTGAAATCACATCAGAATTGCCTCTATACTGAGTGGTTTTCAAAGTTGTCTTTGAGGCACCATTGAGATATTTCTGAAATGGATCACATCTAGCAGAAGCTTAAGAAAGAAGACTTTTTGCATTGAGAACTAGATTAGTTTTTTTTTTTTTTTTCATTTCCACAGGGATGCAAGACATGGGCAGGTAAGATGTCTTGAATTATTGTTTTTTCTGCTTCAAATTCATCACAACTTCCTAATTAAGGCTTGGTTTCCTAAGTAATTAAGGCAGATTCCTTTGACAAACACTACCAGTGGTTCTTCATTCAATCACACTTTGAGCTAGGATTGGTTAAATAGTGATTAGAGATGTCAGTTAATGTCATCAAAGAGAGAATAAATAATAAGTGGCTGGCAAATTCTAATAGATTGGGTAGTTCAAGGGCTCCAGAGAAACTGAGAAAGCAATAATTTGCCATCACATGTGCCTAATTATCTTTACAGCTGATGATCATAATCCTTAGAGTGAAGAGAAAGTGCAGTTGTTTATCCATTCATTCAGTATTTTAACATCAGAGTAATTGAAGTCTGTGGTGCTTTTGTACTCTTTTTGCTCCAGCTACACTCCTGCACACTGACTTGTGCTACACTGATACATATTTGAATGAACAACATTTCTTTTGTATTAAAGCCGGTTTGTAATGAGGTCATATAAAAATCATCATAAGCTTGGATTTTTTTAAAGTTTAAGTACAGTTTAGCCTGCTCCCTTCTTCACATACTTCTGGGCCTGTTGTGCAGATCTTCTATTAGCCTCAGGAAGGAAGGTTACAAAGTGGCTATTAAACAATTTGTGTTCTGCACTGCTCATCTTAAATCTACAACTTGTGCAAGGTAGAAGGGATCAAGGTCCATAGGTTAATCAAGGCCCCTTCAGTATGTTGGAAAGACCTCACAGGGATCAAAACCTGTTTGAATAGTTTTCAGTATAGGAAAAAGTGCTTGGCTTATGGCCTCCTTTGGTGTGACCTGGCATGTTCACTCTTTCTGAGGATTAAAACGTGGACATCTTTACAAGGTCATTGTCCTGCTGACCACATCCCCCAGTCTCAGTAAAGGTGAAATATTTAAGTATCTTATTGCATCTCTTGCCTGTCACTGTGCTTTCTCACTTCTTAACCTTTTAAGTCTCTTGGTTCTGTGTGAAAGCCTGACCTTCAAGGTCTAGGGGCTATGGCTCCTCCCTCTTATACAGTGTCTTTCGTTCTCTTTGCTCCAGCTACATGAGCCTTGCTATGGACCTGGTTTCTAAATACTTGTGTTTTCCAACCCCTGGTAGTAGATTCTGTCTTCTATCTGGACTGCTCATCCAGTATCGTCTGGCATAATTAACTTCTGTTCATTCTTCTGCCTTTGATGAACCTCACTTTTTTGGGGGAAGCCTTCAAGTTAACCTCTAAACTTCATGCTGCTGATTACTTAATTAATTCATTTGTTTACTTATGGCAGCATGTACTTCTGTGCTCCCCTTGTTCCAGGCACTCCAAATTCAGTACTAGGAATATGATAGGAAATGCAACAATGTGTGATTTTTATCAAGCTTATTTTCTGAGTCTAGGAGGCAGACAGCATATAAAAACATTCAATATGATGCACAAAGATGTATTATAAGAAAAAGAAAGCAGGGTAAGAGAAGAGAGAGACAAGTATGAGGGAGAGAGGTCAGAGAAGGTGATACTTGATAAAAGATGAGAAAAGAGAGAGGGAGGTGATTTTGTGGGAACTTGAGGGAACAGTATTCCAGTAGAGACAATGATAAGTGTGTAGACCCAGACATGAAATGGTATTCAACAACCTGGTACCAGAATGTTACTTCACTATACATGCAGTGTTTTCAACTTTATGTAGTATTGTTCATGTGAACCATATATACCTCCTCCTCTAGATTTATAAACTCCATGAGAGAAGACACTGTTTCTGCTTTAATATACTGTAGTAACTTATACTGCTTGTCTCATTATTAATCACCGAAAATGTATGTCAAATGAACAAACAACTCTATATGCTGATGCTATTCTGATCTGCATCTTATTTTCTGGAAACAAGGGTGAAAATAATATCTTTCCAAGGTCACCATAATTGATCATTTTAAAATCATTTCTTAATCTCAAGATTATTGGACAGCAAATTCTGTGCTTTTAACCACTCAGCTCTTGTCTGCTAATATGCATGGGTGTGTGTGAAACCAAGTTCCTCTTTTAATGAGAAAATGATTATCAACTCTAGTATTCCCATAACCAAATAGAGGCATAGCTGCTCAGAATATTCTTCTATTAAAGAAGCAAGACATTGATTAAAATAATAAACATGAAAGCATTATGTAAATGGTAAAATAATACTGTAGCCTCCATTGTATTGTACAAGGAAGGATGAGAGTAAAATTCCTACGTTGTTTATGATCCTGAAAAAGTTAATGATATCACACCATGCACTGGTGTTCATATTTAAGTGTGGCTGATGATTCATTTTTAGCTCACATCCCTGTCAGGGAAATACTTTTCCTTCTAAAAGAGATGCCATATATCTTACTCTCATATTGTGGTGGAGAATAGAGAAATAGAGTATCTCTCGGAAAATGAGGACTGAATTGTTTACAAAACCTAATCCAGAGATAGAATACGAGATGGTAGAGAGAAATTGAAAGAATAGCTTAGGAAGCGTATTTGTAAAGTATATTACCTAGTCTCAGGTATTCTTTTATAGAAGGACATAGTGGACAAGAGATTGTGAATAATTTTGATAAATGTTGTAACTTAAAGTGAACCTTAGAAGAAATTGAAAATTGTTTAAAATATCACAATAAGAGCTGTGACTTAAATATGGGCTTAATGAGCACAAAACAACATCTGGGTGGAGCACATGGCAGATGATAATTGGACAATATAGAAAGGAATAATTCAGCCTTTAAAAGACTCTTTTTAGCATATTTTACTACAGTTTTCCCACAATTCTTTAAAAGGGAGGAAATTTATGTTTATGTGAGAAATACAATGAATATTGCTTATTGTTTATTATATATAATTTGCTTACATTAACCCCATTTAAATTATATGTGGTTCTTATTCAATTGTATGAGTTGCATTATTCTCAATTAAACATATTGTTCCTGCAAGGAAAATTTAATTCATGACATTGTAAATACTGATATTATTAATCAAAGGAAATGGTTATTCTAAAATATGTTTTACATATGCAGCATGAAAAGGCAATATATAAACATGGTACAAAGCTCACAGTGGCAGAAGTGGTATAAAATGAAAAGTAGGTTCCATTCTATATACTGAGCAATTCAGTTCACTTTCTCAAAGGTGTTTTTATAAGTTTTAAAAATATTATGCAAATATGAATATAGTCCTGATATTCAAATTTAATTTTGATTTATTTGTACTTAATATTATAAAATAGGCCATATCCATTATATTTTATGATTCTTTGATATGTTATACTTGTATTTGTTTATATGCATACATGCTACTTCTACATATTTCATTTAAGTAAAATTATAGAATTCTCATCCACTGAATTTTTTCTCTGTAGATTTTCTTGTAGCTTTCACATAAACTTCCTTTTCGTTAGCAAAAAGTGGTAATTGACATTGATGGAACAAATGTCTTTTCTTTGAATAAATTCTTGTGGTGAGTTTGCACCCTGTCTCCTCTCTGTTTTGTGCCCCAATTTTTCCTTACATTTGATGTCTCGTGTGAGGAGGCACCAATCTGCGCCTCTTTTCCTTACAGATATGGTTTGTCTCTGATTGTCATACTGCATGTATCTTTCACTAACTTTGTTGGCCAACATTCCAATGCTATGTTACATGCCAATTTTAATAGAAGGCATATTGATTTTATCTTACTTCTAGTATCTTAGAATTTTTAAAATTGTACTTATTTGAGACACAGAGAGCCCCCATCTGCTGTTTCACTCTCCAAATGCCACAAATGTCAGGAATGGGGCTCCAACTATCAGGTTCCCACGTGTAGGTGGCAGGAACTCAACTTTCTGAGCCACCACCAATGGCTCCCCAGGTACACATCAACAGGAAGTTAGAATCAAGCACAGAGCTGGGACTCAAAACCAGACACTCCAATATGGGAAGTGGGCATTCCAAACAGCATCCTAACAGCTATACTAAATGCCTGCCTTCTAATAGTTTGCTTCTGGTAAAAACTGTGATGTCATCTTTAATTGATATACAGAACTGACACATAGTTAGAAGACAGACTGTTGGCCAGGACCACGGCTCACTAGGCTAATCCTCCACTTGCGGTGCCTGCACCCTGAGTTCCAGTCCCGGTTGGGGTGCTGGATTCTGTCCCAGGTGCTCCTCTTCCAGTCCAGCTCTCTGCTGTGGCCCGGGAAGGCAGTGGAGGATGGCCCAAGTACTTGGGCCCTGCACCCGCATGGGAGACCAGGAGGAAGCACCTGGTTCCTGGCTTCGGATTGGCATAGCGCTGGCCGTGGCGGCCATTTGGGGAGTGAACCAATGGAAGGAAGACCTTTCTCCCTGTCTCTTTCTCTCACTAACTCTGCCTGTGAAAAAAAAAGAAGATAGGTTGTTTACATATGTAACTATTAAGGTACCATGACACAAACTAGTTGCATGACTCCTCAAGGGGTCTTTGGGGCATTGATCTAGGGCTCAGAGTCTCTCAGTGTGAAGATGCTCATAAAGGGACCAGAAAGGAGGTCCAGGCTATAGTCCTTAACATGGAGACCACTCAGCTTTCTGAAAGGTTGGACGCTATCAGAGGATGCAGAAGAGGATAGCCAGGCACTAGTTCTTATATGTCACATTCTCTGAGATTACCAATCATCTGTCACTCTATACTAAGATAATGATGGTTTACTTATTAGTATAGCTATTACCTATATCTACTAACCTGAGTTATTTTTAATTTATATTATTTAAAATATTTATTTATGTATTTATCTATCTACTTTTTTATTTATTTGAAAGTCAGCGTTACAGACAGAGAGGGAGAGACAGATAAAGAGGTCTTCCATCTGCTGGTTTACTCCCCAACTGACAGTAACAGCCAGGGCTGAGCCATGCCAGAATCAGGAGCTGGGAACTTCATCCCAGTCTCCCATGGGGGTAGCAGGGGCCCAAACATTTTAGCCATCTTTGCTGCTTTTCACAGACAATTAGCAGGGAACTGAATCAGAAGTGGTATGGCCCATATGGAATGCTAGAGCTGCAGGTGACAGGTTTACTTGCTTTGCCAAAATACCAGCCCCAATTTTTAGTGTTTTTACATGTTACTTTCTGTTTTAATTTTTATTTTGTGTATGTGTGGTGCATATTTTCATGGATAAATTACTTAATAGTTTGTCATGACCTTTTTACCCCAAAAGAACAGATTTTGAATTTTATATTTTATGTTTCCTTATTTATAAATATTTTTAAAGTAGCACAATACATTTTTGTGGTTTTTACAACACTTAGTGAATGTGATTTAAAACTATGACCTGAAGTCATACATGCTGAAAAAAACCTGTACACAGATTTCAGGGAGTATGCCACCCTGATTATTCATTCATTCATGGATCTTCAATTCAAAGCCCTGTTCTCCAGAAGGCATTTAGCATAGCGCTTAAAACATTGATGAGGATACTGGATTACACATTGGAGTACTTGGATTTGATGCCAGACTCCGGTTCCTAATTGCAATTTCCTGCTAATGAAGATCCGGCAAAGTCATGGTGATGACTCAGTAACTGGGTTCCTGCCACCTATACGGGACACCTGGACTGAGTTCCTAACTCTTGGCTTATGAACATTTTAGGGGAGCTAATTGTTGGATGGGAGATTTCTCTCTATTAGTCTCTCTCCTTCTCTGTCTCCCCTTCTCTGTCTCTCTAAAATAAAGTAAATAAATTTATAGGAGCCCTGTTCCCCAGTTTTCTCTCTCAGCGATGTAGACAGACAGATAGGATAAAATCGATTAGATTTGTAAGCTAGAGATCACGCCTGCCACCATGCCCCCTGTGTGATGTCATGCCCCTACCTGACCTCACCTGGACACCCACCTGCCAATCAGATTATGTAATGACTCCCCCTTTGGGAGTAAATAAAAGGCCCAGAACACAGTGGGCCTGCCCCTTGTCCCACGCCCCCCAGCACCTTTGGGGCACAGTGGCCTACTGGCCTGCTCTCTGCCTGCACTAAGTTACCTGTGGCTGCCCATAACCATACTCTTGCTCCATGTGGCTCACTCCTGGAATGCTCTCTGCTTGGTGTCCTCCTAATTTAGCTTCTAGACTTCTCTTTCTCCCCTAAATAAAGCCCTCACTTCCCTGCGCATTTCTCTCACTGAATAAAATCCTTAAAAACTTTTACCATGTTGCCTGGTCTATTTGAGCCAGTATTCAGAATTCTTTGAATAAGTGAAAAGAACCCACACGATTATTAATATTGAAAATTATTAATTAGCTGGCCGATTGTGGGGAGCAGCTCGGACTAGACTAAGTTACTGGAATTAAGACTTATTCTATGCATCTGCTCTCCTCTGTGGGGAGCAGCTCGGACTAGACTAAGTTACTGGAATTAAGACTTATTCTATGCATCTGCTCTCCCACAATATGGCGCTGGGAGAGGAGAAAACAGCTTCTACGCAGCTGCCTCCAGTTCAACCAATAAACTGTAGGACCTACTCCTGATTAGAGGAGAGCAGCGTACTCGGCGTGTGGGCAGCCGAGTTAGGATTGGTGGAGGAGGACTATAAAGGAGGAGAGAGACGGCATTCACCAGGAACATCTATGGGGAACATCTAAGGGAACCCGTGCAGCCCCCGAGAGAACCGGCCGGCGGTGTGCCGCTCCCCTGCGGAAGTGGGGAATGCGGCCAGGGGGAACTGCCCTTCCACGGAGGTGGAAGGAATAGTAGCCAACCCGGGAAGAACCAGCAGCAAACCCGGGGAGGGCCGAGCAGACGAAAGAACAGCGCAGGGTCCTGTGTTGCTCCTCCACGAAGAGGGGGAGCGACATAATGGTGCCGTGACTCGGATATGAAGCCTAGGCAGGGTTTGGTGTCTTTCCTCCACGAAGAGGGGGAGCGACATAATGGTGCCGTGACTCGGATATGAAGCCTAGGCAGGGTCCTGTGTCGTTCCTCCATGAAGAGGGGGAGCGACAGCCGATATCATCAGTTTAAATATTGAGTTTGCACATTCAGCTTATCCCTTGGTCATTGCACATTTGAGAATTGACTTAAGAATTTTAAGAGCTTCTATTGCTTCAAGTACCACCACTGCCACAAATGGCTGCCATTGCAGATGTTATATGCCAGCTACTATAACCCTCTACTTAATAATTATTGCATAAACTCTAGGATGAAGGTACTGTTGCTATTGCCATTCTCAGATCATAAAAGTAAGTTACAGAGACATAGTTGTCTAAAAACATGTAGCTAGAAATCATGAGAGCCAAAACACAAATCCATAGGCAGTTTAGAGCTAAAGGAGAGGTATATAAAATGAAAAAAGTCATAGTAAACTCTATTCTTTTTTTATCTCTTTTTTTTTCCCCACAGGCAGAATTAGTGTGAGAGAGAGAGACAGAGAGAAAGGTCTTCCTTTCCGTTGGTTCACCTCCCAAATGGCCGCTATGGCTGGCACGCCGATCTGAAGCCAGGAGCCAGGTGCTTCCTCCTGGTCTCCCATGCGGGTGCAGGACCCAAGCACTTGGGCCATCCTCTACTGCACTCCTGGGCCACAGCAGAGAGCTGGACTGGAAGAGGAGCAACTGGGACAGAATCCGGCGCCCCAACCAGGACTAGAACCCGGAGTGCCAGCGCCTCAGGCGGAGGATTAGTCAAGTGAGCCGCAGAGCCGGCCAATAAATTCTATTCTTAAGAACTTCAATATTATTTCCCCAAATATGCAAGGGGCAGTTCAATGAGCATCCAGTTGGTAGAGGTCATGAATGCCACTCAACACCTTATAATGCAGAAAAGAGCTCTTGACAGAAGAAAAATCCTTCATGTATCCCAAATGTCTGTAGTACCAACTTGAGAAAATATTTCAAAGAAAGTAGCCCTGCCAATTTCAGAAAGCAATATTTAGCAAAATAAAGCAGGTAGCCTCTGGTTTATATGCTTTAGTTCTAACCCCCGGTATCTCCGACTGCCACTGCTTTTAGAGACAGGTCCTCTAAGGAGGTTATCAGGTTACAATGAGGCCATTGTATGGGCAGTAGTCCAATCTAACTGGACCCCTGATAAGAAAAGTACCTTTGGGCACATGGAGAAACATGGGAGGATCATATGAAGAGGCAGAGAGAAGGTAGCCAAGAAGAGAGGACTAAAACAGATTTTATTTTTATGGCCCTGTATGGTTTCAAAGGAAACCAATTATATCAGTACACTGATCCTGGATTTCCAGCCTTCAAAAACTAGTCTCTGGTATTTATTGTTAGCAAAGTAACAAATTACTCGAGGCTGCAAATTATTTTCAGGAACATTTAGTACTTCTGAGGTATTATTTTACATAGTCTATTACTATGCTAATTTAAAATGTTTCACCTCTTCAGTAAACCTGATGTTTTACTGTGTTTACTTTGGCGAATTTTGTTAATTTCCATTTTGGAACAAAATTTACTTTAGCTTCTCATTTCAGACTGTTAGGGATTTCAAAAAATCTCCAAGACCTATATTTAAGAAACCTGCCCCATTTTCTCCATTTGTAGATGGTTTGTTACTATTCAGATTACATTTTAAGACTGGTGTCTTTCACCGTTTAATATATCACTTACCTTAAAATTTTAACCAAATGAATCTTCCTCATAACATAAATTTTTGACTTTGCTAATATGAAATAAAATTAATAATCCCAAAATGAAATTGTTTGTTACATTCTCACCAGCATCATTTAGAAGCTGATTAAATACTTGGCATTTCTCATTTTAGCTCTTTAAAAACAAATGGCTATATGGTTCATGCAAGGAGACAGCATAGATTTTAAATGTATACCAATTCCTTTCTTTTCCTTTCTTAAGTGCATTCCAATTCCTTTCAGGAGCTTTTTCATGCTTTCCTAGAGATGCTCATTTTTGTTAGGTAGCCAAAGTAGACATCCCAAGAAAGCACTTGCTTATTATCCTTCTTTGTAAATGTAGTTATCATCCTTTATATTATGGAACAAGTAAATTCCATACACACATAACACACACACAAAAAAAACACACGCTCATGATTCCAAGCATTGCACTTGAAATCCTTCCCTTTTCTCCATGTCAACCTGGAAACACTACGTCTGTTGTCTGTCACTTGTTTGTGGGGCCTGCTCCTTCTCGAGACCCAAACCTTTAGATATGTTGTGGTAAGCACACTGCCTTTACCTTAGTAATAGCTCTTACATTCGCCGCTATGGCCTTCCCTCACCTCGCACTGCTAAAAATTCCTATCAGTAGAAAAACTAATATGTTGTTCAGAGAAGCCACTGCTGTTGTTCCTATAACTGCTATAGCTTCTGTGTTTGGGCTCTTTCCTCAGTAAAGACAGAAAAAAACTTCACTTTTATGCATTTTGTTGTTGTTATTCACTTCTCCCATCCTCTATCTGCTCCCCAAGCTAGATCATTCAATAAAAGAGTCTTTGAGCTTGATTTCTGAAACCTCTTTAGACATTATTTCTTTTTTATTCTGTGCTAAAGTGCTCTGGACCCACAGATCAATTGGATCCTTGCCTTCAAGGAGCTATGTTCTTTTGAATAATTAACTTTAAAAATTATGCCTGCTATCAATGATGACCATATCAATAATAAGATTTGTGTATTGCCTTTGGAAGGCAATCAGAAACTAGAGAAATAAGGTTCCTCATATACAGGTTTAAAGAATGTAAATGTTCTCCTTGATAGGATAAACAGAGTATATGACTTAAAGTACAGGTAAATTAAGGACCAAAGGACCAAAGAGAAGAGTTTGTTTCATTTTCTTTCACATTTGGATTAAAATACTAATTACCAATATTTTGCAAACTGTGTGCATAGGTCTCAGTGAAACAATGGAAGAAATAATTTAATGAATTTCTAAGACTCTGGAAAAAGGAAGAGGCAAAACTTAAAAAGATTCCAGGGATGGGTGCATAGATTGGCATTCAGGGAGCATATAGTAAAACAAGAGCTAAACTCGATGCAATCCATTCAAAAAGTTTGTGTGGCCCTACCTATTCCTCATCCCTGCAGTTTGACAATCTCAATATGAAATCTCAAATTATTTATCAAGTTCCCATTATCTTCTTCTGACACCAAATTCATCCATATGGTTACCCACCCCAGAAAACATGTAGTAAGATTCAGGATCACATGGAAGATAGTGCAGACTGTGGACACTACTAATCAACATTTTTTGTTTTATAAATTCATCCCTTCCCTTTAAATTGGATTTTACCTTTCATTACTCATTTTTTGTCCAAGGCATGTCATCAAAAATTTATCCTTCTTTTGACCCCACACTCTTCATATACTCTTTCTTCTCTTGCTTCCTTTATAAGCAAATTTATCAATAGTTTTGTATATTTTATTTCATTGCTTTACACCCATTACAAATTCCCTAGATTTGTGCATATGTCCATGGTATACAAGAATAATTTTAATTAAGATCTCTACTGACCTATTACTAAACTGTGGATATTTTTAGTCTTCATCTTCATTGTTTTTCCAGTAGCATTGAAAGTTTACAGACCCTTCTCCTTTCTTGAAACCTTTTCTTTATCAAACTTCTGATTTGCTCCAGTTAAAATTTCTTTATCTCTTTTCAAGGTGCAAAAGTGTCTAATCTTCTTGTAAATCATTAGTTATCAGTTATTCGAAGTTCAACCTCATTTTTTTCACATATTTTATACTTTCTGCATAAACATATTCTACTTTCTGTAGACAATATCTTTATAGCATATCAATTAAATATGCATTTGCCAATGTCTCTCAAAACTATATCTCTCTATATTCTGACCTTTCTTACCAGCTTCAACTTCATGTGTGCAATTACCTGCCTAGATGATTATTTGGAAATAAGCCACTTTTATGGTTCAAAGACAATTTTAATACAACCTAATCAAAATGATTTACGACTACAGAAAACTGAGCCTAAACTTGTATTTCTCCTTTGCTAAGCCATAAAGCTATGAATTATCCTCAGCACTAGCCTCTTCTTTAATCCACTGTTTATCCTATCCAGTTTACATATATTTATGTTCAGATTTTAATTTATATCTACTTGCTTAGTATACCCATGTCTTCCATTTCAACTGATAAGGCCCAACAGGAAGTTGTCATAATCTCTTGTTTGGACTTCTTTAAAGAGTTAATCAAAGGCCGGCGCCGCAGCTCACTAGGCTAATCCTCCGCCTTGCGGCACCAGCACACCGGGTTCTAGTCCCGGTCAGGGCGCCCGATTCTGTCCCGGCTGCCCCTCTTCCAGGCCAGCTCTCTGCTGTGGCCAGGGAGTGCAGTGGAGGATGGCCCAAGTGCTTGGGCCCTGCACCCCATGGGAGACCAAGATAAGTACCTGGCTCCTGCCATCGGATCAGCACAGTGCGCTGGCCGCAGCGCACCGGCCATGCCGGCCATTGGAGGGTGAACCAACGGCAAAGGAAGACCTTTCTCTCTGTCTCTTTCTCTCACTGTCCACTCTGCCTGTCAAAAAAAATTAAAAAAAAATAAAAATTAAATTAAAGAGTTAATCAAGTTTCTAATATTTGCTCTGCATCTCCAGAGAAATAGTACAAATAAGATATGAGATAGATGCATAGATGAATAGATATAAGTATTAGATACACATATAGATGGCAGATAACTATAGATATATCAAATATAGATGAGTTGACCCATGACACTGTGGAGGCTGAGAAGTCGCCGTCTGCATTTGGCAAGCAGGAGATCCAGGAGTCAGTGACCCAGTGATATTGATCCAGTCTGAATCTGACATCTTGAGAACGAGAGGAATTAGTAGTGTAAGTTCTAACATTAAAGCAGAAGAAGACCCGTGTTCCAGTTCATATATTTAGGCAAGTGAAGGTCACTCTTATTTAGTTTTTTTGTTGTTGTTGTTCTATTCAGGTAGTCAATATATTGGACAAGGATCACTCACTCTAGGGAGGGAAATTTGCTTTATTCTTAGTATGCCAATTCAAAACTTAATCTCGTGGAAGAACACTGTCACAGGCACACTCAGATAATGCTTGACCACATGTCTAGGCACCCTGTGGCACAGTCAACTTAACACATATTATTAATTCCACCATGCATGCATAGCTACTTTTTCCCTGGAATGCATGAGTCTTATGACAGCCTACAGGGATTCATGATTTTCCCCCTATGTACTTATTTAATCCTTTTTCACACTGCTCCTAATTGTTAGTGTCTACACTTAACTCCTACCAGTTGTTTTCAGTTCCAGAGACATTACTTTCTTCACTGGTTTGTCTTCCTCAAGTACCTCCTAGCCTGTTCTCTTTCTAGACAGTTACTTGAGAACTTTCAAGTCTTAGAGCAATGGTTGGAAGTGCATTATGAATACTCAGACTGAGTGATATACTTATCACCTGTTCTTACAACATCATTTATTTTTTTCCATATATATTTTCCCTTAATGACAATTTAGGTGTTCATTATATTAAAATTTTCCAATTCAAGAGACCATTAAACAACCAAGGTCAAATGCAATACTGAGTTGTGGTCAATATTGTAACTTCAGGGACTATTCCAGTTTTGGATACATGAAATGTATTCAGCACATACTTGAGTAAACAACCTATGTCTTCATTGTATCTATAAACTGTCCAATCAGGTATGCCAGGGCAACACTGCAGAACCACACCGGATCTTCTTTTTTGGTGCCATCATATGTGGATTACTGAATCTGCTCCTGAAAGAGGCCCCAGGTGCTTAGCCTTTGCCACTCTTTGAATTTCCACAAGAGGCCTCAGGAGGATGCCTGGACACCTCGGATGCTGGAAAATGTTTTGGGAGATGACGGATGGCTGAATAGTAAGAAGCCACACTGACCTCAACGAGAGAAAGATATGAGAAAAATAAGAGAAGCATCATATTCCCAAGGAAATGACTGAAATTTTCAGTGGAGAACTGATAGAACAGAATACAGACTCCCTGGGCAGCAAGGAGAGTGCACTGATATGCAACCACCAGCCACATTGCCAGTCACATCTGCATCTCCATGACTGGCTCCTGGCTAGGAAACAACATCTTGCCAAAGTAAGTTAGGAAGAAGCCGGCACAGTCCTCCCTACCCGCAGATTTAACTGAGGGAGCATTTCGCAGGCCCCACTGATTTCAAGAGATTACTTTGCTCCATAAAGGGAAGCCACATTGCTTGCCTCCCTCCTCAAGCCAAAGCAACAGAACTCTTTTCTGACTCAGGAGATAGCAAGCTGTTCTGCTGCTACCAGAAGCTACCAAAACCAGAAACAGAGAGACTTACAGGTGAAAAGCAGACTCTCTGCATCCTGTGACTGTGGGAATTCTGGGCATAAGCAATGGAGTTAAGAAAACTGTAGGTTTTCTTTTATTGTTTTTCTCTCCCTTGTCTCCTCCCAGTGTTGCATCCTCTTTACTTATTTTGAGGTTCACTCCAGATCCCCTAGTAAACCTTGTGATTTTTGAGACAATATGATGAGCTTGTTTCCATGGAGACTTAAATCCTGGGTAAGCATTGCTTAATCTCACAATTTTTTGCATATTAACACAACAGAAAGGCTTGGCTCAAAAACAACGAAAAATACTCACCGATGAAATTACAGCCATCTAAAACCTTTTTCTTTCTTTGAACTATATAAAAATTTATGTGTGTGTGTTAAGGTGTGTGTAATAGTAGTAGTAGTACTAATAGTATATGTGTACTTATGCAATATACATTAAGTATACATATTTTAACAGTACATGTATGTATATTTATATTTGTGTGTACTTAGATGTAGATTTGTGTTGGGTTCCTTCCAAGTGCCTCTGGAAATCTGAGGTCTAGCTGGTGTTGCTTGTATTTATCCATCTCATCTGTTCTATGCCTCCTAGATGAAGCTGAACATATTATGATACCTGTAATGCTAGTCTAGTAAAATGTGTGAACCGTACAAAGATAACTACTTAGGAAGTAACAATGAAAAGAAAACAAATTAATTCAAAATATCCAAATCTAGATAGTACCTGCTAATACACATAGAAATAAATGCGGAAAATCCTTATGAGGAAATTAAAAATTACTTGAATGATATAGATGACTATATGAATAAAAGCATCATAAGGAAACTTAGTTACTACTCAATAATTTTATAAACACAGAAGACATTTTTTAACTTGAAAAAATGATTCATATTTATAGTATAAAAATGGGTAAGAGGAGCTGGCATTGTGGCACAGCTGGTCAAGCCACTACCTGTGATGCCAGCATCTGATATCAGAGTGCAGGTCCGAGTTCCTAATGCTCCAATTTTGATATTGCTCCCTGATAACATGCCTGGGAAAGCAGCAGAAGATGGTCCAAGTCCTTGGATCTCTGCCATCCACATGGGAAACCCAGATGGAATTCTAGGATCCTAGCTTTGACCAGCCCAGCCATGGCTGTTGCGGCCATTTGGGGAGTGAAGCAGCAAACAGATGATCTCTCTCTCTCTCTCTGCCTTTCAAATAAATAAATAAATTAGTCTTTCAGAAATAGAACTTGTTCAGCTTCACATTATAATGAAACAGAAAATGTGTTTGTGGATATTCTACACTGCTTTTTTTTTTTTTTTTTTTTTTTTTGACAGGCAGAGTGGACAGTGAGAGAAAGAGAGACAGAGAGAAAGGTCATCCTTTGCCGTTGGTTCACCCTCCAATGGCCACTGCGGCCGGCACACCGCGCTGATCTGAAGCCAGGAGCCAGGTGCTTATCCTGGTCTCCCATGGGGTGCAGGGCCCAAGTACTTGGGCCATCCTCCACTGCACTCCCTGGCCACAGCAGAGAGCTGGCCTGGAAGAGGGGCAACCGGAAGAGAATCTGGCGCCCCGACCGGGACTAGAACCCTGTGTGCCGGCTCCGCAAGGGGGAGGATTAGCCTAGTGAGCCACGGCGCCGGCCTACACTGCTTTTTTGTTTTCTTTATCAAAGTGAATCTCCCATAACATAAAATAGAAGTCTATGATTTAGGGTCATTTAATACATTCATTCTGTTTTTCAACAATCACTTTTATCTAGTCCCAAAACACTTTAATTATCTTAAAATAAAACCTCAAACACATCAATAGTCACTCCTATTCCATCCTCACCGAGGCCTGGCAATCAGCAATCTGCTTTTGGTCTCAATACACAGACTAATTTTGGGTAATTCATATAAAGGAAATGATAGAACATGCAATTTGTTGTGTCTTGCTCCTTTGCTTAATGTAATAGTTTCTGAGTTCCCTCATATTTAGTATGTATCATTTTGAATTCCTTTTCATAACTGTATAATATTCCATTGTATGAAAATATGACATTTAAATGATTCATATCAGTTGATGGGCATGTGGGTTGTATGGAAACTGTATATATAAATGTATTCAATATAATATTATAGAAGTACAGTTTGAATAATTAAGACATTGAGGGGCCGGCACTGTGGTGCAGCAGGTTAAAGCCCTGGCCTAAAGCACCAGCATCCCATATGGACGCCAGTTCTAGTCCCAGCTGCTCCTCTTCCCATCCAGCTTTCTGCTATGGCCTGGGATAGCAGTAGAAGATGGCCCAAGTCCTTGGGCCCCTGTACCCACATGGGAGACCCGGAGGAAGCTCCTGGCTCCTGGCTTTGGATTGGTGCAGCTCCAGCCGTTGCGGCCATCTGGAGAGTGAGCCAGTGGATGGAAGACCTCTCTCTCTGTCTCTACCTCTCTCTGTAACTCTGTCTTTCAAATACATAGAATAAATCTTTAAAAAAAATGTTTGTGGAGAAATGGAATAAAAAGATGTTTGTTTTAAAAGAACAACATTGAAATAGTTGGCTTTTTGGGAAAAACTAATTTTGAGTCATTTTTCTGTGTTCTAGAAAAATATATAAATGAATATTTATATAATCTTGGATTGAAGAAATTTTTCTAATGTTGACATAAAGTAACTAAAATAGATTTGAATATTTAAAATTTATACAAAATTCCATGTGAGAGTTAAGTCAGTTGCTCTAGCCTATAAATAATCATTATAAGCAGTGGGTAGGCCGGTGCCACAGCTTAATAGGCTAATCCTCCACCTGTGGCGCCGGCACCCCGGGTTCCAGTCCTGGTCGGGGAGCCAGATTCTGTCCCAGTTGCTCCTCTTCCAGTCCAGCTCTCTGCTGTGGCCTGGGAGTGCAGTGGAAGATGGCCCAAGTGCTTGGGCCCTGCACCTGCATGGGAGACCAGGAGAAGCACCTGGCTCCTGGCTTCGGATCAGCATGGTGGGATGGCCACAGCACACTGGCCGCAGTGGCCATTGGGGGGTGAACCAACAGCAAAGGGAAGCCTTTTTCTCTGTCTCTTTCTCTCACTGTCCACTCGTCCACTCTGCCTGTCAAAAAAAAAAAAAAAAAACAGCACTGAGCACAAGAGTGAGAACAAGAAAACTAGCTTAGTGATTACTGAAGTTATAGAAGGCAGTAGTGAGGATGACCACAGCCAGGCTGGTAGTAGTGGAGATGAAATGACATCTTTGGTCTCCATTGCGGAAATTAAGCTTTCTGTTGATAAGGAAGTGAGAAGTAAAAGAAAGAGAAGATTCAAATATTATAGTCTTTTCACTTAATCTACTGGGTGGTATTCTTTAATGAAATAAAAATTAATAAAATAGACACATTTGAGGGCCAATTGAAGAAATTCTAAAAGCATACATTCCAAAATATGAATCCAAGAGCTGTCTCTGAATTGGAAATTTTGTACTTATATTTCACTTATATTTCTATTGTTTATATTTCACAAGTGAATGGCATTGCCAATTGATTAATTATTTGAAAATAAAACAATTTTTTAAAATTCACATAAATTTATTACATGTGCCTAACTACATTTCCCTAGTCTTCAAGGTATTTTCAAGTACACGATGTTTAAAAGGACTAGCTAAATAAAAGATAGTTCAAATATTTCCATTCTCTTTGATATATAAAAACAAAATTTCATGTAGAGAATTATCATATACAGTTATTGAAGTAGGCATATGGAGTTTTCTTGGAACTAATGTTCAGTAGAGCCCAAATCATTTAACTACTCCCTGATAAAGATAAGATAATGCTGGTTCCTGGTAGAATAAGGTATTTTGTAAGAATATTGTGGATGTTCACAAGAAACCATAATAAAATGTGAGTATGAGGAAAGTGCTGCAATGTAGATTGGCACCCACAGACACACACTGGTTGAAGTGACTGGTATCTGGAAAATAATAACTTAAGGACATTCCAAGCAAAAAGTATACCTTTTTGAATCTTTTGTGTGAGCTATTAGTTTCAAATAAATATAAATTTGGGGTTACTTAATATATTAGTTCATATGAAGAGAAGTTCCAAAGGGAGATAATATGATTAAATAGGAAGAGTCTGGCAATAGAGGCAAAGTGCATGAATTCTACACTTACTGTGGCTATTCATTTGCATCGTTATATTCAGAAAGTCACTAAAACATTTTTTGTTTTTATTATTTTTTTGGAAATGACCTAGTATGAGCACACAGTGGGAAATGCTGTATAATTTGAAAATGTCATCATTGTTTGTATCGTCTTTATTATTCAGTGATTTCCAAAGCTTCAAGCTTTAAAACTAAGGGTTCAAAGTTTGCCCAAGAAGTGTCATTTAAATGGAATGTTGTGATCAAAGGGAAAGTGTCAATCAGAATAAATTCAAGGTTGATAGACTGGCCAACTTACAAGTAGAATGCAAAAGAGTATGATGCTTTCTTTCCACTCCATTCTCTCACCTGCTTCATTAGAACTATATAAGTTTTAGTTTTTAACAAAACACTTGACTGAAAAAAATGTCCGTTCTAAATTAAAAATGGTTATGCCAATCTATCATAGCAGCATAAAAGTGTCAATATGATGCAAATAAACAGTTCATGCCAAGAGCTGGGCATCATAACATTGCTCTTCATTAGGAGAATGGCTTACATTCTTCATTTTTACAATAAGGCTTAAATAGGATTCTTTCTCAAAGCCTACACCCCGTTCTAAAATGCTGACTCTGAAAAATTAAAATGTTGCCCATTCATTGTGTAAAAGTTACCTTGAAAATTCTTTGACAAGAGTTGGGTATTTGCTTAATAAAAATTATTTGGCATCTCTCAGTAACCTCTAATATACATAAGCTTATTTATATCATCTTAGAAAGGTTGATATTTTGAATGCATTTATGGCTGTACAGAATTGTTTGTGGACCCACATATATAGGAATAAAAAGGAAGTTTAGTGACCTGTAATGGTGAATGGATGTCCTCATTTTACATACCATATTCCATTTTTTTTCTTTTCTAAATTCTAAGATGATAAAGCAGGAATAGAAGAGATCTTTAAAAGGGTAAGAGATGTGATTACAGGAAAGCAATTTCCTGCCAAGAGAGTTTCAGAGGATGAGGACTCTTTACTATGAAAAGGAGAAGACACCAAGGAAAATAATGGCACTACATTACTGATAACTGGCATTACAGGAGGGTGTTTCCATCTGACCTATTTTAAATATTTAAAATACATACAAAGGATCATCACCAAAACCCTGTTCCCAAAAACCATTATAACGAATGGCATTTAGAGAGTGTTGTTTGAAATTGACCCTCTTACAGAGTCCTTAGAATGTGTAATGGAGTAAAAGACACTTGATGAAATCAGAGGGCTAGGAAACTGAAAACTAATTTCAGAGCTTTTTTTAAATATAAGGAAAACAGATGGACATGTAGATTGCCAGTAATATTTCATGCAGTTGAAAGGATCTAAGGACAAAATGGAAAGGGAAGGGAATCTAGTGAGTGATATGGAGATAATTTAAAATGAAAATACAGGGGTGTGCGCTGTGGTGTAGCAGGTAAAGCCACCGCCTGCAGTGCTGGCATCCCATGAGCGCTGGTTCGAAACCCAGCTACTCCACTTTCAATCCAGCCCTCTGCTATGGTCTGGCAAAGCAGTAGAAGATGGCCCAAGTCCTTGGGCCCCTGGCTTTGGATCGACGCAGCTCTGGCTGTTGTGACCATATGGGGAGTGAACCAGTGGATCTGCCTCTCCTTTTCTCTCTATGTAACTCTGACTTTCAAGTAAATAAATAAATCTTTAAAAAAATAAAATGAAAATACATATAGACAAAAATATATTTTTATACAGATATAGAGAAATGTGTAGTATGTACAAAACATTACCAAATTGAATAAAATTGTAGTATCATTTGTCCACAAACATCCAAGGAACATTTATTTTATGATTTCTGTTGCCATTATAATTAGTTATTTGAGTGGCAGAGAGAGAGACACACACAGAGAAACTCCAGCGGGATGTCCGGGGCCAGAATTGGGAGCCAGTAATTCAATTCCAGCCTCCCGCATGGGTGGCGGGAACCCAATCACTTGCACAATCTTTGTCTCCCAAGGTCTGCATTGGCAGGAAACAGTAGTCAGTTACCAGAGTTAGGAAAGGGATGCAGACACTCCAGTGTGGGACACAGGCATCTAAATCCCATGCTCAACGCCCACTCCTACAGGGACATCACTTTAGAACAGCTCCCTAAGGCATGGCATTCTGTGTTCTTTAAGTTATGTTGGGGGCAATTCCTTAGCTTTTAATGGCATATTTAGAAAGTTTTCCAGATAATAGGATCTACCTTTTAACCTAAAACATGATTTTCAGAGTTGGCATAACATTTCCCCTGCCTAGAGACACAAGGGATGATGATTAAAGCATCTGACTCCTCAGCATATCAAAATATCTTAAACTATGTTGTTCTTTTACTACCTCTTGCCAGTATTCTCGTTTATTAATTTTGTCTCTTAGGTCTTTGCCTTCTGTTCACTTGGATTGTAATCATCGAAGTGAAAATCTTGTCTTGAAAAACTGGTTCTCCCTATGCCAGAACTAGTGATAGCTTTAGTCTCACACTTAACTGAGTCTAAATGCAGAGTAAATAAAGCCAAGGCTTAGTAAAGGAGAGATTGCAATAATCAGGAAAGCAAAATAGCATCCTTTCGGCACTGTAATTAACAAAGCCATCACTTAAGGTTTACCATAAAATGCAAAAATGCCATTTTACAGCTTGAACAAAAGAACCATTAGCTTTCTATCCCTTTATTGCATTATTGATTGACAATCCTTTACTTTTATTTAATGTCCAGTCAACAGTGGGCATGCCTTTTCTTTTCCCTTAAAATGCACACTACTAATTTTGGTCCATAGCAGCCTCCCAAGCCTCTTTTCTCTCTGTCCACTTCTCAATTGGTTTCACTGATGATGGCTTTCATTTCCCTTCATTATGTCCTTTTAGAATATACATACTTTCATGCCGGCGCCGTGGCTCAATAGGCTAATCCTCCACCTTGCGGCGCCGGCACACCGGGTTCTAGTCCCGGTTGGGGCGCCAGATTCTGTCCCGGTTGCCCCTCTTCCAGGCCAGCTCTCTGCTATGGCCAGGGAGTGCAGTGGAGGATGACCCAGGTGCTTGGGCCCTGCACCCCATGGGAGACAAGGAAAAGCACCTGGATCCTGGCTCCTGCCTTCGGATCAGCGCGGTGCGCCGGCTGCAGCGGCGGCCATTGGAGGGTGAACCAATGGCAAAGGAAGACCTTTCTCTCTCTGTCTCTCTCTCTCACTGTCCACTCTGCCTGTCAAAAATTAAAAAAAAAAAAAAAAAAAAAAAAAAAAGAATATACATACTTTCAGACACCCTTTAGCATTCCACAATAACATTTTGACAGCTCCCTGTGTTAAGAATCAATCTCTGGGAACAATTAGTACCACTTCCAAAATGCAACCTTTAATATGTTGTTCCTTGTATTCTGACTTCTACTTCACACTCCATGAGACCTGCTCTTGCTTTCTGAGAGGTGAGAATGAATGTGATAACCAGTTCTCTTCTCTGCTGACACCTCAGTCCTTCTGACCATATGCATCTTTTGACTACAGCATCTTTATAAGCAATGGCAAAAGGCTTCAATAAGACTAAAATATTCAGTCTACTCTCATCTCACTAACTTTAGTGTCATGGTTATGTTTTCTTCTAGACACTCCTATTGCAATAAATAGTTGGTACCAGCATTAGTTCAAAATCTGAGTTTGAACAGAACATTAACTTGTAATGCTGCTTTATGTAGTACCTTTATTACTTGTCCATATGACAAATACTACTTATAGAGTTTAAGCATCTTTTATAAACCTGGGGAAGGGGATGTATTCTATAATTTTCATCACTAGTTTGCTTTTATCAAGAATTATTTTTAGTTGTAAATATAGTAATTTTGTCACAATGAAGACGAGTATCCTTAAACAGTATATAATTGGTTTGAAGTTGGAAATGAGAATATCAATTAATCACTACTACACTACTGTTATTACTAAAGATCTTTGCTTAAATCAGGAGTGGGGAAGCTTTTGCAGTCAAGGACCATTTGGATATTCATAAAATCATGTGTAGGCCATAAAAAATGATTGTCTTAAAAATTATCCTGCCGTAGATTGCTTGAATTTTGAGTCCTGCCTGTGGTTGTTCTGGCAGGGTCAGAGTGGACAGTGAGAGAGAGAGACAGAGAGAAAGATCTTCCTTTGCCGTTGGTTCACCCCACAATGGCCGCTGCGGCCAGCATGCTGCAGCCGGCGCATCGCGCTGATTGGAAGCCAGGAGCCAGGTGCTTCTCCTGGTCTCCCATGCAGGTGCAGGGCCCAAGGACTTGGGCCATCCTCCACTGCACTCCCGGGCCACAGCAGAGAGCTGGCCTGGAAGAGGGGCAACCAGGACAGAACCGGCGCCCCAACTGGGACTAGAACCTGGGGTGCTGGTGCCGCAGGTGGAGGATTAGCCTATTGAGCCGTGGCGCTGGCCAGATCAAATGATTTTACTGACAAGTGTTCTCCCTGTCCCCCAGGTTAAATGGAACAAAAATCTAAACAAGTGGACAATATTCTTCATCTCAAGAGCAAAGCTATAAGTACATTTCCATACAGGCATGAATTTCCAAGGTGTTCAATAATCTTACAAGAAACTTATAAGAATCTTACTTGTCCAAATGAGCATTGTTTTATTGAAAAAATATAATTACCTTTGGAAATTATATTTTTTCCACAGATATTCTACTCTTGGCTACATTTCTGAATCACTGTGTGGAAAAAAGAGACTCAGTATTTGATATAATTATGTTTAAAAACACATTGGGGGAAGATTTGAGTTTGGAAAAATCTCAACAGTCTCACACTAGTGAATAAGGAAGGTGAATGTTCAAGTTGAGAAAACGTTTTGAGTGCAGAAAATGTTCCAAATTTAGTTAATAAGATATGTTTTCATGTGTCTTGTAAATCAACTCTAAAGTTAACTCTGAAAGGGGAGCCCAGAAGTATTTTATAAAAATGTGACAAAATCACATTCTTTGAAATAGAGCCTTACAAGCAAGCTACTCCTTTAAAGTGCAACATTCATTGTATACATACTGAGTTTTTAAAAATTGATTTGCATACTTAGACGATTCCTTTTCAGTTATCTTTTGCATAAATAAGAAGTGTTTTTCAAGTCTCTAATCAGGTAACGATAAACCTAAACTTCTCTATGGTCATTAAAGTATAACTCTATGCATTCCATTTCTTTAATACTCCATGATCTTGGGTTTCCACATCAATGTTTCACAATGTCTATCATTATATCTCACAGAGAACTTAGAAATGGTGAAGCATCACCTTCAAATCGTCTCTAAAACCTCTGAGTAGCTGGCAAGGGATCACTAAACAACTATCCTGGTTTACCTTAAAAAACATTGAAGAGTTGAACCCTGTTATAAAATGGGTCAAGAGACAAAGCAAACAGTTGCTGTCTGAAATAAAAATATGCTCCAACTCTCTCATTGCATTGCCATGGGGCTTAACTGTGACAGTGGATTGGGAAGGATCTTCAAAGAGGAAAATCAAAATAGTCAACATCAGGAAATCACAAAATGACTTATATATCATTTTTGCTATAAAAAATCAAGTAATCATAAGGACATTTTTACTGCATTTAAAGTATTTTTTTATTTTGCAACGCACTGATGTCTCATAATCACCTGCATTTTGCATCTCTTGCTAAATTTTTTGTTACAGAAGTATTTGAGTCAGTTTTAAATACAGTGAATTAGTTTGAAAGGTTCAGTGCACATCTATTCCTTGTGATAGTAGTAACAAATATTTCTTATGCAAGAGCCTCGGATAGTTTCTGAAAGAGCCCTGATCTTCAGGCTAAAAAGGGAATTAAACCATGTACAGTTTTTAATATGTTTACTAAATTTGGGGGATTTAATAAATTATAGGAAAACAAAGAATAAGGGAGGAAGGAAAAAAGCAAGGAAAGAAGGAAGGTGAGATAGAGGGAGGATGGGGGAGGGTTGGAGAGGAAGAGGCTCCACAGGAAAGAGAAAGAAGGAAGGAAATTGGACTGAGATTCTTAAAAAATGAGAGTACTCTCAGCTTGCAGAAAAAGAATATTTTAGAGGTACCTGACAAGTTCCAAAATGATAAGGGTCTATCGATTAATTACAGTGGTAATGCACGTGCACATTCAGAATTTAGTGAAATCAGCTACAATTTTATAATTACCGCACAGTTATCCAATCTATGTTGTTATGCTAATTAACACATTTCTGTCTGGATTAGATAAGAGATGGAGCCCAGGAACGAATACAAGTCTGTGATTCACAGGCTGAATTCTGCTACTGTCTGGTGAGATTTATGAGTAATAACACAAATCTGAATTTCAGACCCATCACCTTCCTGTTTTTACAGTACGTCCTTCAACTTTTAAACTTCCTATCTCATGACCTGCAAGAGATTTTAACTAGATTTTAGCTACCATGAAATATTTAGCAGTTAATTTTACTCTTACTTCAATGAAATAATATCAGTAAAGGTTATTATTAGAGATGTTTTATTGACCTTTCTGAAATGGCATCTCTCAGCTACATTTACCAGAGAAAAAAATCCACGAACCCATTTATCTTCATAATATGTAGTTTAAAAAGTCAGGTAAAGCCACTGCCTGCAGTGCCGGCAACCCATATGGGCGCTGGTTTGAGTTCCAGCTGCTCCAATACCGATCCAGCTCTCTGCTATGGCCTGGGAAAGCAGTAGAAGATGGCCCAGGTCCTTGGACCCCTGCACTTTAGTGGGAGACCTGGAAGATGCCCCTGGCTCCTGGCTCCTGGCTCCTGGCTTCTGATTGGCTCAGCTCTGGACATTGTGGCTAATTGGGGAGTGAACCAGCTAATGGAAGATTCTCTCTCTCTCTCTCTCTCTCTCTCTCTCTCTCTGCCTCTCCTCTCTATGTATGACTATGACCTTCAAATAAATGAATAAATAAACCTTTAAAAAATAAAATGTCTGTAATATTAAAAAAATGAATTTGCAAGCTGGACACAGATACCATCAAGTTATCTTCACTTGCTATGGCACATAAATTTCAAATTCCACTGAGATACTTGTCACATAAACTCAAGTGATTCACCATGTTCTGCCCAAAATTGACTGATACTACCAGCACAAAGTACATTCACCTCAACCCTTATGAAAATCCCCTCATCATGCACTATCATCCCATTGCATATTTACTTGTATAATGTAGATGAATAGGGGGTATTGGTAGAAAACATATGAATTAAGAAGAGAAGAAATTCCATGGAAATCAGAACAGTTTTTCATTTTCATATTTTTTTCCTTTTTTTTTTGTTTTTGTTTTGTTTTGTTTTCAGAATTCAATGACTCTCTACCAAATGACATATGGAAGCTAGTGTGCTTTTTCATATTAATTTTTCTCAAATGTTTGTTGATATCTGGATATAAACTTACATGAAAAATGAAGGAACAAGTTATTGTGTTCTTGAAACTGGTGTGTTTTCAATTGCTCTTGCTCTTCAATAATTTGAATTACAGGTCCAAAATATTCATTCTTCTGAAACTATTTTACATATTTATACTTTGCCATGGCAGTAGGCATAGTAGGTTACCCAGCCTTTGACTTGCTTTGGCCAGCAGTTTGTGGACATGATAAGGGCAGATGCTTGAAATATGCTGTTGCAGTTGGGCTTGCTGTCATTGCTTCTACAGTCATTGTGAGAAGAAGACAACTTAATTAGTCACAGTCCTTGGGCTCCATAATGAGATTTGATGTTCAAAGCTACGACAGCTGATGCATTCTGACCTGAACCTGAATCAGAGACACCCAAGCAAATGTGCAGGTGTCTTAGTGAGTTATAAATGCATATCATATGCCTCTGAGATTTTTTTTTGGTTGCTTAAATACAGAAAGCTAATATCTAAGCAGTAAAATTCTGCCTTGTAATGCTGAATGAAAGTTTACTTGGTAGCATTTCTGTAGGTAGCAAGGATCAACATGGGGAAATCAGGAAATATGTTGCTTCCCTTACCTCATAATAAATTGTAGATGCCCCAGATAAACAAATACACATGCCAAGGGAAGAACAGGCTTGCTTCTGGGGATACAACCATAAGACTAATCTTCAAGTCTATGTTAACTCATCCACAAACCATCTATAATTAGCAAACAACTATGTTAAAACTGATGCACTTATTATGCGAAACCCCCTGTAAGCCAAGGTACTTGGTTACTCTCTTGAAATGAAGACAGCTCTCCCTATATTTCTCTTACTCAGAGAATTTTGTATTGCTTTTGCTGGTAGAGGAGAGAAAGACAATGTAAGGATCTCATCTTTTTTTTTTTTACTGGAAGTTGTAAAACTTCTGAATATTCCCCTATGTGTCTCAATTGATACTATACTTCTCTTTCAGATGCCAACATAACCCTAAGAACAAAACCCTATCCTATCCAGATTTCTGAATTTCTTTAAAGAAATTGAAATATTCTTCTGGGATGCCAGAAATTCTTTGCCACAGATAACTGTGTCAATTTCTGATTGAGGGCAAAGGAGGGACAGAGGAAAATGGAGGGAGAAAGGAATTGACTAGTGTCACTGGTAAATGCCAGTCCTTCACTTAATTGCCCCACCTTGCATCCTTGTTGTCTGTTACTGTCCATTGTACTTGCTGATACCATATAAAAAAGCCTCTTGGCAACTTTGAAGGAAAGAACTGGTCCTACCTCCACTACAACCTTCTATGTCCTTGTTATTTTTTTCTCTCTCTTCTGGTTTTGACACAATATGATCCTATCAAATTTCCTACTTGCAGAATACTTCAAAATCTTTGGACACATTCTCAGATGCTAATCACTGTTGTAGATTTAATCCCAGTTTTATTGTCATATTGTCATTTCAGTATAAATGCAAATGAAGGAGAAGTGCATGCTCAACCTGTCAACTTGATCCAAAAGTCAATTTTGCAATTTACAAGGATTTGATTAAAGGTGCATATTTTCAAGTTATGCTTAAACAACAACAACAAATACTGGGAATTAGTTTAGCATGATTGCACTAAGACTGTTTTACATTGCTCAGGAATTTCAAAGCAAAGATGAGTGAAATAAAGCTAGTATAAATGAAAGCAGCCATCCCAATTCATAAATTTCTTCCCATGGAGAGAAACGAAGTTTGTATTATTTTCCAACATGCAAAGCACTGCACCTTTACATACATGTTTTCTCATTTACTCCTTACAACTTAGTGAGGTAGGTAATCCTATTCTCATTTTACAAATGGAAAAATTAGTTAGTGTTGTTAAATACCTTGCAGAAGCTGGTGTGGGTATTTGACCTACTGTTTAAGGTGTGCACATCTGGGGCTGGTGCTGAACACAAGAGGCAAAGCCTCTACCTGCAGTGTTAGCGTCCCACATGGGTGCCGGTTCATGTCCCAGCTGTTCTTTCGATCCAGCTCTCTGCTTTGGTTTGGAAAAGCAGTAGAAGATGGCCCAGATGCTTGGGCCCCTGCACCTGTGTGGTAGACCTGGAAGAAGCTCCAGGCTCCTGGCTTTAGATCGGCTCAGCTCTGGGGCTGAGCTCTGCGGCCATTTGGGGTATGAACCAACAGATGAAAGACCTTTCTCTGCCTCTCTCCCTCTCCCTGTTTGTAATTCTACCTCTCAAATAAATAAATAAAATCTTTTAAAAAATGAGGCATTTGTCTTATATGCAAAATTAAAAAAAAAAAAAAAAGATGTGCACATCAGAGTGCCTGGGTTTCTTTCTCACTTCAGTTTCTGATTTGAGCTTTCTGCTAATTCGCTCTCTGGAAGGCAGCCCACAATGACTCAAGTAGCTGGTCCCCTGCCAGCCACATGGGAAAACTGCACTGAGTTCCTGGCTCCAAGGTTTGGCCCAGCTCATTCCTGGCTGTTGTGGGTATTTGGGTAATGACAGAGTAGACTGGAGGGCCCTCTTTCTCTCTCACTCTCCCTCTCAAATAAATAAATAGGTAAATAATTTTAAAATACGTTATAGAATTTCACACAGCCCCTGAATGTCAGAGATTAACTTGGCAATGAGTTCCATGTTTTCCATTGAGAAATTTTAACTCCCGGTCCTCAAATTTTTCCAAAAGAGTGCTTTCTCAAAAGTGCTCCTCAGCTGTGATGAGGAGCCTTTCGCAAGTATATTCAAGGCAGCTAAGGAAACATTTAATGGGATTGTGACCCAAGCATTTGTGAGAGTATATTTAATGTATGTATACCCATTATACTTTCAGGTAGCTGGAGGAAGCATGAAGCACAACTTTTATTTCCTTTGTTGAGTCATTGTCATTTGAACATAAACCCGGACTGCTCCAAGTAGAATCGTTTTCCAAGACAAAAGCATGGCAAGAAGTATCAGATGGTAGTGGAAATGCACGTTTCTGAAAAGAAAACCTCAAGAAGGAAAAACAAGTGGCATTCATTATGTATTTTGCGTAGTGAAAGAGCTACAGCTGAATTTGTTTAAAGTAGTAGATAAAATAAATATTGTCACAAATTGTGTCAATCTTCGAAATCATTGGGTTTCGACTGTGTATGTTACATTTTACAGAATGGTAAATGTTTGCAATCTTTTTTAACAAACCATGCAACTTGACTTTAATTTTGAGAAGTCAATAAAAAGAAAATATAAGCATGGATATGTAATTCTAAGATTAAAGTTACCTTTAAAATGTAAGCAAAATGTGCACTATGTAAAAAATAGACATTTTCATAAGTCAAGCATATTTTTAAAGCAAGGTGGCTCTCCTCCTCATCTGTATTTCAGGTATACTCATCTTTTCTGAAATCCAGTTGGCACTTGTCACACTTGTTAGTTCATTGGTTTTTAAAATTTGTGAATTTATTTCTTTTCACTTAATTGAAAAAAGTTACACACACACACACACACACATACAGGGGAGAGAGAGAAAGAAAGTGAAAGAGAGAGAGAGAGAGAGAGGAGAGGGAGACTCCCATTCACATTCCTCCAGTGTCCACAACAATCAAGACTGGGCTAGGCAAAACCACGAGGCAGAAACTCAATCTAGGTCTCCCGTGTGGGTGGCAAGGACTCAAATACTTGATCCATCATCTACTGTTTCCCAAGGTGCACATCAGGAGGAAGCTGGAATTAGAGGCAGAGCTAGAACTTGAACCCTGGCACTGTGATATGGGATGAGGGTTTCCCAGATGGCATGTTAACCACTCTGCCAAATGCCTACCTCTCTGTTCATGTTTTAACTCAGAAAAATCACATCCCTTATTGAGACAGTGTATACAAATGTTTTTCAAGGTGAAATAAACAATATGTTAAATAGTACACTTACAAGTCTTCATTCAATATCCCAAGGTAAAGAAGATGGGCTAGAAATTTTCTATACATTGAGGATACATAATCCATGCTTACCAAGAGTAGACATCTCATAATAGAATCACAGATACACAATGCCACATTAAAACTGTTTTGGGAAGCATTAACCTAACAAGTAGCAACAGACAAGTATAGGTAAAAACAAATTGCAAGAATAGTTAGCCTCATGTGTCTGCCTGAAGTTCTAAACCTTTAAATATTGAGCAGGGGATTTTCAGATCGAAAGAAAGCAAGGACAAGACGATTGAAAAGGATATGAGGACTTCTTGAAATTTTAAGTAACTTGTAAGATTGGAACAATATTAGAAAATTAAAGGATTAAATCAGTATCTGTAAAACTGGCTAGATTATAATGGCTCTTATCCCCTATTAAAAACATGAGTAATTGTTACTGAAGGGGTCCATGTGATGGAGTGATGAAACTGGATTTTTACTCAGAAAAAGTATTGCAGAAGTAGACTGGCAGATCTTGGAGGCATAAACAAATTTACTGGTTTAAGAGTTTTTACCCAGTAATTTCTATTTGAACTTTTTATTGGCAAATTAAAATTGTTGCCAAAATATGATTAGACATAGACTTACACAAGAACCTTATATTACCTGTATCTGCTCAAGAACATGATGATGTATATAAAATTTAACTATTTCCATTTGTGTATATTTGAGTATACAAATTTGAGTTCTTCTGTCAATTTTCTTTGGTTGAGTTGATCACAAATTCCAAATACAAACATCTTGCAAATATGGCTCTGACTCTTAACTAAACAGCTAAATTCCTCCCTTCTGTGTCTGCACTGGTTGCATAATTCTCTTCAAAGCAAGCACACAGTTCAAATCCTCATGTGCCTTAACCGAATGAAGCTGTGGAGATTTTTCCCTTATGACCATTTTCAATAGGAGCAATGACAAGAACATCTCATCAGGAATTCTCCATTGTCCTACAATCTCTGTAAAACACACCTTTTAGGCACTTAATCCTGTGTGTTGAAGTCCCGCATCAACAGAGTGTTCTATTTAAATAATACCTGTTGGGAAAATGCATTAATGTTTGTGATCTGTTGATTATCAATAGGAAGACTACTATAATTTAATGTCTCCTGTAAGGTTTTCAAGACATTCTGTGAAAATTAACCATAATAGATTTTTAGGAAATTTTTGCTTGTCCCCAATGGTTAATTATAGCTCCAATTGGGCCTAATAAGACTGTATCACAAAGCTTCTATTGATAGTCCTTACAATTGCAGGAAGCCAAAAGCCCACATTATTTAATCAGAAGTCTTGGTTCATTCGGAAAAGTGCATAAAATAATGTGAGGTGCATTGTGTTTCCACATGCATTTGATGCAAAGATATAAGCCCTTTTGTTTCCCTTGTTCCAGAAGAGTATTATTGAAAAGACTCCTCTCTCTCTTCCCAAGTTTATCTCTGAAGTTTCTCACTGTCCTGTTACATGGGAATAAAGGGTATGTGGCTACTTTTGGGTAATAAAGCAAAGTCACTTGGCCTATGACAAAATTTTTGTCACACTGGTTATAAACTCTAAAGATTATTCAATATTTTCCATAGTAATTTGTTAACATCTCTCACATTGTAAAAAACAATGAAATTATTCTGTCAAACAAGTTTCTCTCTCCTGTTTTTATGTCTTAGGAGTTCAGGAAATCTTGTTTCTGATAAAATACAGAAAGTAATGTACAATGGATAGGGCCACTAGAATGGATAATTTTCTGCACATTGCTTCTTCATTTACTCTGGATGCCCCCACAAAGCTTTATAATCATTATCAAAAGCACCAATGAAAAGAAATAGTGTTTCTGCACAAAGAACCATTAGGTTCGGACTGATTTACAAAGGGACTTCAAAGTGTTTGTAGAAAATTGAACTAGAAGATGTTTATCTTGGTAAAAATAAAATTGAAATCCATGCATATGAGGTATGTTCAAAAAGTTTGTGAAAATGCATATTTAAAAAAAACTATCCATGGAATTTAAAATTTTCATATCCAAGTAAAATTATTTTGTGATTGATTTTTCACAACTTTTTGAATTATCACCAACTGAAAGATTTATTGGTGAGTGAATGGCTAGGCAATTTTCCTCTTGTGTAACAGACATGCTTGAATTTTATGAAATACATTTGCTAATTCAACTCTGTTTCGATGCAGGAATGGAAAAGAAGATGTGAAACAGCTCTATGAACAGGATGTCTTCACACTAGTGCTCTTCTCTTCTGGGTTTGAGAATGAGTCAAGCTTCAGTAAAATCTCTTGAGTATTAAGTTGGTTAGTCTCTTGTTTGTTATAATATTTAAACAGCCGGGGATAGTTCATGACTGCTGAAAACCTTTCAACACATTTGTTATTGAATTAAAATTTTGTGTATCTCTCTTCCTCCTCGAAGCAGTTCTACACTTGATCTTAGCCAAAAGGCCAAGAAGCGATTCGAAGCAGTTCTAAACCTCTAATTATTGTTTCAAGTTTTCACTTATATAACTATAAGGATAGAAGACTGAGCAACACATTGGAAATATTTATTTATTTTACTTGAAAGTCCAAGTTACACAGAGAGAAGAAGAGGCAAAGAGAGATAGAGAGGTCTTCTATCTGTTGGTTCACTCCCCAAATGGTCGCAATGGCTGGAGCTGGGCCGATCTGAAGTCAGGAGCCAGGAGCTTCTTCTGGGTCTCCTACGTGAGTGCAAGGACCCAAGGACTTGGGACATCTTCTACTGCTTTCACAGGCCAGAGCAGGGAGCAGGATTGGAAGTGGAGCAGCCGGGTCTCGAACTGGTGCCCATATGGGATGCCGTCACTGCAGGGGGCAGCTTTACCCACTACACCACAGCACCGGCCCTTGGAAATATTTTCCCTCTTCACTACATAATCAAAGGTGGTATAGCTTCTCTTCGGCCATGGCCTCTTGCCAGGAGGGGGCTTGCTGTAGCCCTGCGCCTCCAGGGTGCACGGCCCTCGGGCTACCCGCCCTAGGCTTTCAGGCCTAGATGCTCTTCCACCTGGCTGGTTCCTGGTGCTCCATCCTACAGAGAGATTGTAAGGCTGTATAGCTCTGCATGCGTTCTTACGGACTTACTTCTAAGGGTACAGTTTAAAATTTGCTATGGGATCACAAATCCCCTTGGGCTAGATGGTAATGGTAACATCTTAAGTTTTAAAATGATCATATAGGTGGGATTAAGTGTTAAAATGATCATGTCAATAGGATTAAGTGTTTACTACTAATAATAATAAAATTAAAGAGGAGTAAATGCTCCAACATGGGAAGGAGTCTATACAGCAGACTCATAGAGTGGCAATCACTTTAAGTAGCACTAGTGACCTCAAAATCAGCCCTAAAGATGTTCTGGTCTGGCTAGAAAGCCCACAAGAGCATTTCAGGCATGGAAAGCCAGGACACTCGTGGAGAAAGTGTCCCTACCTGGAGAACCTCCCTGGGTGAGACCCCCATGGAAAAGAGTGGCCATCAAAGGAGGATGTACTTTTCTCCGGAGGGAGGAGAGAACTTCCACTTTGCTTATGGCCTTGTCTGAATACTGATGGAGTCTGTGGAACTCAAAAGGCTTCCATAGCCTTGGCAGCTCATGTCAAGAGCCTCAGGTGATCATTGACATCACATGTAAGAGTGTTAACTGTTAAATTAACGACAGGAGTCACTGTGTACTAACTTCCCATGTAGGACCTCTGTTCTCAAAAGAGCTATAGTATTAACATTAATGGTAAAACTTGATCCCAAAGATTTGCTTTGTTCTATTGTGTGATCTTATGCATCATAAGTTCTAGTTATTTCTAAGTGTCAAACTCCATTGCCTGTGTTTTTAGGTATTTATTTAAGGTTTAGGAAGTGCCTCAAATGTAAAATCTGGGATACATGTCTCTCTGTAAAATCCCTATCTCGTATGTTTTAACATAGGCTCAGATATTAAAAGGCAGCCGAGGAGATTTCTGAGAACAACAAAATTCTGTGGACTTTGGGTTCCAAGATTTGGATTCCAAGCTTTTGTGTATAGCTTTAAAAACGCCCTGATACAGTCTCCGTATTGAAAAGGGTAGTTGCAAAAGTTGTTCCAGAGAACTAAGGAGCTTCTAACTAAAGCTCTGGTATTGGGAATTGCTCATGACAGGATTCTATGAAATCTGGATTCCAAAATTTGGATTCCAAACTTTTGTATATAGCTTTAAAGAGGCCCTGATGCAGACCCTATACTGAAAAGGGTAGCTACAAAAGTTGTTATGGATTCCAGGATTTGGATTCTAAGCCTTGTGTTTGCTTAAAAGCCTCTGAAACAGACACTGTGATGGACAGGGGAGCTACAAAAGGTGTTCCAAGGAATCAAGGCATTTTTAACAAAAACCTCCAACATCAGGAATTCCTGAGCAAGCCATTCATAAGAAGACCCTCTTCAGATCAGCTTCAGCGTAAATGAAAGAGACCTTACCAGGTGCTATTGAGCATGACTACCTCCATGAAATTAGGATTAAACTTCTACCTCTTAAGTCTTCACAGGTGAGTGGGAAAGACATGCCTGATAATTCCTGTAAGCCAATCAGAAACCTTAAGTACTTCAAAGCAAAAAGGATAAGTAAAAATTTTGCCTTTGTCTCCTTAAGGCAAACATGCTTTACCTGCCTTTCTTGATTATTTCTGGGAACTATTATTGATGATAAAGCTACCTGATAATTTCTTCTATTATAATTCTCTATACTCAAGCTCAATGGGTTTATAATTTACATAAGGATAGCCTATCACTATCCACTATCTGGGAATCTATAAGATATGTTGTTTTCATCTAAAGGGGCACCCCACCTACAATTGGTTTTGCTCCAGTTTTGCTTTTGCTAATTAATAAGCTTATATGTTTCAGAACTCGACTTCTGGGAGTAACTGACCATGCAGGGCACACAGACATTGGCAAGGACCGAGACTGCTCCAGCTCACAAAGCAAATTTGTTAGATAGGATAGGCAGAGACCTCCAGACCCTGGATAGGCAGGGTCTGCACTACACCCATCATAAGCAGGAAGAGGTTACAGATGAGATGATTCGACATCCATCAACTCCCCTTAGGATTAAGGGATGGAGTCTCTGAGGGGGGAATGATGTAGGCAGACATACAGGTTAAAATCTATTAGGTTTGTGAGCTGGAAGACCAGCCTTCGCCACACCCCTGTGTGACTGCATGCCCCTACCTGGCCACACCTGGGTACCCACCAGTCAATCAGGTTAATTAACCACTCCCCTTTGGAAGTGGGTTAAAAGCCTGGGACATGGTGTGTCCCAGCCCTTCTCTTCAGCCCTGGCCTCTTGCTAGGAGGGGGCTTGCTGTAACCCTGCACCTCTAGGGCATGTAGCCCTTGGGTAACCCACCCTAGGCTTCCAGGCCTAGATGCTCTTCCATGTGGCTGGTTCCTGGTGCTCCATATGAACCCAGATTTACCTCTCTCTCTTAAATGAAGCTCTCACTCTTCTGTGCATCTTTCTCACCAAATAAAAGCCTAAAATGTAAAAAAAAAAAATGTGGTATAGATCTTAGCCCCCCATACCAATATTTAAATTGAATTTGAAAAAAAAAAAGTTCCATGATTTTTAAACTTGTGAACAATTATGCTTCCAAGAAAGAGTAAAGAACAAAAAAAATAGTTTTCCTTTATTATTGAAGTTTATTTATTTTAAAAGAGAGTAGGTTTGTCAAGTAAGTAGACATCTAAGAAATGGAAAATTTTTAATGGTCAAAGAAAATGTTTTGTTTCTAAAGGACAAAACATAGTCAAAACGAACATATTTGAATTACTAGACACCTTCCTCAAGATCAAATTAGAATCAACCAAAAATTCCCGACATGAAAGTATTTCTCAAATGCACTAAGGATGTTGCTGGTGATGCCTGCGTAGTGTATGGGTGCTGGTTCAAGACCCAGCTACTCCACTTCCAATCCAGCTCTGTGCTAATGCACCTGGGAAAGCAGAGCAAGACTGCCTGTGTGCTTAGGATCCTGCACTCATGTAGGAGATCAGAAGAAGCTTAGGACTCGTGGCTTCAGCCTAGCCTAGCCATTGCCATTGCCATTGCAGCCATTTGGAAGTGAACCAGGAGATGGAAGAACTCTCTGTCTCTCCCCCTTTCTTTATAACTCTGCCTTTCAAATAAATAAAAAACAAACCTTAAGATAAAAACACTAAGGAAATAATTCACTTGTTGTTTAGAAATGTGATGGGTTGAAGAAAAAATTAGGAAAATGCATAATTCATTACTGAGAAAAACTAAATATCTTAGTTTCTATCAATTAGGCTATCACAGTTCAAAATGGACAGCCACGTGTAAAAAGCTTTTAAGGCCACTGGGGAAAAAGCTACACATAAACTCAACCCATCAATTATGTAGTAATGATATTGTCAAACATGGAAACAAAAACTAAATTAATGTAAGCAGTCACAATTTTAAAAGCTTGGTGTGTATTAAATGATTTAATCCTAAAAAAAACCCAAAAATCAGACAATATTACTCTTACTTTTATTTACAACTATGTAAACAAATAAAGCATATTAAATAGATTGCTCAAGTTACACTCTTAGGAAGTGACAGAGCTACAGTTTGGA
The DNA here is from genome assembly GCF_051225735.1 of Oryctolagus cuniculus. NCBI lineage: Eukaryota > Metazoa > Chordata > Mammalia > Lagomorpha > Leporidae > Oryctolagus > Oryctolagus cuniculus. The sequence continues at coordinate 25,067,934 of NC_142867.1, read as the reverse complement.
TGCAGACAGTCTGGAAATTGTACTGATGATATTCACCATGGTGTGTAATGTATATGTTTAAGGATATACACTAAAGCATTATACAAGTAGTATTGGAGATATGTTAAGAGTGGAAATACAAGTCATTTTAAATATCTTTGCATTTTCATAATTTTACCTTGTTTATTATCAATATCATTTATAATTAGGAATACAGTGTTGTAAGTATGCCCAAAAAATAGTTAATAGTTTCCATCTTCTTCTCTTTGCATTTGTATATCAAATGTGACTGTCCATGCTTATTTTTCTACATGAGATCTCTAAAATGAAAAAATTATTTTTGAAAACAAAGTTTCTTTTCCAGAAATGCAGCCTTTCTACATTAATGGCCTGTATTATTAAATCTGCAGCATCTTGGAACATTCTTTATCAGAGAAGTAGTTTCTCTAATCAGTCCCCTGTAGATGGCATAATTATGGTTCAGAAGTCTTACATTAGTTGAATTCAAGTAAAGGCAGCAAACCCATTCTAAGAGCCTCAAAATGAATAAAATATAGAGTCCAGGATGCAGACCTTTAGTGACTAAACATGAATAAAAATAAGAAAATATGTTCAATACACATAAAGTATAAAGATGCTTTTAAAGTAAGAAATTAGTGATAGTCTAGCAAGCCAGCATGGAAAGTGGTCAACAAGGAACAGAGGCTGAAAGAACAGTCAGGCATGTTATTTGTCAAGACAACTACATTAGCCATAAATCTGTGGTTCTCCACCATAGCATTCCCAACCTTGTAGCAGCGTTGCTTATAAGAAATAGCCTTCCCATGGACAGAATGGAGGGCAGGCAATACAACTGTCAGTTTTTTGAACTAAGGAATTCCAAATAAATAGTCTTCTACCTTATAAGTGTGCAAAATATTAATTTCTAAAGGATATAGGGAAGCATTAGGCAAATTTGAGAGTCTGATTTCTACCAGTAATGTTGTTGGAACACTCAATTAGTTTCTATAAAGATACTCATGGAACTCATCAGAAAACCTAGAGAAGTCAGAAATATAAAAAATGAGACCATGTCCCAAAGTTAGTGATCAAGGCTGATACCAACCTAACTGCAAGTCTCAGTATTGACAAATGAGATTGGTATCATGCCAGCAACAAAATTCTGGGCATGTGACACAAGAACAACACATTAACAGCTTCTAATTTATTTCCTTTTGAAATGCCTTCCAATATCTTCACCTTACTCCTTAATCCTTGGTAAAACACACACACACACACACACACACACATAATCTTACTGTAGAGAATTCCTCAAAATTTCCTATCTAATTTCAGATTATAGTTCATCTATTCTTATATTGATTTTCTATTGGCAGCACTCAATACTTTTGATCTTACAAAGCAATAACACCCATTAAAAAATTGTAAAAGAAGGTGAATATCTTACTGGTTAAGATGCCACTTTGGATGTCCACATCCAGTACTGAAGTTCCAGAGTGCACGTTCCAGCTGAACTTCTGACCCAGCTTCTTGCTAATGTGCACCCTGGGAGGCAGCTGATCATGTCTCAAGTTCTTGTGTCCCTACTATCCATGTGGGAAACGCCAAATGAGTTCCAGACTTTTGGCTTCAGCCTGTCCTAGTTCTGGTTGTTGTGTGCATTTGGGGGATTGAACTAGCAGATAGAATTTGCCCCTCTATATTTACAATAAAATAAAATAAATATATTTTTAAATGTAAAAGAACATTGCCTTAGAAGGCACAAAACACAAAAAGTTGTTGCCAGGTATGGAATTTTTATTTCTCCACACCCATATCTATTACCACCATAGAGGTAGAAAAAAATGGAAGTAGCAATTATACAAAAAGTTCCAGCAAGATTTTTTTGAGTTAGGTAGCAACTTTGACCCAGACACTTTTAAAAAAGAAACCCATCTGTCCTCTTATAATACAAGCTTGTTTTTTTGAGGGAATATTTGTAATATAGCCTTAATTTTTAGAAAAGAAGAAATATAATTGCCAAAAAATTCAACAGAGGCAATGACTTTTTCCTTGGTTTATGAAAGACCCATCTTAACATATGTAAATGACAGAAAAAAATAAAATCTTCTAATTAGATTTGTAGCACCTTAAAAATGAATAATGTTATCTTTTTTTTAGGAAGAAAGCTGAAAGGTAAAATAGCTATAAATAACTAGGGAGAACTGGCAGTTGTGAGAAAAATGTGTTCATCGCAAATAATATGTCAATATATTGTCTTTAAAGTTTAATGTGATTATAGAATGGAAGTGCTTGGGCACGTTGAATTTTTTTTTCTTCAAATACTTACAGGAATTAGGAATAAAGTGGTTGATATTGTACCCAGCCTTTGGAGATGTATTTAAATAAAATGTAATCATTCCAACAAAGTCATTTATCTAGTTATTCATGCATGTCCTGGGGGAAGCTGAACAGCATAAGGGGCACAACTGTTGCAACAGAGGATAGTAAAGAGATAGATGAAGGAATGTTTAATTACCAAAAGAGCTTAGATTTGAGGAGCCCAATATTCAAAGCAGCAGGGCCATGCATGTTTGGAGATAGGTATGAAAGCATATAGTGTAGACTGAATTTCGAAATTCACATAAATTCACCCACGCACATGCTGAGAGTTAATATTGGCATGGAATGGAAACAATAAAGATAACCCAGTAGGGTGAAAGAGGTCACAGTAGTCAATTTGTGAGAGAAAGGTCTTATCAATGAGTCAGTAAGTTGTGCTAGTAGTGAGAATCACTATTGCAAAGGACCAATCTCTTGTAATTATGGAAATTAGTGCTGAAGGTGCATTGAGAATTAAATGTGTTAATTGATTTAGGAAAAGCAAAGGAAGAGCAGGGGGACTTGGATGGATCACCATAGATATTATACATGGCAGTTTTTAGCAAAATCTCTGGATGAGATGGATCCATGGATAAGAGAGTACAGAGTAATTTGGAGAGTGATTGCAAGATAGTTTTAAGAAAATGGTAATTAAAGCAAGTTAAGAAACATGGAATGGTACATGCTTAAAAGGTGAAAAACTAGTAGATCTGGTTGAAAAAAATTTAAAAATAATGGAGAAGATATGTTAAAATTTCTGGGGTAGGGACTGGTGTGGGAACTGTGCTGAAATGAATTTGGTTTTGCAAAGATTCTGTTCCTGATCACTGAGAGTCACCTGAGAGATGATTTTTCTATGGAAAATTAAATAGGGTCCTGGAGAGATGTTGGGACATCTAGTTGCAGTTAAAGATTTTGATATCATAGGGATTTTGGACGAAACCAATAAAGTAAACAGACATACACATCTGATGAGAGTCTAAAAGATGATCAGCACTTAGCTTAGGGAAGAACAAAAATAGTAATGCTACATAGCATTAGGTGTTAACTTTGATGTAGTGTCAGCCCAGCACTGTGGGATAGTGGATTAACGCTCTGGGCTGCAGCACTGGCATCCCACATGGAAACTGGTTAGAGTCCTGGCTGCTCCCTTCAGATCCAGCTCTCTGCTATGGCCTGGGAAAGCAGAAGAAGATGGCTCTAGTCCCTGGGCCCCTGCACCCACGTGGAAGACCCAAAACAAGCTCCTGGCTCCTGGCTCCTGGCTCCTGGCTTCAGATCAGCTCAGCTCTGGCTTTTGTGGTCATCTGGGGAGTGAACCAGCAAATGGAAGTCCTCTCTCTCTGTCTCTACCTCTCTCTGTAACTCTGTCTTTCAAATAAAAAAATAAATATTGAAAACAGGAGAGACTACTGCCTTTTTTCATGGAAACTGTTTAATTCTTCTGGAAGTGAGTTCCCACTTTTGAGGACAGGATGAGTTACCACAAAAGTGAGGATGACATCATGGTTTGTCTCCCTCATGTGCCTGGTTGCCCTTAAGCTTTTTACTGCGAGTTGAAGCAACATAAAACTCTCAGAAGCAGCTTAGCCGGTATTGGTGCTATGCTTTTAGACTCACAGGAATCAGACCCATGAGCTAAACGAACCATGTTAATTTATAATTTATCCAGCCTGTGCTTTTTGTGACAGTATTCGGAAATGGAATAAGACATCTGTAAATAAAATTTTGTAGCTGTATGTGGGGAGCAACTGGGAGCAACTCGGACTAGACTAAGTTACTGGAATTAAGACTTATTCTATGCATCTGCTCTCCCACAATATGGCGCTGGGAGAGGAGGAAACAGCTTCTACACAGCTGCCTCCAGTTCAACCAATAAACTGTAGGACCTGCTCCTGATTGGAGGAGAGCAGCGTACTCGGCGTGTGGGTAGCAGAGTTGGGATTGGTGGAAGAGGACTATAAAGGAGGAGAGAGACAACATGCACCAGGAACATCTATCTGAAGGAACACCTGTGCAGCCCCCGAGAGAGCCGGCCGGCGGTGTGCCGCTCCCCCGCGGAAGTGGGGAAAGTGGCAGGGGGAACCGCCCTTCCACGGAGGTGGAAGGGTCGGTAGCCAACCCGGGAGGAACCAGCAGCAAACCCGGGGAGGGCCGAGCAGAAGAAAGAACTGCGCAGGGTCCTGTGTCGTTCCCCAACAAAGAGGGGAAGCGACAGCTGTATTGCCATTTAGCTTGACCAAAAAGAGAAATGTGTTTAGATAATGAGGTTCTTGGGGTGAGTGACTCGGTAAGTGACAAATAACAAACTAGAAAATTAACATTGCTATTTAACTACATTCCCTAAAGTAGTAGGGGTAAACTTAGACTTAGAAATACTATTATTCAGGCTGGCTTTATGGCGCAGCCGGTTAAAGCCCTGGCCTAAAGCACTGGCATCCCATATGGCTCCTCTTCCTATCCAGCTCTCTGCTATGCCTTGGGATAGCAGTAGAAGATGGCCCAAGTCCTTGGGCCCCTGCATCTGCATGCTCCAGACCTGGAAGAAGCTCCTGGCTCCTGGCTTCGGATCGGCACAGCTCTGGTCGTTGGGGCCAACTGGGGAGTGAACCAGTGGATGGAAGACCTCTCTCTCTGTCTCTACCTCATTTGTAACTCTGCCTTTCAAATAAATAAAATAAATCTTTAAAAAAATAAATACTATTATTAGTTGCACCATTTTTTCCAAAGATTTAACTTTAAAAATATTTATTTATATTATGTATTTGAAAGGCAGGACTAAAGAGACTGGGGGAGAAAACAGAAAGACAGAGAGATCTTTTATCCACTGGTTCACTCTCCAAACAGCTGCAAAGGCCAGAGTTGGGCTAGGCCAAAGCCAGGAGCCAAGAACTTCTTCAGGATTCCCACATGGGTGCAGGGGCCCAAGCACTTGGGCCATCTTGTACTGGCTTCTCTGGTGTATTAGCAGGGAGCTTGATTGGAAGTGGAGCAGCCATGACTTGAACTGGTGTCCCTATGGAATGCCGAGATGCCAGCCCATCATAGGCAGTGTCTTAAGCTATTTCATGACGCTGGCCCTGACAGATTACAATTTGAGGTTAAACAATTGCATTCCTACTGAATCTACAATCTGATATAGTCTGTATCATCAGCTCTTTACACCTACATAAGCAGTTTTCAAAATGCCTTACTTGAAGGAATCTTTGCCCTTTTAACAAAGAGCTGAAATAATGGTCTTCATGTACAAGATGCTGACTTACTGTACAAATCAACTGCAGAAGTTTAATGAATCACTTTCTTGCTTGCCCTTGACATTGCCAAGAATGCTATGTGTGCAAATATCAAGAAATCTGTAAGGCCATATGCTGTGGGTTAGCCTTTAACCAGTTTCCTCATGTAGCTGTCACCCTGAAAACAACATCCCATGAACAGACATTTTTTTAGACAGGGAATTGTCCTCATTTTGGTCACTGGGGAGCCTTGTTGAGAAACAGTGTGTAAGTCGTTAAAGAGGAGCCAATTTTTAAAATTCAAGCATGGCATCATTGTGGTTAAAAAAATTCCTGGGCAAATATGACTGTTCTGTTTTCCTGCCTGAGGTTCCTTCCTATTGGGGAATTTTTGAGGGCAGTGCTCAAAATGACAGCATTTGTACTTTGAGAGAGATATTCAGTTGTGAACACAGAGGAAACACCCTTCATCAATACCCATACGTTATGAACTTGATTAGTGACTGGCTCATTACTGTGGGGGCATTCCTCTCAGAGACATTCATCCTTGCCCAAATTTTCTCCTTGAAAATTCCATCTCATAATTAGACTTTCATATTTTCTGAGAGATTGTCATTATTGTATTCATATACTTGTGTTCATTGCAATAGTCCTATGAAATAGACAAGGTCAGGAGTCATTATCTTTCTTTTCTGAGGTTTGAGGAAATTAGGTGTCAGAGGCATTAATCAACCTGCCCCTGCCTTCTATCTCAATGCTCACTTTTCTTTCCACTATATCATACTGAATGTCACTGCATTTTAATACAAGAAATGAATGATCTGGACAGTATAGTTTCCTTCACATCCATTTTATAACTCTTTCAGGAAAAAGTAAACTTTAAAAAATTATTTTCATTGATGTTTTCCTGAATATAATGCAAATCTGCACTGTATCAGGCATCACATCTCTGCTTCATTTATTCCAACATCTGTGAATAGCCTCATCTATAGGTGAGTTCTAGGCCTATAATACCAGGATTCTATTTCTTTTAAACATGTGAAATAATTTATATCTACCATGACTTCTCTACTGTCTTTCCTTGGAGGGCGTATCCTTGAATAGCCACTTTCTACGTGATATTCTACTTTCTAAGTTAGTCACATGGAGTCTTGTCTGAGAAACCATTCCTGACCTGCAGTCACAATGAACTATTCTTTTCACATAAAGATGAACAAGTATATACATGCCTACAGTTAACTCAAATATTCTTGTTCTCTTTGCATTAAAATTAGTTGTTTATATTTTGTCTCCATGGCTGGCTAATCATAATTTATTGTATCCCACAAGAATCAAACACTTTCCAAGGTATATAGAGTGTTCTTCCTCTATAACTCTTATCCAATATTCAAGGCCCAGCTGGATGCTACCTTCCCTATGAAATCTTTTCTGAATCCCTTTGGAAAGGTTTATATCTTTCAATATTTAACACAGGGACTGGTGCTGTGGCATAGTGGCCTAAGCCTCCGTCTGCAGCTCTTGCATCCCATATGGGTGCCAGTTCTGTTCCAGGTAGCTCCTCTTCTGATCCAGCTCTCTGCTATGGCCTGGGAAAGAAGCTGAGGATGGACCAAGTGCTTTGGCCTCTGTACCTGCATGGGAGACCTGGAAGAAGCTCCAGGCTCCTGGCTTTGGATTGGCCATTGTGGCCATCTGGGGAGTGAACCAGTGGATGGAAGACCTTTCTCTCAGTCTCTCTATCTGTAACCCTACCTCTCAAGTAAATAAATCAAATCTTTTCCAAAAAATCTATCATCATTTCATAGCACTTATGTTTTTCTTATATTACAATACTTTAACTTTATTTTGATTCTTCCAAAATATTTGAACCTCCATGCAGGTCTGGACTGTGTCTATTTTGATTACCAGTATATCCTCAGACCAAATGCACCCTAGCAACTCAACAAAGACTTGTGGTATATGTATAGAGGTAAATAATCATGTTAATACCAACCATGTTTGTGTCTAATGCATTTTTAATCTTTCACAGTTACTTTTAGATAGAATCCAAAGAGTATTATTTTTTTAACTATATGAAGTTATCGTTCCTTAGGTTATAAACTCTAGAGTATCAGGAATTTCATTTGGCTCAATATAAAAGCTGTGTCCTGAATGGTATGTGTGCAAGATACATGAATGAAAATGCCTCACAGTTGCAAATCATGGCATACACACATTAATCATATGAATAAATATCATTTCATTTGATGGAAAGTCATTGGGAGGTCAAATAGGGAAACTCTACAGTGAGATATGTCACCTCTGCACGCGGTGGAAAGTGCTTTTCAGATCCATCATTTGCCACAGGGAGGTCTAATACGGTCTAGTGTTCACCAGGCTTTCTCTTCAGCACCTCATTTATTTTCCTCTGTGCTCAATGAAATGAAAAATACTTGCATCTGAGTAAATCATGCTTGTATCTTCTTATGTCTATCTCTGGTGAGAATTCCAACTAAATTCCATTTTCACAGCTGCATTGCAGCAGCTATGTTAATGACAGTCCCTCAGGTGTCAGTCCAGGGCACACATCAGGAGGTGTCCTTACTTGTAAAATCATGTAAGACTAAAGATATCAGCTTACAAGGCTATTTTGACTATTTGTTTCAATGCTTTAAGGGATGCCATTTAACAGTCTTCATCACATAATAGTTAATATATGGTTAATTTTTTTTTTTTTAAAACTTTTATTTAATGCATATAAATTTCCAAAGTACGACTTATGGATTACAATGGCTTTCCCCCCATACCGTCCCTCCCACCCACAACCCTCCCCTTTCCCACTCCCTCTCCCCTTCCATTCACATCAAGATTCATTTTCGATTATCTTAATATACAGAAGATCAGCTTAGTATACATTAAGTATGGATTTCAACAGTTTGCTCCCACACAGAAACATAAAGTGAAAAATAATAGATGATTTTTTTAAATGATGATGAAATCAGAGCAGACCTATTGTCATGTTTAATCCCAGTGAGAGTCAAGTTGGGAATTGATAATTTCTTTCTTTTTTTTTTTTTTTTTTTTTTTTTACAGAGGATCAGTTTAGTATGCATTAAGTAAGGATTTCAACAGTTTGCACCCCCATAGAAACACAAAGTGAAATATATTGTTTGAGTACTCGTTATAGCATTAAATCTCAATGTACAGCACATTAAGGACAGAGATCCTACATGAGGAGTAAGTGCACAGTGACTCCTGTTGTTGACTTTACCAATTGACACTCCTGTCTATGGCATCAGTAATCTCCCTATGCTCCAGTCATGAGTTTCCAAGGCTATGGAAGCCCTCTGAGTTCTCCGACTCTTATCTTGTTTAGACAAGGTCATAGTCAAAGTGGAGGTTCTCTCCTCCCTTCAGAGAAAGGTACCTCCTTCTTTGATGACCTGTTCTTTCCACTGGGATCTCACTCGCAGAGATCTTTTGCCAGAGTGTCTTGGCTTTCCATGCCTGAAATACTCTCATGAGCTTTTCAGCCAGCTCCGAATGCCTTTAGGGCTGATTCTGAGGCCAGAGTGCTATTTAGGACATCTGCCATTCTATGAGTCTGCTGAGTATCTCACTTCCCATGTTGGATCACTCTCCCCTTTATTTACTCCATCAGTTAGCGTTAGCAGGTACTAGACTTGTCTATGTGCTCCCTTTGACTCCCAGTCCCTTCACCATGACCAACTGTGAACTGAAACTGATCACCTGGAACAGTGAGATGGCATTGGTACATGCCACACAGGCAAAGAATTTCTGGAAAAGACCTGGGAGGCACAGGCAGTCAAAGCCAAAATCAACTATTGGGATTGCATCAAATTGAGAAGTTTCTGTACTGCAAAAGAAACAGTCAGGAGAGTGAAAAGACAACTGACAGAATGGGAAAAAATATTTGCAAACTATGCAACAGACAAAGGGTTAATAACCAGAATCTACAAAGAGATCAGGAAACTCCACAAAAACAAAACCAACAACCCACTTAAGAGATGGGCCAAGGACCTCAATAGACATTTTTCAAAAGAGGAAATCCAAATGGCCAACAGGCACGTGAAAAAATGTTCAAGGTCATTGGCAATCAGGGAAATGCAAATCAAAACCACAATGAGGTTTCACCTCACCCCGGTTAGAATGGCTCACATTCAGAAATCTACCAACAACAGATGCTGGCGAGGATGTGGGGAAAAAGGGACACTAACCCACTCTTGGTGGGAATGCAAACTGGTCAAGCCACTATGGAAGTCAGTCTGGAGATTCCTCAGAAACCTGAAGATAACCCTACCGTTCGACCCAGCCATCCCACTCCTTGGAATTTACCCAAAGGAATTTAAATTGGCAAACAAAAAAGAGGTCTGCACCCTAATGTTTATTGCAGCTCAATTCACAATAGCTAAGACCTGGAACCAACCTAAATGCCCATCAACGATAGACTGGATAAAGAAATTATGGGATATGTACTCTTTAGAATACTATACTGCAGTAAGAAACAACGAAATCCAGTCATTTGCAACAAAATGGAGGAATCTGGAACACATCATGCAGAGTGAAATAAGCCAGTCCCAAAGGGACAAATACCATATGTTCTCCCTGATCAGTGACGACTGACTGAACACCAAGAGGGAAACCTGTTGGAGTGAGGTGGACACTATGGGAAATGGTGGCTTGATCAGCATAGCCCTGACTGTTAATGAACAACTAAATACATTATCCCTCTTAGTAGTTTTTTTATCTGTTCTACTTAATATGACTGGTTTAGATCTGTAATTGATGCACAGTTATTCTTACGTGTTGAAAATTAACTGAAATGTGATCCCTGTTGAACATGGTGGTGGGAATGGGAGAGGGAAGAGATGTATAATTTGGGACATGCTCAGGCTGACTTGCCCCAAGTGGTGGAGTTGGAAGCATACCAGGGGATTCCAATTCAATCCCATCGAGGTGGCATGTACCAATGCCATCTCACTGTTCCTGGTTAATTTTTTTAATTTTTTTGACAGGCAAAGTTAGACAGTGAGAGAGAGAGACAGTGAGAGAGGTCTTCCTTCTGTTGGTTTACCCCCCAAGTGGCCGCTATGACCGGTGCACTGCACTGATCTGAAGCCAGGAGCCAGGTGCTTCCTCCTGGTCTCCCATGCAGGTGCAGGACCCAAGCACTTGGGCCATCCTCCACTGCACTCCTGGGCCACAGCAGAAAGCTGGAATGGAAGAGGAGCAACCGGGACAGAACTGGCACCCCAACTGGGATTAGAACCCAGGGTGCCGGCGCTGCACGCAGAGGATTAGCCTAGTGAGCCACGGCACCGGCCAATAAATGGTAATTTTAAGAAGCTGTCCATTTCATTTATAAATTATTTACTATGTTTCTGAACTGAGAGTTTCACATTTACTGGATGTGAAGACAACTGAAAATAGAGTACTTAGTCAAAACTCCTAACTTAGACTTAATGCTTGAGAAATAGTATTAATAAAGAAAAAGGAATGGGAAGAAGAGGAGGAGGCAAAAAAAAAAATAAATAAAAGGAAGGGAAAAAGCCATCATTTCTGTGACATGTATTGTATGCCATTTACTTTCTAAGTCCCTTATAGGCATTGAAGGTGGTATAACAAAATTCAACAAAAATTTCAGAATAGAGAGCGAATTGAGAAAGCTGAGAAAATTAGTTAAAAACAGAAATTAAAGATCCATCCTGCAATATAAATATCCAAACAGAAAGTACGAGGAATAAACAAGGAAAAAGGAAAGGATCCAAGTGATTACTTACTGTAAATTCTCAGAAATGAAGCACATTTATTCTCCAAAATTAAAGGACACTCAGAGAGGTTAAAGGAAGGAAAACTCACACCCAGAAACATCCTTGTGAAGCTCAAATTTTTGGAGGAAAAGAGATTGACTCTTAAAGACTTTGAAAGAAGGAAAGGGAATATGAAAAGGATTTAACATTACACTGCTAGTGAGATTTATTAAAATACTAGAATGTGAGGTATAAATGGACCACTTTCCCTAAAATTCTGAATTCAGAGGAAAGTAGTTTTCAACCCAGGAATGCTTAACTAGCCAAACTACTTGTTTCTCATGCGACCAGCACACTTGAAGATCAGTGCTTGATCATACATTATGTGGATGATACCTTACTTGCTCACAAGAATGCGGTAACCCTGAAGGCCTGTCTAAGTGGGACAGTAAGAAATTTACAGTTCCTGGGTTTGTACAGAAAAGGTACAATATTTTCCTCCCTTTCAATTCCTGGGTTTTCAAATCTCCTCCCATATATCTCCAATGGGCTCAAACCTAAAAGTTGAGCATAAATACTCAATGAACTTCAGGTGCCTCTATTTGCCATAACATATCTACCCTCAAGGCCCCCTTAGGAGTTATTTGGCAACAACACGGAACACCTTTTTGGGCACACATAGCCTGGAGCAAGTGTCATAAAATAGTTAACATAGTAGATGCCATCCTTATGACGGGACTTAAGATATTATGCCAATAGGATATTTAACATGGAGCCAGACATAGTGGTCCTACCCCTATCACAATTAGAACTGTCCATATTGATGTAGAATAGCACGCTCTTTCAAACTTTAATGATAAATTTCTCATGACAGGTTGACAATCACCTGCCACCGGACAGGCTACTCCAGATGTTACAAACCTTAGAAATAGACTATCCAAAACATGCTTTCTCCACTAATCAACCTATAACCAAGGCACCATGTGCGTTTTTGGACGACAACAAGTCACTGGAGTAGTGATCAAATCCTCAACAGGAAAAGATTAGATCCATGTAGAACCCCATGGGGGATCAGTACATTTGGGAGAAATAAGGGCAATAATCAAGGTTCTACTCCTTAGCCAGGATGGGCCAGTAAATATATTTTCGGACAGCAAATACACAGTACAGGTAGCAAAGATGATCCCTTTTGCAGTCTCTAACTCGACCAATAAGCCAATTGACCAGATGTTCACAACACTTAAAGAGCTAAGAACAGAAAACACCCATGGTATATCTCACACGTAAGATCACATACTGGGTTACCTGGCTTTATTTTCCAAGGCAATGAAAAGGTTGATCATCTTATCTCCTGCAACATGGCTTCCATCGGACACCTAGAACAAGCCTGTATTCTACACCAAAAATTTCATATGTCAGCAAGCAACATAAAATTGCTTTTCCCGGAGCTAACAATGAGCCAATGCAAACACCTAGTGTGCTCTTGCAAGAATTGTGCCCCCCCTCACCCCATTAGGTCCACTGCAACAAGCAGGAGCGAACCCACGAGGCCTTGTTCCTAGTAAGCTCTGGCAAGTGGACATCACCCATATTAACTCCTTTGGTAAACTTAAGTTTGTCCATGTGGTGGTAGACACTTATTCAAAGGCTGTATTTGCAGCAGCTCAAACCGGAGAAAAGGCTAGTAATGTGATAAAGGTGGTTAAGTCAGCCATGCTGGTCCTTGGTGTCCCCTGGACCATAAAGACAGATAATGGATCAGAGTATACATCACAGGAATTTAATTCCTTCCTGAGGTCCTGGAACATACAGTCTGTCACAGGTATCCCATACAACCCACAGGGACAAGCAGTCTTTGAAAGAACTCAGAGGATGATTAAAGATCTCTTACAAAGACAGAAAAACAATCATATGCCACAGCTTGCTTTGACTGAGGTCCTTTTCACTATCAATTTTCTTTTGATTCCCAAGGGGTCAGCCCAGCTTAGAAACATTGGGGATCCCTTCCATCTCAGACTCTGGCCCCTGTGGTTAGGTGGAAAGACCCCCTGATAGGAGAATGGAAGGGACCACAAGGGCTAACCTGGGGCCAAGACCAAGATATGCTTGTGTCTTTCCAAAGAATGGAGGACAGCCCATTTGGGTACCAGCCAGAAACATCAAGCCTGCAACTGACATTCAACCAGAATCAGCTGAACAAGACTGAGAGCCCACCTTGTTAGCAGATGCACCTGCCACCAATTGAAAAGCTGCTGCCCTATCATCCTACCCTGAGGACCTGCCACAGCTACATCCATTACTGCTTTATACCTTACTAGCTTCAGTCAGCCATTCGAACAGCCAATAGCCTGCGTGGGGTCACTCCATTCCTGATTACCATTGTTCCTCATTCCTACCCCCATCTGAGCAAGCACTCTTGTGGTCTCTCATTTTGAGGCCTAGTTAGTCAACAATGGGTAAGATCCCTGGGGGACAACCTAAGACAGGCACAGCCACATGAGGAAACCACATGGAAACAGTGTCAACAATGGTATGGCCAAGGATCATGCCTCCTGTTGCTCAAAAATAAATGAAAAGGGGGAAATGTGGTAGAATAAGAAGGCCATGCCAAGATGGCTGCTGGCAAATGATAGTGTTACTTAGGAAATGGTTTCAGAACCCACCTGGCAAAGGAGCCTGCCTGGCAACAAGAAGTGATCGGTTACAGCATAAACTGCCCCTTGACCAGATTGGCTGCCTTGGCTATATAAGCTGCTGTACCTACTGAAATAAACGAGTCTGCAAGCTGCTCGCCTCTAGCCCGCTTTCACCTGACTCCTGGTGTCTGTGCTGTTACTCCGCGCCTCTTGCCCCCTCTGTGCTTCTCCTCTCAGAAAGAATCAACCTCAACATCTGCTAATTAGTTATTTCTTATTTATTTGATATTTACTATGTGGCAAGCACTGCTAAAAAACTATTACTATTTCAATACTTTCAAAGCTTCAACAATTCTAAAAGATGACTGTCGTTATTTTTCTTATTTTATATATAAGGAAATGGAAGCTAAGTAATGTGTCCCCACATCACATCATTTTGTGTATGGGAGCAACAGATTTTAAAAACCCACAGTCTTGATCCATACATGACATTCTTTCCCCTAACACAAAGCAAATAACTAGCCAGATAAAGATACACTGGCTTAATCAGCTATGGTTTTATAATGCTAAATACAACACCTTTTATAACTAAGTGCAATGAAATGCTTCCCCTATTGCTAAATACTTATCTTTGAAATAATTATGTATTGTCAATGGTTATTCATAATATGCATAATACAGATTTTAATAAAATTGTTATTTTAGCTGTTATATGGATTTATTTCTATTTCTCCTTTGCTAAGGTCCTTTTTTCCTAATTTTACTAAAAATACCAACCCTCTCATAGATTCCAGTTGATTATAAATATGATGATTGCATCTATACATGGAACTCATCCTTACTCTGAGTTAAAATGCAAACATATTCAGTAGAATAAGAAATATTTCAGTAGGATAAGAATACTTCTAAAGCTTTGGTTTAAAAATATACTTCCAAGAAATTTAGCTTTTCCAGTGACCCAAATATTCTTTGAGCTCCTCACTTCCCTGGGATGTGCACTGTCTAATTGAAGTAGTTTCATAACCACCCTTTTTCTTCATATGTTTAATAATACAAGTCAAAGTAGCACATCAGTCACTTGACTAATAAGCATTCTCTGCAGCCCAAGGAAGCAGAGGGAAATTCTCCCTTTACTCTACCACTGTGTATTATAATACCCTAAGCATGTATTATTATTATTATTCTCATTACCCAATTGTACTAGCCTATTTTGCAGCTGGATAAATCATAAGACACTTGATTCTCAATCTTCTACAAGTTATTATTTTACTTCATCCAAAGATTTTACAAGAGACAACACAGGGGATATTCTAGATAACTCAGAATTATAGCTTTTCTCTCTTTAAAAGCTATAAAAGTGCAAAACTCTTCTGCAGTGAACACTTCTATAAATAATGAGCACTATATCACATAGGTCAAAAGAAATACTTGAAGTGTTCCATAAAAAGGAAGAATTAATTCACTAGATAATTCTAGCTTTTCTAAACTTTGAAAACTACTAGGTCCTAAATGGATTTTTTGCAGTGGATTTTTCTAGGTTTGATCACCCAAGATCAAACTCATTGTTATTGTAGTTTTGTTTTGTCTTTCATGGATTAAAAAACCCTAATGTACAAACTTTTTTCCATATTTACGGGGTTCTATGTGATATGTGTGTGTTTGTGTGTGTGTACAGTAATATAGAAATGGCCAATCATACTTTCTATGGTGAAAACATTCAAAATCGTATCTTTTAGGTTTTTCTCAGCAGAGAATTACAAGGTTAATTAAAATTATCTGTAGTCACCCTACAGTGAAACAGAAACTTAGAATATTTTATTCCTATCTAGATATAACTCATTACCCACTTCTCTCCAATATTCTTTCCCCACTTCCTCTCTAACCTCAGGTGGCTCCCATTGCATTTTCAGCTTATAAGACATTGCCTGCTTTAGACCCTCCCATATGAGTGTGATCATGTGATGCTTATTTTGCTATGGTTGGCTTATTTCACTTAACACATACTGACTTCCATTTCCATCCACATTGTTGTGAATGACAAGATTTCTTCCTCCGGGTCAGTGCTGTGGCATAGTAGGTTGGGCATCTGCCTGTTGAGCCGGCATCCCATATGGATGCCAGTTCAACTTTTGTCTGCTCCTCTTCTGATTCAGCTGCTCCTCTTCCAATTCAACTCCCTGCTGATGGAAACCAAGTGCTTGGGCCCCTGCACCCACTGGGGGATCTGGAGGATGCTCCTGTCTCCTGAATTCAGATCAGCCCATCTGAAGTGAACCAGTGGATGGAGGACCTCTCTCTCTGTCTCTCTTCTCTCTGTCTGTAACTCTGCCTCTCAAGCAAATAAATAAATCTTTTTTTAAAAAGATGACATCATTTTTATGACTTTGACAACTCAGTGTTGTACAATAATAATATTCTAATTGAATGGGGCTACAGTGAGTACTTCCCTCTCTTCATAAACAAGAATGGGGCTTGAGCCTAAACTAATCCTTAATTCCATTACAATCCTCCAATATTCATTCAATGACATATATATATCATTTAACTTAATCCACATAAACAAGGAATTTCATTCAATGCTTGGGAAGGGGGAATGATGAGGAATAATGCACATGTAAGTGCCCCTGGTTGCCATCTTGGGACAGTTAGGGGGAAAATTGGCTGAGAATAAACAAATCCACAGATTGAAGCTCAGAAGTAGAAAGAGGGGGAGAGAATCCTTGTCTGGTCATACCATTTAAGCTATTGGATCAATTATTCACATTAAAATATATCACACTCTGGAATTTCCATTAAGTTATCCATTTATTGCTTAAGCAGCTTATCTAGATGTTTCTGTTTCTTTGGCTTCTGCTAAATAAAAATAAATTGAGCAATAGTATTTTATGCAATTCTGAGACTATGTAAACATTCTAGTGATAGGCATATCCACACATGAAACAAGGAATCACAGATTCACTAAAACCTAGCTTTAGGAACATGAAGATGAAAACAACTGAGCTTTCAGTTGACACTAAGGAGTCTTGTTCTTTACTTTCTCATGCAAATACAAAAAGACTATATATATTGCTGTCATGATTCTAATTATCAGGAAATATTTCATATTAAGTTTCAGTTTCAGTGATGCTACTAGTAAATTACTTCAAGGATGTGAAATGTGTGGGGTTCATGAGATTATCGGATTCATTGTTCACTTAAAGGTGGGTGTTTCAAAAAAGGAATGGAGTCTCATGATGTTAAACAGGAATAAAAGCCACCCTAAGAAGCAGTAAGTCTCCTGTTGTTCTTCATTGCTACATTAATATGATGACAAAACTGCTGGAGAGTTCAGTGTTCTACAAAATAACAAAAATTAGTCTAAAAGGCCCCTATGCCCATCCAGCTTCAATAGTTATAATGAGGATAATTTCTAGATGCATGTTACATTTCTCTTTATTTTTATAACAGATTAGTAGTTTATTACTATACTTATTATTTCATGCTGTGAAACAAAACATCCCTACACGTAGTGGATTTAAAAAAGAAAACATTTTTTTTTTTTTTTCAAGAGAACTTGTTTTGTTCTGCTTGGTGTCAGCCCAGGCAATTTGAAGACTGAAACTAGAATCACATAAGGGATTATTTGCTCATACGTTTCTAATCTGGGATGGGAAGAATCAAAAGCAGGTAGGCAGAACAGTTAAATTCCTTGTTCCTGTCTCCATGCACGTTTCCATCTCTCTGTCCATGTCATGTCCAGTTCCATCTCTATCTCTAGCTGTAACTCTGTCATTTTTCTCACTGGTCTCTCTAGCATGAAAAGCAGTCTTCCTGCATGTAAGCTCAGGGTTTCCATGGCACATGCTATAAGGGGAGGCATGCAGAAGCTCTATCATTGCTTATGACTTAGTCTCAGAACTCACACTACACCACCTCTGTTATAATCTACATGTACCAAGAAGTAGTCACAAAGACCTATTCCTTTCCCAGAAGAAGAGAAATATCATTTGTATTTTAATGGAACAGATATAAAGTTCTGGAAAAATAGGTAAGAACACAAACATTGTTGCATCCATTCTTGGATAAACCTGGCAAAATAGCAATTGTACATTTTTAAGTCATATACCTATATGCATTTTGACTTAGAATGTTTTACTTCATTTGACTCCCAGAAACTGATACATGTGCTTACTATACCTTCTCTAAGCATCCATTACATTATATTATTCAAAAAGATAACATGATATAGATATGGGGAAAATGCATATTCTAGTTGTGTTCTAGGAGACAGAGTGCAGCTATCTTAGATTAAAAGATTCATTGAGTAATCTACATTCTTCAAAATCAAGAAGAGAGAGCTTATACATACCTTTGTTTTTTGAGTTGGGTAGTATTCGAAAAACTGTTCTGTTTTCCTTGAATTCACCAATGACAGCTACATTTACATTAAATTTTTAGTGACCCCAGTGGACACTTTCTTTTGATTTTTTTCCTCTCCACTTTTAAGAAAATTGAATGTTGTTGTTTGCAAAATATTTAACTTTCTGGGCATCCCCTGCCAACTTGGTTCAACTCCTATTCTTTACCCTCACGCAGATTTCTCTAATAAACTGACAAGTTGTCAATAATATGGGAGGCAATTTCATAGTCCATCAGAGATACATTTCAACAAGTTCAGAAGAGAACAGAATGTTTCATTCTCACACTGTACCCTGCTGGTGCTGCCTGTCCAGTGACAGACTTCAAGGAATGGCTCTCACCTCATTCTTTTTATCATCACCCTAAGCATTGTAATCACATGTCTATCTGAGGGACACAAACTGTAAACATAAGTGTTGATGGGATTGACTCAGTGAGATTACTCCAACATTGACCTTGTTGTGTAAGGAACAACTAAGTTGTTTATATCCAAGTTTTCTCTAAGGAGTCAGATGCCTTGAAGATTGTGTCATCCACTCCTGTGACACAATTAAAATCTGTTCAGAAGCACAAACAGATCTGTCTTCTGAAGTACTAAATATGATCAGACTTATAAGCACTGCAGGTCTTGCCTCAGACTTCATGTTCCTTTTGGATCTCTGGTTTTCAGAAACAGCATCAGATGTTCACAGTAATTGCATATTCAGATCTCTACATGGGAGACATTGATTGATTTCCTTGCCTCAGCCTGGCCCAACCGTGGGCTCGTGTAGTCATATGGAATGTAAAGCAGAGGATGGGCGATCTCTGTGTCTTTCTGTCTACTTTTCAAATAGATAAAATAAATAAATTAACGATTTTTCAAAAGTTCTTGACTTTAGAGAACCAGCATATAGCAAGGAAGAGAAAATGATACTCTAATTACATTGGACCTTTTAATATCATCATATTGCTAGATGCATATACAAAGACACTGCGCATTCAAAGGCACTGATGAAAATATTTGCTCATGATCCTGCAAGGATGTAAGCAGTTGCCAACTCTATGTCTGGGAGCAATGTTGGTTATTTGAAAGAACACAGGCACCTCTGAATTTGAATCCTATTTCTGTTAATTGCTGATTCTAGAATCTTCAGCAAGTGATGTAATGACCTTTGTTTTACTTCCTTATCTGTAAAATTGGAAGAATAGTAATAACTACTATGGAAATTTATTTGTCAGAATGAAAGATGATAGTAATGAAAATCAATCACAATGCTCATACAATTATAAAAGTTAGAATTATGAAGTATTTTTGAATTATATTGTATAGTATAATATACTATCTAATAACTAATAGTTTACATTGTAATTTTTTTATTATTTTATTTGAAAGACAGAGTTACAGAGAGAGGTAGAGACAGAGAAAGAGGTCTTCCATTTGCTGGTTCACTCCCCAGATGGCCACAATGGCCGGAGCTGTGCCTATCCGAAGCCAGGAGCCAGGAGCTTCTTTTGGGTCTCCCATGTGGGTGCAGGGATCCAAGGACTTAGGCCATCTTCTACTGCTTTCCCAGGCCATAGCAGAGAGCTGAATTGAAAGAGGAGCAGCTGGGACTAGAACCGGTATCCATATGGGATGCTGGCGCTTCAGGCCAGAGCTGTAAGCCTCTGTACCACAGTGCCAGCCCCTGTAATTTCATTATATATGTATATTATGCCAATATTACTACTATAATCAGAATATTTTAAGATTCGATTTTCTCCCTTGAATTTGAAAATTTTGATGGCAGTAAGAATTATGAGATAATGATAAACCAATTAGCCTCTCTGCACATATATGTTCCTTTTCCATACTTAATATTTTCACACTTCTTTATATGTATAGTCTTCTCAATTACTCAAGTCAGTCACAGTTCTTGCTCTCAACTCTGACCTTCGGTAACATCTGAAGTAATTCAATTGTACATAGTCTTTATCTTTGTTTTATCATCTAACATTCTCTCCTCTGATGTTTTATGAAGGAAAGGATATTCTGTCTCCCTTGCCCTCTCTCACATAGGACTGATTACAGGTGGAAAAATTCATGGGACCCCTCTGACTTGCCTCGCTTGAAATGAATGATCCCCAACTCCAAGGAAGATCCAGTGCTTTTTGCCAATCTCATATTTCCAACCCTTGCACATTTTCCCCTAAGATTTATTTTATTTATTTGAGAGGCAGAGTGATAGAAAGGGAGGGATAGAGAGTAAAACAGTCTTTGATCTGCTCATTCACTACCCAGACGTCCTCAACAGCCAGGCCAGAGGTGGATCTGAAAGCTCAGCACCAAATCTCTCAATGATGCTCTGACACGGCATGCCAGTGCTGCAAGTGGCGGCTTACCCCACTGTCTCAATAGCCCTTCCTTTGTGACTTTTTATGTAACTGGTTCATGTTGTGTCTTCTCAATGAATTTCCAAAAATCTCCTTCTCCAGCCTCCCACCTGACAACTTGCTTCCTCTTGCTTTGTCTTTTTTCTTAAAAAAGAGAGAGAGAGAGAGAATCAGCCATAAAGAGGTTTCTTGTGCTCCCCCCACATAGTCACAAGCACCTGAATCTGACATTGCATTTCTTTATAAGGCTGTTATTGAACTTTGGCCTTAGATGCTTTTCCCAATTTTTTGTTAAATCACATCCCAGGTACTCTCACTGCTTCAGGACTTTGCTTCAGTGATTCTCACTCTCTCCTGCTGATGGATCCTTCTATCTCTGGTGGATATCACCCATCAATGTCCAAACTTAGGATTCTTGCTTTAAAAATCTCCCTCATGACCACAGGGCTCTTCAGCAACCATCTCATGTCACTACTGCACTTGATAGCCAAACTCCTCAAGAGAGATTTCTGCATTTTTTATCTCCACCTAACCGCTGCCTTCTTTCCTGTATCATAGTCATTCCTACCAGGCTAACACCTCACCATTCTACTGAACTGCTCTTGTTAAAATTAAAAATGGCCTCTAAAAGACAGCCTACCAGAAACATCTGAAACTCTGAAACAATTTCTCTCTCCTCTCCTTGAAATGCTTTCTACAATTGGCCTGGGAAGATGCTACTTGTTGGTCTTTGGACTTGTAGTTGGGTTCTGTTGTAGAGGGGGGAGGTCTGGACCTATTCTTGATTCAGTTATTTTCATTTCTCAATATTGTTTCCTCTTTTTTTTTTTTTTGTTCAGATGGTACTTTTTTTTTTTTTGCTGTGAATTTCTCATCTATATTTCTTAAAAAAAAAATTGTCTCTCTACCCCCAAGTGCTGCCTATTGCCCATTCCACTTTTCATTATAGTTATTTTTCCTGTAAGTATATATTGTATTTATTTATTGGTTTACTCTGTTTATTTATCTTTCCATTGGCATACCACTCCCATAAGGAAAGGAGTAATTTCTTTCTCCGTAACACTGTTGAAACTCCACTACCTAGCATAATTACTGATGCATGATAGAAGCTTACTAAACATCATATTTTGAATAAATGAATGAATTCATTTCCATATTGCAGATCTTGGCATCATGGTTTGCAAAGTGTAGACCCTCAGTAAATGATGGCTACCATAAATTTTTTTCATGCTAGTTCATCTTATTCATATTCTTAAAATGGGAAGAACTCATTTTTCCTGTATTTTTCCAAATATATATGATTCTTAATAATGTAAGTGATTAAAATGTAAAAAAAAGTAATTGTGTGAAATCTTAAATCTCAAAATGAAGATGTAGAAAACTTCCTAATTCACCTGTATCCTTTCCAGCTACTGGTTCATTTATTTATTTCCTTTCACAGCCAACCACTTTGGAAACTTTCTCTAGACATTACTTCTATTTCCTCACTTCCTATTTGTTCCCTATCACACTCTGCGTTGATTTTCATTTCAACTAGTCCACTAAAATCAAATTGCTGTCCAAGTTACCAGTGGTCTTTGTGTGGATAAATCCAGCCTTCATTTACCTGCCCCTATCTTTATTGACCTTCCAGCACTCATTGACAGAGGTGAATACTTCCTTCTTGTGGAAATAATTTCTTCTCTTGACTTGTCTCTTGTCACTGCGGATCTCCCATCTCCCATCTTTTCAACAGCAATATCTTAGTCTCATTTGTTATCTCCTTCTCTACTTGATCTATACATGTGGAAGCACTTCAATAATTGAGGGGGGCGGTCGTGGGGGGCAGTGCAGCATTATAGAACAGACTTTTCAGCAGCTGCTTGCAATGCAGGAACCCATATCAGTGAGCCAGTTCGGTTCACTTTTTTTTTTTTTTTTATTAGACAGGCAGAGTTAGACAGTGAGAGAGAGATAGAAAGAAAGGTCTTCCTTCCGTTGGTTCACTCCCCAAATGGCCCTTACTGCTGGCGTGTTGCGCCTATCCGAAGCCAGGAGCCAGGTGCTTCTTCTTGGTCTCCCATGTGGGTGCCTTCCTGGGCCACAGCAGAGAGCTGGACTGGAAGAGGAGCAACTGGGACTAGAACCCGGCGCCCATATGGGATGCCGGTGCTGCGGGCAGAGGATTAACCAAGTGAGCCACAGTGCTGGCCCCAGTTTGGTTCACTTTGAATCCAGCTTCCCACTGATATGCTTGAGAAGTGTCCCGTCTCGCGGGACAGCAACTGGGGCCGAGCACCTAGAAGGAGAAATGAAAGGGACAGGAGACACAAGGATGGCAGCAAGACAGGTGCCGATCAAGCTGCGACTTTATTTTTCAACAACACACTTATATATCATCGAGGCAGGGTATCGGGAGGGGGAAGGAGGAGGGGCTTATCTTGTAGCTGCAATGCTAATGCAAGTAGGGGAGAGGTTACAAGGCCTTAAGGCACAAGGTCACACAAGATTGCGTTATCAGTACTATCAGGTCTGGCCTGTCCAGCCCTGTCTCTCAACTAAGAGGTCACATGCTGCGTGGTCCCCGACAGAGAAGGAAATGGCACATGGTCCAAATATTTGGGCAATTGCAACCCATGTGGAGACCAGGATGGAGTTCTTGTTTCCTGACTTTGGCATGGCCCAGTCCCAGCTGTTGCTGCCATTTGGAGAGTGAACCAGCAGATTGAAAACTCTCTCTCACTCTCTTTGTCATTCTACTTTTCAAATAAAAAATGAATTTCTAAATAATTAATGACTCTGGTTCCTTATCAGTTCTGTATTTATACTTTTGTTCACGAATGCCTCATTTTGGCCTGTGGTTTAAAATATTATCTATGTGATAATGATCACAACTACCTATCTTCAGCTATGATCTCTTTCTCTTGAAGTTAGAGTCATTCATTTACTAATATTTTGCATTAGGTATCTAAGAAGCCTTTTAAATTGAACACAATGGTCCATTTGTGTCCCTTTGTTTTCTGTGATATTAGTTACTTGCAGTCAGCTACATCTGACACTAGTATTTATCTTGACTTTCTCAAAAGAAAGATATCACAATCACATTAACTTTTATCATATTACATCATTATTACTGTTCTGTTTGTTCATACTCTATTATTATTGTTGTATTTTACTGCCAATTATTCTTGTACTGGATCTAATTTATACATACAACTTTATCATTGGTATGCATATATAGAAGAATCCATAATATAGAGAGAGTTTGACACTACCCATGACGTCAGACATCCACTATGCGTCTTCAGTGTGTCCTCCATATTAACAGAGATGATTGTATAACTTGAATGAAATTCTTGGTAACTCATCTACCATTTTTACAAACTTTAGATTCTCATGACTTTTTTTTTCCAAAGAAATCTTTTATATAAGGAATACAAACTTCATGCATTTCATAAATACAATTTCAGGAACAGAGTGATTATTCCCACTGTACCTGCCTTCCCATTCACGCTCCCACCCCTTTTCCCCTTCCCTCTCCTATTCCCAGCCTTATTTTTTACTAAGAACTATTTTTAATTAACTTTATACACAGAAGATTAACTCTATACTAAGTAAAGAGTTCAACAAATTGTATGAAAAAACAGATGTTCCTTAACAATCACATGACTTCTTCGTCTCAGGAAAAGGCACCAATTTCTCCCTAGGGCTTACACAAAACCCTTATAAGTAATTATTCACTCTTCCATTTCCCTCACCCTTACAACTAGTCACTAAGCACAATTTTTTTTGGTTCTTTCTCCAAAATATATCCATCAACTCTTTTCAATTCCATTGGAATCACCATAGCCCAAGCTACCATCTTGGTTGATTTGGGTTACTACCATGAACTCCTAAATGATATTCCTGTATCCATATTTACTGCTCAATTCTTCTGATGTAAAAAAAAACAAAAGCAAAAATTTATAGAGGATAATAATATTTTCTTTCTTTAAATCTTCTAGTGTTTTCCTATTTCACTTAAAATATAAATTTTTCGGTCTGCAAAACCCTGCATAATCAGACCTTTGCCTCTCTAACTTTGTCGTGTGTTCTAGAAATCCTGGATTTTTTTTTGTTCCTTGCACATGACACTCTCTTTCCTCCAAGTATTTCGTCTTTGTCCTTCATCAGAAATGTTCTTATGAGTATTATTTCATGTCTCTGTTCTTCCCACAAATGTGCAAATGTGACCTTCTAAAAGAGCTCTTCTCCAACTCCACTCTCTGAATCACCCAGCCATCTTCACATCCCATGTTCCCCTCTCTATGCATTATTATAATTCCTTGCTTTATTTCCTTCATATCAGGAAAGATTACATGAACTAGTTATGTTGATCAGATCTCAATCTGATTACATTAAACCACTTAATTATAACTATGTTAATTTTATTAGTATATTAATATTACAAATTCAACAAAACTATTAATACATACATTTTTATTCAATACTTGAATAAATTCAATACTTCAATCTACTCTAGGCAGAATCCTTATCACTCTTGGATTTCAATGTCCTTGTTTGTGAGGAGGGGAGGAAAATACCTAATTCACTGGAATTTTAAGAAGATCAGATACATAGAACTCATTGAAAATGTGATGGCCTTTTCAGAATACAGCAATCATTATTAGTGAAAATTACCTTAATCTTAATCTTCCTGTATCTTTCCTTTATTATTTCACTTATCATGCTTCCAACTGTTCTTGCATTATAAGTATTGCATTGTAGGTACTGCCTAGTTTAGTTTAACATGTTTGTAATTTTTGTTAGCTTATGCTACAACATCCCAAAGACTGTTATATTCAATAAATGTCAAATGTAGTGGAAAAGGCAATGCTGGGGCCAGCGCCTTGGTGTAGTAGGTTAAGCCTCCGCCTGCAGCGCCTGCATCCCATATGGGTGCCAGTTTGAGTCTTGGCTGCACCACTTGTGATTCAGCTCCCCACTAATGGCTTGGGAAAGCAGTAGAGGATGGCCCAAATGCTGGGTTCCTGCAGCCACATAGGAGACCTGGAGGAAGCTCCTGGCTCCTGGATTCAAATCGGCCCAGCTCTGGCCATTGCGACCATTTGGGGAGCGAACCAGCAGATGGAAGACCTCTCTCTGTCTCTCCCTCTTTCTCTCTCTCTGTAACTCCAACTCTCAAATAAATAAATAAATCTTTAAAAAAAAAGAGGAGATGCTTCCTTCTATTGTTAATCTTAATTTGTAACAGTAGATTATAGTGCAAAGTGCATGTGTTTTTAAATCAGGCTTTTATGACCAGGTTTTCATCCTATTCTAGTAACTTTTACTAACTATGTGACTTGGGCCTCTCATTAAACTCGACTATTAGTCTTCTAATTCCCAGCATGGAGGTAGTTATACCATGTGAATACACCAGTAGATGGTATGTGCTCAGTAAATAATAGCAATGGAATTATTAATAATAATATCAATGAAATAGTGATGATGATATTTGATGAGTAATGCTTTAGCAAAGAACCTTAGCTTATAGTATAACCATTTATTTCAGTTCAGTCAAAGTGTAGCTTTGTTGGTACTTTTAGAAAGCTATACCCAGGGCAAAAGTTTGGCTTTACAGTATACATCCTGGTTAAGAGGCTATCATCCCAAATTGAAGTTCTGGGTTAAACCTGCCTCTAACTCCTGACTTCAGATTTTTGCTTATGCAGACTCTGTGATTCAGCTGTTATGCCTCCAAAACTTAGTCACTGCCACCCATATGGAATACATGGATTGAGTTCTCAGTCTATGGCTTCAGTTTTAGTCCAACCCTGGACTTCTTGAGCAATTAGGCAATAAATCAGAGAATAGGAGTTTTTTCTCTCTCTCCCTCTCTGTCTCTCTGCCTGTCTCTTCCTCTCTTTCTCCTTATCTCTCTCAAGTAAATATATACATTTAAAAAAAAAAAAAAAACACACAGATGATTCCAGAGCATTCAATTGGAAGCCTGTAATTGCTGATCTCAAATATAAAATTAGGGGGGAAATACTTAGCTCTATAATCTAAGCCACAAAGATATACAAGTGATACTATATAGAAAAAGACTTCAACTGCAAATATACTGAGACTGTACATGGAATAAGACTCCAGCGAAAAACATCCCAGCACACAATTTAATTTTCACTTTAATCATAAAAGCAGCTTCTGTGGATAATGGGAAAGTATAATTGCCTACATTAGAATAATCAAAAATTAAGAATCCAAAGGGAAAGAAAAGTTTTTCATTACCTATTTGTTTGCAACACAGATGTGAAGACTGTTCTCTGCAAATTGCTTGGGTTTATAGAGGAAACAAGTGAACAAATGAAGCTGGAAAAGAAACAGAAAATATAGAAGAAATTTATAGATCCTAGACACAAAAGAAGGAGTGAGAAAGTGAAAAAGAGAGACAGAGATAATGCTGCAAACCTTTTGAAATACAAGATATGAATTGAAACATTCATAAAACTTAACAACTTGCTCAAATTCCCAGAGTCTATCATTTCATAGAGTTGAGATTGGCCAACTTGAATGGTCAGAAAAACATTCCAGGGTATGACTTAACTGTTCAGGTCACCTCCTAACAAAATTTAAAATCCTTAGTACAACTCCTTCCTTTCAGACCCTATTTATCAAACCACTTCTGAGAGATACTCAGTTCCGATTCTCTGTTGGGATGTTTCCTGTCCTTGCAGTTCTCAGATGCTTTTCTAGAAGAGCCTTGATTGCTCTCCATGGGAGACCACCTTCTTCTGTCATCCATACTTCTTTTATCTCCTTGTGATTTCCCTTTTGCCTCCTTTTCCAAGAGCTGATAATTTGTGGCCCATGTCCTTCCCAAGGAGTGTCTATCTCATTAAAACCGACTCCTGTTGATATCCTTATGTCAACTTCAGTGGGAATGCCATCAGCACAGTGTACTGGTTGACCTGGACCTTCCTCTTTAACTCTAGTCCAACTGGTTGTCAGATAAACATCAAGAAAAGGACCTTGTGATAAAAGCAACACTTTTATCAGTACTATTTGATTATTTGTGTTCTAATAGAGAAATGACCTACATTTTTTTTTCTTCCCAGCAGTGAACCTAATAATTATATACCTATCTTCCTTAATAGAACATATGCTGCTTTCTATAAAAACAGTAAAACTATTACACACTGAATAGCAGTGAAAATGAAAACCAAGATCTCCATTTTTTACCTCCTACTACAAAGAGAACAGGAGTCACCCACTTGGACTAGATGAGAAATTTGGGCCCATCTGGCAAAATACTAAGTAAAGCTCAAAGGAACCAAAGTTAAACTTGCTGTTCCTTTAAAAGCTTTACACTTACTGAATACCTTCTGCTCCTTTTGGAATGCAAATGGAAGGTCCTTAGTTCCAGACCAACCAAGGCTACAGGATGTAAAAGTAAGAGCAAGACAATCATTCTGCATTTGTATACCACCAGATTGTCTAGATGCTGCTCTCAGGCTCTCCTCTGAGATCAGAGAGCAGAAATCACGGCAAATATTGTACATGGGCAAATGTGAAAACCAAAACCAGCTGATACCAGGTCACAGATTCACAACATATAGGCTCTTTAGCAACTAATCTATGAGAAATATTATTATTATTATTAATAATAATAATAATTAGAGAGGAATGTGTTAAGCTGCATTCAAGGCAAGTGCTCAGAATAGTAGCAGTTGACTTCAGACTCCAATTCATTTATAATACATGTATTAATGAAAAGGATACTACACAGGAGCTGGCAGCGGGTAAAAGCCCCAGCCTGCAGCACCAGCATCCCATCTGGGCACTGGTTCGAGTCCCAGCTGTTCCATTTCTGATCTAGCTCTCTGCTATGGCCTAAGAAAGCAGTAGAAGATGGCCCAAGTCGTTGGGCCCCTACACCCATATGGGAGACCCAGGAGAAGATTCTGGCACCTGTCTTCGGATCAGCTCTGCTCTGCCCATTGTAGTCATCTGGGGAGTGAACCAGTGGATGAAAGACCTCTTTCTCTGTCTCTACCTCTCTCTGTAACTCTGCCTTTGAAATAAATAAACTAAACCTTTAAAAAAAAAAGAAAAGATACTATATTATGCTCACCATAGTCATGGACAGGATAGGGTAATATGGATAATATCTGCTGATGGAGTGATCTGCCCACAAAGAGAACCAACAGGTTAGTCCACGGCAGTGGCTTTCAATGTGGAAAGCCAGGGCTTCAGCAGAGGTCAACTTATGAAGAGTCCTGGCAAATCTGCCTGTCAAGAGTTGGAATCACGAGAGATGGAACTGCCCTGGAATCGCAGGGCGCCCAGGTCAGAGCCACAGACCTTGCAGGCTCTAAGCTGAAAAGCTCTTCACTTGGCCCAGCTTCCAAAGTAACCACTGCTGCTGAGGGAGTGGCCAAGTAGGGTCAGTGGCATTGCAGGCAGAACTGTAAATTTCCTGTTAGAGATGCCACCTGCATTTACCTGGCCAGCTCTCCTCCCAGGCCAGCTAGGTAATGGAAGTCAACAGGGTGCCTTCCCCAAGGAGGTTCACACCTCCCTTATGATGTACCCCATGTGAAGAGGTAGACAAGTCTGGGCCTTATAACTGGCAAGGCCTTAAAGCCCACCAGATTATTATCAGGCCCCTTCTGTGGGTTTCTATTTGCCTCTCAATCAGAGAACTTATTCGTAACTTAGATAGCACCTTTCTTAGGTCCTATAATAATGACTCTGCCTTTTGTTCTAGACTCTGTCTAGACCACTTGAGGCCTCATTCCTTTGTAATCATAGCCTCTACTCATACATCAATGGCTCTACTCCAACCTGTGTGTGTATTGATGGTCTTCCCTCCCCCACCCACTTAATGTTGTATGATTGTTCAGATTTTCTTTACAGAAAAACCCCTCTACCTGCAAAAGATGAATGGCCTTTCTCTAAGTCTTTGTTGAGGTCAGCTTTAAACCACTTCCATCAAACAGTCTTCACAAGGGTCCAGAAACCCCCCTCATTTCCTCTCCTCTATGAAATCCTCTCATTACTTGGTTAATGCTATTACTAGGAACATTGGTTGCTATTCTCACCCTTTTATACTACTGTGTCTGTTTAAGTGTTTTCAGGAGGTAATAATGGAATTAACCAAGGCCTTCACCAACCAGGCAATCAACTAAATGCTGCTACAGGGATATACTTGGCTCCCCACCCAAGAGATAGTTGCTTGAGACATTGCCCCATGCTAACAGAGAGTACCTGGTTGCCCCATGTCAGCAAGAAGTAGCACTAAAGATAGATCATGTCCTCTACCCCTCCTAGACTTTTGGGGCTAATGTAATCCCATACAACTCCTGCTTTATAAAAAACAAAAGGGGGAGGGGAATGTTAGTAAAATGGTGCAGTCTTATCTATGGGGCGATCTATACCCCAGACATTATCCTAGGCTCTAGCCCCCACTGCCATGGCTGGAAGCCAGGTGACCCCATGGCCCAACCACCGATTTCAGCTCCACCCCCACTCTATTGGGAGTCACTGCTGCTATTTCCCTACCCGCTCCTGCAAAGGTTTAAGAGGACCTGTTTCTGAACACATGGCTTTCTCTATCTCTCTCTCTCTCTGTGTCTCTTGATCTCTCTCTTATGCTCTCCTCCCTCTTTTCCTTCTTCATCCCTTCCCTCCTGTCTGTCGGGTTTCCCCCAATAAACCCTTTCCCTTAAAAAAAAAAAAAAGAAATCTACTGATGGAAAATTTCCAGGTAAGTAAGCTTTAGAGAGTTATTTAAATGCAAATACCTGAGAGATTTCAAGGCTTAGAAAACAACTTTCAAATGACTTTAAAGTTTAGAAGCATATTCAACCAGTCTAACATTTTTTTGTTAAATTCATCACAAAATATATTACATCCAGGGTTGATTGTAAAGATCTTCAAATGGCTTTCCACATTGAGTAGAATACTTTTAGTCCCTTCATGATAGATATCTAAAAGGTAAAGGCAAGCAATTTTTGATGGACTACAATACATAAGCTTATAGAGTAGAATTTATTTTCCCCAAGTCTTGTCTGTAACAGCCTAATCTGAAACTAACATGACAGCCATCTCTGTTATAAGACAAATTGTTGAGTGTAATATATGAGGATCAAGAACTAGAACAGCCAATATGATCATGCCTTTACCACATTCAGAGAACTTCTGCCAATATGTCTCCATTAGGAAGAAAACTGACACAACATGTATCCAACTGAAAGGAAATCAAGGTGCCAGCTATCTGAAATATCCCTTTCCTCAATTCCCTTTGTTCATAGTAATGAAAGAAAAACAAAATTCTATATGTAAAGAAAACTGAGAGTAATTTTCTTTTGAATTCATGTATTCTTGGACTTCATTGACCCTGATAAATATAATATATCCAAACTACTCACCTTGTTAAATTTAATAGCTGATGAAAGGCTGCTTGATTTAATGAGATAATCTTTAGTATTTTACTGGGGAGCTCTAGATTCTGGTCCTGTATATTATCCTAGCCCCACCTAAATTCTACTCTTTCCTTGTACTCTTATCCTCAGTGAATAACACATAATTTGCATGTGTCAGAAGCTTGGGAATCTTTTATGACAGTTATCCCTCCTTTACATTGCATAGCTTACCTAACCAACTTTTCAGCCATGCTAAGAGTCTGATGACCATTTCCTTCTCTGTTTTTACTGCAAATATATTAGATCAGGCCTCCAAATGTCTTCACACTTATTATAGCAATTTTTAAAATATCCTCATAATTGCCTGTCAGTCTTCACTTCCATGCCTTTTTGAGAGCATGGTACACATTGCTGCCTGAAAATATTTGTACACACACGGATCATGTCAGGAACTCAGCCAATTTAATTATGCCACATGGGCCTCAGGATTTTTTTTTTTTTCTGAAGACTATGAAAACATTGATTTAATTGAATAATTATTTGGGTTAAAAAATGTTTCCCAAGTAAAGTGCCTTGATCAATGTCTAACTTTTAGGAAGTATGAAATGTGTTACTCCTCTCATTCTCTCACCTTTTTTACTCACCTTTACCTCTGTATATACTCTGGTACTTTCTTACTTGAGGATTCAGTGATAAGATGCTATTCCTTTGCTTCATCTATAACATCTGTGAAAATCCTTCTTATAGCACTCAACCAACTGAGCTATAGCTGTTTGTGTAATTCTCTGTTCTCCTCAAGAATTGCAAGTTCCTGAATGCTAAGGGCTTTCTATTCTAATTTGATATTCCCAATGCTTGGCTCACTGTATGTGTAAGTGATTAATATATCTTGGTTGATATTTAATAGCTTCTGACACTAAATTGTTGAATATATCAAATAAGCTCAAATGTGTAAAATTAACTTTTTTTAAAAAAATTGTCAAATGTTTAATAGGATTAAGTGCTATTAATATCACTATCATTAAGGAAAACTAGGATAACTTTTTTCCCATTCTCATTCAAGCTCTATAATAAGATGACAAAATATGAAGGTTTATTTCCCAAAAACAAATTCAAGAACATTTTTCAAAAAAACCTTAAACAAAAAGTGGTTTAGGGACCAATTTTGTGATATAGTGGGTAAAGCTGCCGCCTGCAACGCCAGCATCCCATATGTGTACAGGCTGCTCTACTACCCATCCAGCTCACTGTTAATGGCCCGGGAAAAGCAGTGGAAGATGTTCCAAGTGTTTGGGTTCTTGCCACTCATGTGAGAGATCAGGATGAAGTTCCTGGTTCCTGAATTCAGCCTGGCCTAGCCTTGCCCATTGCAGCCATCTGGAGAGTATACCAGCAAATGGAAGACCTCTCTCCCACTCTCTCTCTCTCTCTCTCTCTCTCTCTCTGTAGCTTTGACTTTCAAATAAATAATAAATAAATAAATCTTTAAAAAATTTTATTTGTTTATTTCAAAGGCAAAGTGACAGAAATAGATGGGGGCAGAGAGGCAGAAATAGAGTATTCCATCTAACAGTTAACTTCCAAAATGCATATAACAGCCAAGGAGGGGCCAGGCCAAAACAGGAACCAGGCACTCCATTAAAGTCCACCACGTGGTTGACAAGAACACAAGTATGCATCTGCTCATGCATTCATTACATTTCAGTTGCATTAGCAGGGAGCTAGATTGGAAGCAGAAGTGGGAGTTGATCCCAAACACCTGCTTATGGGATATAGGCATCCCAAGTGACAGCTTCACCCTCTGTGCCACATTGCCAATCCTTAAAATAGCTTTCTTAAGGCTACAATCACCTCCCCCCTCATATATTTTATAATGAGATTTCTTATTGGAATGAAGAACCATAAATTACCAAGATAGATCTAAATCAGTTGGGAACACACAAGGTTAAGAAAGAAGATTTCTAATTTCTAAGAGTTTAACTTGTCTTTCCTTGATCAATCTCTAGTTAAGGAAAAAATACTTCACTGATTTCCACAGCATGTCAATACATTGAAGTCTCACTGTACTTTTCTTACTGTGAAAGGTCACAAATAGAACAGGTAGATATAATGCTTGTGGATAATGCCTATATATATCTTGAACCAATGACACTGTAATTTTCAGTTTTAGGAAAGACTGATGATTTATTTCCTTTGAAGTTTCCAAAGAACATCTAAATGAAAGAAGCATGCTGTGATCCATGATGCCATTTTTAACACTGAGTTTCAAATGTCATGTAATGATGAATCCATTCTCAATAAGATGGTTTGCAAGTATGTACAGAATAGTTGCTAGAATTTCCAGGAGATGGGCAAATCAAAAAGCAATTATTCAACTATACAGATTGACAACCAACTATTTCAGCACTCTGGAAACACATGAAGGCATGAAAAATTCTGAGGAGGTAGTTATACTCGAAATTAGCTGAGGAACAGGTAAGGAAAGCAGGAGTTGAGGATGGTCTTCTAATTCTTCCTTCCCTTTACACCTCCATTGCTTGGAAATACATCCAGAGTCAAGTAGACCCAGGGAGACTAGCACCTTCTCTGTTGACGTTTAATGAGAGAACAAGGCTCATCAAGCACACTGACATTGCTGAAAAGAATTACCAAATATTTTCAGTTTTACACTGCATGATGCGGGCAATACTTTGATTGAGGCCATACATAAATGTAGCTAAAAATCATGAGGTTCCAAGCCAGACACAAACCCTTGGTCAATCTTAAGGTTGAATATAGGCTGGCGCCGTGGCTCAATAGGCTAATACTCTGCTTGCGGCACTGGCACATCGGGTTCTAGTCCCGGTTGGGGCACCGGATTCTGTCCCGGTTGCTCCTCTTCCTGTCCAGCTCTCTGCTGTGGCCCGGGAAGGCAGTGGAGGATGGCCCAAGTCCTTGGGCCCTGCACCTGCATGGGAGACCAGGAGAAGCACCTGGCTCCTAGTTTCAGATCAGCGCAGTGCGCTGGCCGCAGTGGCCATTGCGGGGTGATCCAACGGAAAAAGAAGACCTTTCTCTCTACCTCTCTCTTTCACTGTCCACTCTGCCTGTCAAAAAAAAAAAAAAAAAAAGATTGAATTATGAATGGGGCAGAGGCCCACCAGAATGTAAATGCCAGGAAGAGGAAAACAGACTAAAATTTGAATGAGATAAACCACATATGAATTCATCAGGAGAAATTGGAAGCTTACTGGTTTGAAATGGTTGAGCACAATCTCAAATCAGTCTTTAGTTAATTACTAACCTACTCAAGATATAGAACATTCGGCTGGCCCCGTGGCTCACTAGGCTAATCCTCCGCCTTGCGCCAACGGCACACCGGGTTCTAGTCCCAGTCAGGGCGCCGGTTCTGTCCCAGTTGCTCCTCTTCCAGGCCAGCTCTCTGCTGTGGTCAATGAGTGCAGTGGAGGATGGCCCAAGTCCTTGGGCCCTGCACCCCATGGGAGACCAGGATAAGTACCTGGCTTCTGCCATCGGATCAGCGGGGTGCGCCAGCCGCGGCGGCCATTGGAGGGTGAACCAATGGCAAAAGGAAAACCTTTCTCTCTGTCTCTCTCTCTCACTGTCCACTCACTGTCTCACTGTCCACTGTCAAAAAAATAAAAAAATTAAAAAAAAAATTCTTGGAAGCAAAACCACAGGGCAAGCAAACTTCAGAGATTTAGACAAAGAAAATTACTAAACAAAGAAATGAACAACAACTATAAAATATTAATGACAACAGCATTCAGTTAAAAAAATCAGGATTCTAGAGTTGTTGCAATATATTATCTCAGATATCTGATTGTCAACTAAAAGATATAAGACACATATTGAAAGAATATGTTATATTAAAGGACAATAATAGTTAATGGAAACTGTTCATCAGTATACCTCAGTGTTTGACTTAGCAGACAAATGCAACAAAGTAGTATAAATATGATCAAAAACTGAAAAAGAAATACAGTTCTACAAGGTGAAGAAATTCAGGCAACAATAAATTGAAAGGCAAATATGTTTCTTATTTGTGGAAGTCAATACAGAGAGAGTATTAAAATTGTGAGAATGTAAATAGTTATAAATACTGCTTCACTGAGTCATACTATGTACATGAGAATATAGCTTTCTTTTTTAAAAAGATGTATTTATTTATTTGAAAGTCAGAAATGCACAGAGAGAGAAGGAGAGGCAGAGAGAGAGGTCTTCCATCTTCCGGTTCACTCCCCAAATGGTTGCAATGGCTGGAGCTGAGCCGATCAGAAGCCAGGAGCCAGGAGCTTCTTCCAGGTCTCCCATGCAGGTGCAGGATCCAAAGGAGTTGGGACATCTTCTACTGCTTTCTCAGGCCACAGAGG
This sequence comes from Oryctolagus cuniculus, assembly GCF_051225735.1. Taxonomy (NCBI): domain Eukaryota; kingdom Metazoa; phylum Chordata; class Mammalia; order Lagomorpha; family Leporidae; genus Oryctolagus; species Oryctolagus cuniculus. Next base: position 25,032,461 of record NC_142867.1, on the reverse strand, counting down.
AGAGCAGGATTGGAAGTGGAGCAGCTGGGCCTTGAACTGGCACCCATGTGGGATGACAGCACCACAGGTGGAGAGTTGGCCAACTACACCACAGCACTGGTCCTGAGAATACAGCTTTCTTTCTCCACATTATGATCATTGCCATGAATCTCTCACTTTGTAATAGTAATCTCTGTGTTTAAGAAAAATGATATATATGTTTGTGTGTATATAATGTGCACATGTGAAGTGAATGTGCAAAAATGTTAGCTGTTAAATTTTAAAATTAAAAAATTGAAAATTTAAAAAAGAAAATGAGTCTCAAAGTGTGTCTCAATAAATGTATACACAAATATATAGATACACATATACATATACATATACATATATAAATATATATAGAGAGAAATGGAAATTCTGGGATTGAAATTTAAATATTTCCAAAAAATTAAAATTAAGTGCAAATGTCCCAGGGTAGATTGAAATAGCAACTAAAAGTCTTAGACTATACAAAAGTTCAGTGGCAGAGCTCATTTAGTAAATTCTGCCAAATATCTAATGAATAAATAAAAAACTATCACAAATTCTTTCAAAACACACATAAAAGAATATGTCTGGGGCACCAGCATTGTGGCATAATGGATTAAGCTGCCACCTGCAGCACCAGCCTCCCATAAGGGTGCCTTTGGAGCCCTTGCTTCTCTACTTCCCATCCAACTACCTGCTATTGCTCTTGGGAAAGCAGTGGAAGATGGTCCAAGTCCTTGTCTCCTGGTTTGGCCTGGCCCAGTCCACTGTTTGCAACCATTTGTAAACCATTTGCAACCTCTCTCTGTAACTCTGCCTTTCAAATAAATGAACCACATCTTTAAAATAATATGGATTCATTCTACTCATAATATTATCTAGGTAATAAAGAGAAGTAAGATAATTTCATACACACACACACAGATTGTCAATCAATATCTCCCATTAAAGTGTATAAAAAATTCTTAACAACATATTAGTAAACTGAATCAAGTAACACATAAAAAAGTATTACACCCAAGATTAAGTGGGATTTATCCTAGGAATGATTATCCAAGAAATGATTATTTCAATATTGGAAATCAATTAATAATATATGTCATATTAGAATAAATGCCAAAATCAAAATTATTATCTTGGCAAATGTAGAAAAAATATCTAACATAATCTAATACCCACTTGTGATAAAATCTCTCAGCAAACTAAGAATAGTGGACTATCTCATTTTGAATATGGGTAATTACAACAAACTTACAACTAACATACTTGATGATAAACAACAAAATGATTTCAACCTAACATTAGGAGCAAAGCAAAAAATGTTTGCTCATTCTCCTTTTACTCACATAAAGTTAAAGTTTCTTGTCAATTCAGTCAGATAAAGGAAATAAATAAAAGAGGAGCAGGCATTTAACCTAGTGGTTAAGATGCCCATGTCCCCCCTGAACTTCCTGAGTTTGATTCCCAGTTCTGAGTCCTTATCCAGCCTCCTGCTAATTCAGAACCTGAAAATCAGTGGTGAAGGTTGAAGTAACTGGTTTACCAATACCCACGTGGGACACTTGAATTGTGTTACAAGTTTCTGGATCTTAAAAAAAAAAAAAAAAAAAAAAAAAAAACAAGTTTCTGGATCTTGGCTCAGCTCAACCCTGGCCATGACATTTGGAAAATGAATAAGCAGGTGGGAATTTCTCTCTCTTTCTCTCCCTTTTTCTCTCTTTCTCTCCTCTCTCTCTCTCTCACCTCCCACCTGAAATAAATAAAAATTATCACCAGACTGGAAAGAAAAACTCCAGAACATATAGCATTACGCATAGAAAATTTCAGATTCCCCCTAAAATCCATTAGAATGAACAAATGAGTAAAATACTTTGTAAAGTACAAGGTCAATAGACAAAAATCATTTGCATTTGCACTTGTACATACTAATAACAAAAAAATCCCAAACACAGATTTATAAAGCAATATACTAATAGTAATAATTAAAAATAATATGGATAAATTTAATGAAAGAATTTCAAGACCTATACACTGAAACTATAAATCATTGATGAGAAAAATTAGAGATCTATTTAAATGCATAAATATTCCATGTTTATGGATCAAATAATCATTTTAAAAGGCCAGTTATCCCATCTATCTACAAATTCAGTACAATCCTATGAAAAACCCCAATAAACTCTTGGAGAAATTTGTGGTCTACTCTTAAAATTTGCATGAAATTATAAGAATCTAAACTAGCCAAGCAATCTTGAAAAAGAAAAAAAATATTATTACATTCCAAAATTTGATATAAAGCCACAATAATCAAGGAAATATACCATTACAGAGATAGTCATAAAACTAAATTATACATAATTGAAATTTCATAAACAATTCTTTATATATAAAAGCCATTTTTGTTTTTTGAAAAATATGTCAATGCATTCAATGAAGGAAATGTTCATCTTTTTATAGACAGTGCTGGAATATGGTATAGCCACATCACAAACATGCCTTTAGACCCACTGTATGCAAAAGTTAACATGAAATCAATCATATACCAGAATATCAGAACAAAAATTATTAAAACCCTTCATTACTTTGTGTTGGGCAAAATTCTCAGGGATTATAACATTCACTAAATAAAATAATAACCTGGCTTTCATCTAAATTAAAAATATTACACTTCAAAAGACATAAGAAAATGAAAAGACAAATGACATCATAGGAGAATATATTTTTATAATTATGTATTTGATAGAAAATTGAACAAAAAGCACAAAGTTCTAGTGACTAGAGAATATAAAAATTATCAAATAAAGAAAATGTAGGGCCAGTGGTCACATATAATATGCTCAGTATCTATAATCATTAGTGAAATATAAATTAAATTCATAATGAGCTTTCATAGTACACCTTCTCACGGACAAGATAAAACCAATTGCTGGCAATAAGTAGGAAAATTAGAATGTTTGTACATTATTAATGGGAATAAACAATGGTGCAGGCATTTTAGAAAATAGTTTAGCAGTTAAAGTGTTAAACACAAATTTATGACATGACTTAGCAACCACAGTCTTAAGATCTATTCAAGAGAAATGAAAATGCTTTTATACAAAGACATACACACAAAGGTAGTATCAGCAACATTTATCTTAGTCAAAACTGGAAACAACCCCAAGCCTATCACCTGATCATAAAAACTGTGGTATAACCATAAAATGAAGTACCACTCAGCAATAAAAGGAATGATTACTGATGTAAGCTACCATGTGGATGAGCCTCACAAATACTATACAAAGTAAAAGAAATCAGATGTAGAAGACTTTCTTGCCTGATTCCATTTATCTGAATTTCCATAAAAGATAAATTTATCTATACAAAACAGATTGGTTCTAGGAATTTGAAATATCTGCAAAAGATATGAGGAAAATTTTGAAGTTGAAGTCCTTGAAGTCTTTTTTTTTTTTTTTTTTTTTTTGACAGGCAGAGTTAGACAGTGAGAGAGAGAGAGACAGAGAGAAAGGTCTTCCTTTTCTGTTGGTTCACCCCCCAAATGGCGACCACGGCCGGCACAATGCACCAATCCAAAGCCAGGAGCCAGGTGCTTCCTCCTGGTGTCCCATGTGGGTGCAGGGCCCAAGCACTAGGGCCATCCTCCACTGCCCTCCTGGGCCACAGCAGAGAGCTGGACTGAAGAGGAGCAACCGGGACAGAACTGACGCCCCAACCGGGACTAGAACCCGGGGTGTCAGCGCCACAGGCGGAGGAGGATTAGCCTAGTGAGTTGTGGCGCCGGCCCCTTGAAGTCTTTTAAAACTAGATTGTAGTCTTGGTTATACAACTTTTTAAATTTATTAAAAATTATAGGATTGTACATTTCTAATTTGTAAATTTTATGGTTTTAAACCTTATTGAAGCTGTTAAAATGTAGAGATTTCGCATAAAACACAATTTTAAAGTTCTTAATAATTAAAATGAAAAATAAAATATATAGTAAAAAGGCATCTTCATTCCTTCCTGGGTAGAGTTTGACTCATATGTCATACAGGTAGCAGATAATGAAGCTTGACAAAAGCCTTCATCTCCAATTTTTGCATTCATCTTTCCAGTACTAAAAGTCTTCTCCAAATTTAAATATTCACCCCAGCCAAACTCTGTTTTTCTAACCCTTCTGTTATTACTCATCTAAATTCATACTGCCAGAAACATTATTCATCATGCTAATAGTCTTTTTAATCAAAGTATGCATTGCATATTTCTAAGCAAGCCTGAAACTCAAAGTGCTACATGATTAGAAATGCCAACGTGTCTCCCAAGTAAGACCCAGAGTAAAACTGGCACCAGTCAGAACTTGAATTGTGTTCACTGTTTCTTGATAGTGCTATGTAGTCAGCTGGTCATATCTGCTTTGTATGGCCATCATCCTCTTGGCTGTACAGAAAACTGGTTAAGAAAAGTCTTCCCATCATAAATCTGAACCAATGTAAAATACTGTCATGCTTTCTGCCATCATGCTCCTTTTTAAATTTTTTAATTTATTCATTTTTTATTTATTTAAAAGAGAGAAAGAAAGAGAGAGAGTGAGCAGGCATGAGAGAGAGATCCTATCCACTAGCTCACAAAGCCAGGACTGGTCCAGGCTGTAGCCGGGAGCCCAGAATTTAATCCTGTCCTCCCATGTGAGTGGCAGTGATCCAATTACTTGAGCCATCACCTGCTGCCTCTCAGCATAAAGGTGGAAATGCAAATTGAGCTGGGATTCGTATTAAAGTACTATTATATGGAATATGAGCATCCCAAGCAGTGTCCTAACAGCTGCACCAAATGCCTTGCCCCTGAACTCTGCTCTTATACAATTAGTTGGTCCTTGCTTTTAAGTGGCTTTTACAGATACCATGCCATGGCAGGTACTTACTGAGCACATTACATAGGTGCTCCCTGTATACACATCCTCTTGACAACTCAGAGCTAGATATGAAAAGATTCTTTTATATATAGAGAAAGGTAGGGCCACAGAAGTAAATGAAAATCATTCAAGTTTTCCAATTATTTTATCCAACTGGTCATGCTGCATGCTCAGTCTTGGAGTACAAGGTCTATCTAAAGTTAACAGAAAACAATTACTCTCACTAATCAAGATATGAACGATGACTAAATGATTAATGAGGATGCAGATTATTTCTTTACCTCATCTCTTAATGGATATGACCCAGACTCAGTGCTTTAGAATTACCCATGATGGGGCTGGCTCTGCGGCAGTGGGTTAAAAGCCACAGCCAGTGGCATAAAGGTAGAAACGCAAATTGAGCTGGGACTCAAATTAAAGTACTATGATATGGAATATGAGCATCCCAAGCAGTGTCCTAACAGCTGCACCAAATGCCTTGCCCCTGAACTCTGCTCTTATACAATTAGTTGGTCCCAGCATCGCAGGTGGGCACCAGATGGAGAATTGGCTTTTCCACTTCCGATTCAGCTCCCTGCTAATGTGTCTGGGAAAGCATCAGAGGATGGCCTAAATCTTTGGGCCCCTGAACCCATGTCTCCTTGCTTCTTCCTGGCCCAATCCCTGCTGTTGAGGCCATTTGAAGAGTGAAACATTGGATGAAAGAATGCTTGGTCTCTCCTTCTCTTTCTCTGTAAATCTGCCTTTCAAATAAATAAATAAATCCTAAAAAAAAATTACACATCGAGACTGAGGCTGGCTACATTGGAGTATGCCTCGTTCCATTCTCCCTCTCAAATTATAATCTGCGATCTCTAATTGACACCTAACCTCACTCCTTCCTCCCTCAAAAAGGGGAACTTGGCATTCACAGCAAGGACTGAATCATAAGCTGGCTACAATAGGGTAAAAGTCATTTTAAATAATTAAGTGCTATCCAGCATGATGTATAATCATCCTAAAGTGCGCAAAAGCTGAAGCATATGTCACAACACATAGACGGCTTTGACCTGGCCTTCATTTTTTCCCACCTCCATTTCCTTTAGACAATAAGGGAGTAATACAGGGGAATATTTCCTTTCCTCTCCTGACAAAAGACATGTCATGTCCCTGTTAACGAGTCTGCCAGAGTCCACTTAGTGTTGACACATGTTGAATGGATGCCATAAAGCCACGAAAGGCTAAAGGATTCCTGGAATGAAAGGAACCAATTGCATATTCTTTTTGCCAGAAAAAAAGGAGAAATTTAAAATAGTACCTATTTCTTGTTTTTTATGTATCTTTCTCATATTATTTTATGTTCTTTGGGCTTCACACAATTTCATTGGATGCAGGTAGATAAGAACATGGTTGGGTTTCTTTGTGTTTGGTGCCCCCTTGCATAGTCCACAAACCACGAAAAAAAGAGCAAATTTATAAAGGGGAGAGACAGTTATTTTCCCTTCCAGGTAGAACTAACTGCTTGATAAAGAGCAAATCATTCCTTTTTATTTAGCCAGATTGCTGTCTCTCAATTGCTCACTAAATCATAGAAATTGAACTTTCTTCCTCCACATACAATTCTTCCTTGCAGTCAATATGCAGTCAATGCATGTTAATACAGTCAAGCTATTTCTTCCTCCATCCTCTTGTCCCAAACTCCCATTAATAACAGCAATAACAGCAACATTTGACATTTACATAGCCTGGAGGATTCCAAAGGATTTCGCCAATTACTATGAATAGAGTTCTGATGAGCTGCAACCTCTTTGGGGGCGGGAAGAGAATAAGCAGGTGCACAAAGTCAAAATGAGAGAGATTTTGCCCAAACGTGTATGTTTGATGCTGCTTCTTTTAAAAATTCTGCAATGTTACTCACATCCACACAGATAAATCATATTTGCTACTTTAAAATATCTAAAATCTATCACTAGAAGTCAAGTGATATTGATCCAAGCAGCTGAAATGAGACATTGGAGAGGCTAGAACAGTCCACATCAAGCTTATTTCAGATGGATTCCATTTTTGAAATGATTATTAATCATGTGTCTAGCATTCCTACCAATTAGAAGAATGGAGACACAAAGGCAATTCAAGTTGTCCTATTTTTTTGAACGTTCTCATTTTCAACAGATAACATAAAGGCTTGGCCTCGATTCGGGAATACGTTTGAACTGTTAGGATTTCCATTCAATGAGCAAGATACTGCCCTATGCACAGACAACAATAGCTTCCAGAAGAGTTAAATACCCACATTTAAATCCTTTTTTATTAAAAACAAAAAACAATATTAACAGCATAATGAAAAAATTTTATGAGATCTGAGAATTAATAATTTCTTTAGACAATCTTCAAAATTTTATTTTACCAAGTTATACAACATCTTCACATAATAATTCAGAGGTAATCCTCTCATCACACTATGCTCAATTTCATAAGTAATAAAGTTAATAGTTCTTTAGTCTGTATATCTTAAAAAATGGACCTATTCTGGCACAGAAGCTACTTGAAACACAAGACAAGTATTAAATGGTTAGTGCAATCTGAACATTCAGTTGAATGTGTCTGTGACACTAGTTGTGAATTTGCTTATGTAAATACATTCTGGGCTAATAAAGGCATAACATTTATCTTCTTGGATTATAAAACAATAGATGTACTGCTTTATAGTCCCCAAGGAAGCCAAAAGCCTACTCTGCCAAGGGAGAATCATGTTCAGATTCTCCAACAGGTATGATCACATATTAATATACACATCTGTGAAAATCAGACATAATATATCTGTTAAATACACAGAAGATTAGAAGTGAAAGATGAAAAGTTCATCTAGAGTCTCTCATTGCAAGTGAAGACAAGAATTTCACAATCATCTTTATAGATATGCTGACACTGAATCTTTGAGGTTCACTGAAGCCTAACAGCACTGAAATCAGAATAATATGGTTATAGATATGAATCTACATGTAAATTCTAGAGTATGACTCCACAGACATAATAGAATATTAAATATGAAGATTCTTAATAACAGAATATTAAATATGAAGATTCTTTTTAATTTTTTAAAGATCTACTTATTGATTGGAAAGGCAGAGTTACAGAGAGAGAGGGAGAAGCAGAGAGAAAGAGAGATAGCGCTTCCATTTGTTGGTTCACTCCATAAATGGCTGCCATACTGGGGCATGCTGAATCCAGGAGACTGGAACTCCATTAGGGTTTTCCTCATGGGTGCCAAGAAATTGAACCATACTCTGCTGCTTTCCGCAGAGCAATTGACAGGGAGCTGGATCAGACGTGGAGCAACCAGGGTTAGAAATGGAACCTACACGGAATGCCAGCACTGCAAGTGGCAACTTATTCCACTGCCGCAACGCCAGCCCCTGATGATGCTTTTTAATATAATTTTTATTTACTTGAGAGGTATGGATATAGAGAGAGTGCATTTTGGCTCCTACCTGATGATTTGCTTGCCAAATAGATGAAAGAGCCACAGCCCGTCTTGGCAAAAGTCAGGAACCAATAACTCTATCCAGTTTCCGTATGTGGGGAGCAGAGACCCAATTGTCTGAGCTATGACTAACTGTCTCTCGTGGTCTGCATTAGCAGAAAAGTAGAATCAGGAGCCCGAGCTGGGCATGAAACCCTGGCGCTCTGATGTGAGATGCAGGAATCTTAACCACTAGGATAAATGCCCAATCTCAAACTGCTTTTATGCTGTAAAAAATAAACTATCTCAGTTTTTCTTTGATACAATGAAATGTGTGTGTATGTGTGTGTGTATTAAATCACATTATTGATTGTTCTAGTTCTAGACAGCATATTGTAAAGGTTTTCATACATTTCATCTATCAAGTGGGTAAAGTAAGTTTCATACATAAAGGATTAAGTAAGCTAAGACATATTGCCTTAGTGATGAAGAGATTTGACCTTTTTCAAGGAAGATATATTGGTACTCATCAAAGATAAAACACCATTACATTTATTTTTTTGAGTGTCTTCTAGACTCTTTTAGAGTCTGTTATAAAAATTTAGTCTATCAGTATGGCAGACTCATATAATATTATTAAGTGTTCCTCGAATAGTGCCTAAGACAGAAATTAGATAGACCCAAATTGTGCTTGAACTAAGTAATATGTGTACTGCTCTTTATTTTATGTGTACACATAGGTACATACATGTATAGTCTATGAAATATGTATGCACCATAAAAGCATATATTCAAATATATATGTGCAATATTTTCTTGGTTTGCCTATTTGAATTACACTATTCAAATTATTTTCCCAGCATAATAAAACATAAATAAATTAACACTAGCATTACAAAAATAGAATCCAAAAGTGTAAATACTTTTCTGATGTATCTGTAAAAAAAAAAATTTTTCTAGTTTGTTAAAATCAGAAATATTGACTTTACCAATTGACACTCCTGTCTATGGCATCAGTAATCTCCCTATGCTCCAGTCATGAGTTTCCAAGGCTATGGAAGCCCTCTGAGTTCTCTGACTCTTATCTTGTTTAGACAAGGTCATAGTCAAAGTGGAGGTTCTCTCCTCCCTTCAGAGAAAGGTACCTCCTTCTTTGATGACCTGTTCTTTCCACTGGGATCTCACTCGCAGAGATCTTTTGCCAGAGTGTCTTGGCTTTCCATGCCTGAAATACTCTCATGAGCTTTTCAGCCAGCTCCGAATGCCTTTAGGACTGATTCTGAGGCCAGAGTGCTATTTAGGACATCTGCCATTCTATGAGTCTGCTGAGTATCTCACTTCCCATGTTGGATCACTCTCCCCTTTATTTACTCCATCGGTTAGCATTGGCAGGTACTAGACTTGTCTATGTGCTCCCTTTGACTCCCAGTCCCTCCACCATGACCAATGGTGAACTGAAACTGATCACCTGGAACAGTGAGATGGCATTGGTACATGCCACCTCGATGGGATTGAATTGGAATCCCCTGGTATGCTTCCAACTCCACCACTTGGGGCAAGTCAGCCTGAGCATGTCCCAAATTATACATCTCTTCCCTCTCCCATTCCCACCACCATGTTCAACAGGGATCACATTTCAGTTAATTTTCAACACTTAAGAATAACTGTGCATCAATTACAGATCTAAACCAGTCATATTAAGTAGAACATATAAAAAAACTACTAAGAGGGATAATGTATTAAGTTGTTCATCAACAGTCAGGGCCATGCTGATCAAGCCACCGTTTCCCATAGTGTCCACCTCACTCCAACAGGTTTCCCTCTTGGTGTTCAGTCAGTCGTCACCGATCAGGGAGAACATATGGTATTTGTCCCTTTGGGACTGGCTTATTTCACTCAGCATGATGTGTTCCAGATTCCTCCATTTTGTTGCAAATGACTGGATTTCGTTGTTTCTTACTGCGGTATAGTATTCTAAAGAGTACATATCCCATAATTTCTTTATCCAGTCTATCGTTGATGGGCATTTAGGTTGGTTCCAGGTCTTAGCTATTGTGAATTGAGCTGCAATAAACATTAGGGTGCAGACCTCTTTTTTGTTTGCCAATTTAAATTCCTTTGGGTAAATTCCAAGGAGTGGGATGGCTGGGTCGAACGGTAGGGTTATCTTCAGGTTTCTGAGGAATCTCCAGACTGACTTCCATAGTGGCTTGACCAGTTTGCATTCCCACCAACAGTGGGTTAGTGTCCCTTTTTCCCCACATCCTCGCCAGCATCTGTTGTTGTTAGATTTCTACTCCTCATGTAGGATCTCTATCCTTAATGTGCTGTACATTGAGATTTAATGCTATAACGAGTACTCAAACAATATATTTCACTTTGTGTTTCTATGGGGGTGCAAACTGTTGAAATCCTTACTTAATGCATACTAAACTGATCCTCTGTAAAAAAAAAAAAAAAAAAAAGAAATTATCAATTCCCAACTTGACTCTCACTGGGATTAAACATGACAATAGGTCTGCTCTGATTTCATCATCATTTAAAAAAAAATCATCTATTATTTTTCACTTTATGTTTCTGTGTGGGAGCAAACTGTTGAAATCCATACTTGATGTATACTAAGCTGATCTTCTGTATATTAAGATAATCGAAAATGAATCTTGATGTGAATGGAAGGGGAGAGGGAGTGGGAAAGGGGAGGGTTGTGGGTGGGAGGGACGGTATGGGGGGGAAGCCATTGTAATCCATAAGTCGTACTTTGGAAATTTATATGCATTAAATAAAAGTTAAAAAACTTTCAAAAAAAATCAGAAATATTTCAGGGGCCAGTGCTGTGACTTAGAAGGTTAAGCCTCCTGTCAGGGTGCTTGCATCCCATATGGGCACCGGTAAGAGTCCCAGCTGCTCCGCTTCTGATCCAGCTCCCTGCTCATGTGCCTGGGAAAGCAGTGGAAGATGGTAGAAGTCCTTGGGCCCCTGTGCCCACATGGGAGACCTAAAAGAAGCTCCTGGCTCCTGGCTTCGGATCAGCCTAGCTCCAGCACTTCAGCCATTTGGGGAGTGAACCAGTGGATGGAATATTTCTCCCTCTCTGTCTCTCCTGCTTTCTGTCTGTAATTTTGCCTTTCAAATAAATAAATCTTAAAAAAATGGAAATATTTCAAAGTCTCCAGGCTAATGGAAACATACATTGCATGTTGTAGGGAATACATTCTTTATATACGAACTATGAAAAACTTATATAAATGCTTTAATCTTCAATTTATATTTTCTACCTTTTTATTACAATGGAAACACTCAGATTTTTGGCACTAAATGATCTGGATATGGAACTATTTACTACAAACATGTATTTCACTATTTTAAAATCAGAAAATGGAAAGAAATTAGAAAAATGTAAACCCCTGAAAAAGCTTGTTTCTATTATGGTTTTTCTACTTCTTTTTCTAGCATACACCAAGCTGTCTATAGTCTCCTGGGTTTCATTTCTTCATTTGGAAATTAGCTTGCAATAGACAATGAGTTTTTAAAGCTGTGCATTTGAAATATTACCAGAAACCTTAGGAATACAATCATGACATTCTTACTATTCCTCTAATATCTGTCTACTATCAAATCTACCCAGGGCATAAGTCCAAACATTTCCAAATTTAAATACTAATTATTAAAAATATTTATTTTCTATCAGTAAATACTTTTTTGATACACTTACATGTTACATTTCTTTTTATCTGATTTACTGTACAAGCAAAAATTTTGATTGAAATTCAAACCTTTCCTGCTGTTCATTCTACCTGAAGTCAGAGTCCTATTTACATCATAATTGGTTTCTATGGAAATGATTATATCACCATAAATAAGATTCCTGAATTCTACTTTGATGCAAGTATGTTTTAAATGGGAAATGAAGTAAAAATAAGTGTAATAAACAGAACATATTTAGGGCTAAGGTACCAGAAATGAGAATAGAAATGAAAGTAGACTTTTGAAAACTCCTCTAGATCATCAATATTTCAGTAGTGTGGACATGTAACCATAAAGCAAGCTGAGACTTTGACTTTCTGATTCTTACTTTATAGATAGAAGGGTTTGCAGCCCCTGGAATGCAGAGCAGAAACATCCTAGGATGCTGCTGCAGACAACATATGGTCGCAGATGCGCTTTGGAATGTTAGTAGTTTCATTGGCAAAGCAGTAACTCAAATACTTCTTGCTACATATGCATTCTTGAATTTGGTAAAAACTGCGCAACTTACTTTATTGGATGATATTTAACGCTAAGCATTTCAGAATACTTGAAATTTATGTATGAGAAATGAGAAAATTATTCATTTTTGCCAAAGCTGCCAAGAAAAAGGCCATTTGAACAATACTGCTGGAATTTCAGTCTGTACTTTAGAAAAAGAAATAAAAGACTGTATTCTGGCTACAGTTGTCATTAATTCATCATATCGTTGATCATTCTCCATTATTTATATCTGTGTATGTGTGTGTGTTTGTGTGTATATACTGAGCCTAACATCTATCAACCAGTATGCCACGTGCTGGAATTTTCAAATAAAAATGTTCAGGATAATCTCTGTATTTGAGAGATCACTTTGTATTAGAAAATGATACAGGGAGATGCATTTACAGGTACCGTCAAATTACTATGGAAACACTAAAATGGAGGAGCACTTCCTTTGGAAATATATGGGGTCAAGTCTAATTCAATTTGACAGAAGAGCTAACAGTTTAGCAGGGTCTTGAAGGATGAATAAGAGTTTGCCCAGAAAGACAAGCAGTAGATGCAATTATGGGTAAGGATATTGAGGTATAAAAATAAATATCAACTCTTCAGAACTATAATATGACTGGAACATTGGAAATAATAGAAATGCTTTAGTAAGGACTAAAGTGATTTTTCATGTAAAATTAAATGTAAAAATGTACTCAGTACCTGAAGTTGAATGTGTATTAATATCCCCTAATTAAACATGAAGCAGTGTATCAAAAAATTTAAGGGAGTTCCATAGTTTTCCCCAATGTTCCACTTCTGTGTTGATACATGTTACTCAAACTAGTGTCTCCTTGTGACCCCATTCTTTTTTAGATGACAAACAATGCAACAGTAGTAGCAATCAACTCCTGGCTGTCCCTCGCATCCAAGTCCAGCCAATGGCAGGCTTTTTCAGTCCTGTCTATCACTGTTCCAAGTTCTCTTGAAGGAAGAATTGATCATAGTAAACCAAGAGTGACTGACCAGGATCCATTTTGAGTGGTTGCCTCCTAGTTATGCAATCCATCAGTTTACTGAAAATAAAAGAAAACCCAAATCAAATTGGCATAAAATAAATGGCAGAGATGTTAGCTCATGTATAAAGTAGATAGAACTCAGGCAGAGTACAGAATTGTTTGAGGTAAGAATCTCCCTCTACGTTTCAAGTTGACAAACATCTTATGAGGTTGATTCATTTTAGTTTGCAGCTAGTTAGCAGTAGCAATTTTATCTTAATTTTTCCCTATTTCCATGATTTGGTTCCCATTGGGCCCTAGAACAACATGTTCTCTTCCGTAAATATCCAAGCCCCTAAATCAATCTATAGCAATTTGGGTGGATGAAATGATCATGATTGGCATTAATTTATCAGCTGGAGTTTCATGACTGTCGAGAATCAGATTCCAATATTCAACTGCACCATCCAAAGATAATTTAGGGGATGATCAATGCCACAAGCAGTATCTTCAAGACATCGTGTTAACAAAGACTCAAACACAAATACTCCTTTTAGGCTGCTCTCCAGTGGTCAAATATCACATGCCAAGCGATGATCAGTAATGACAAAAAAGCAAGACAGGAATGATGCAACAGGTTTGCAAGAGAACTCCCAGCCTCACAGAGACTCTTCACCAGGGTCTAAGAAATAATTCCTAAGCAAATATGAACATTTAGAATTCCTTTGGCTTTCCAGTGAATGAATAAAGGGCAAAATTGAACCTGACAATATATAAATATCTATATTATGATCTAATCACTAAGTAGTCAGATAAGAATTAGATGAGGTTTGTAAAAAATTTATTTATTTATTTAAAAGGCAGAATGACAGAAAGTGATAGATAGAAATCTTCTATTGGCATAGACTCACTCAACTGTCCCCACACAGACATGTCAGAAGTATTTGTATGTTTCCCCCACGTCTTAGAGTTTCCATAGGGTCAAGACATTTTTTTCACTAAATAAGACACATAAAAATAAATAATCAGATATAAAATTTGAAGTTTGTATTTAAATAGAATGTGATACTAAATTTGATGCTACAGGGATCAAAATTATGAGTGACTGTGACAAATAATAAGAACCTAGAATCTTCATCAACAAATTCCATAACTAAAGTCAGACAATACTATGTAACAGTGGAAGGCTCTTGAAAAAAATCTACTACATTCCCAGAAATGAGTGTCGAAAAAGGAAACGAGTAAAAGGTAAAGTTGGAACCTGGTTCTTCTGTCCTTCTTTTAATTATTTTTCATTCTGACAGAACACATTGAAAGAATTTCTTTTGAATGGAGACATTCATTATTTTTAAATTATACATAAATAGATACTCAAAATTTTGAAAATATCAAAACAAATGTAAATTTCACTTAAATACAAAACCCAAAGGATCTAGAATTGGGTAGTACATTGGGAAGCAATACAACTTGGTACATTGAAAAAAGGTAATAATGCCTATTATTGCAAATATGAAAATGATTTGCAGGTATTATAAGCAGTTTTCAATTTAGTGTGTTGTGTTGTACATAGGAAAACATGAAAATCAATATAGACTGTGAAGTCGTCACAGGAGCCTCGGATATTTTGTATTCTTATAAAATGTTAACATACAGTATTAACTTTTGAATTCTCTCATCCTTTTAACTTCAAGTAAAGTAATTTAAAACTCACTTCAAGTGGACTGGCTGTGATATTAGAGGCGGTTACTATGGCATAGTGGATATCTTCTTAATTCTCATCTAAAATTCCTTGGACAGGAAGCCTCCGTCTCTGACTCAGGATTTGCCCTGGCTGAGCTTGCTTTCTCAGGTTAAGTCTCAGTTGGTACTTGCCAGCGTAATGGTAATTATTTACTATGTTTGTGAAAGGGAAGAATGACTGATTCTAAATCAGGGCTGTGCAATAAAAATATTGTATTAATCTGTGTAATTTAGGTCTAGGTTCCACACTTAGTAAGATAAAAATAAACAGGTGAAATTAATTCCAATAATGCATTTCATGTAGGTAGATGTATCTTAGATATTATTTAAACAGGAGTACCCATAAAAGGTAATAATAGGATAGTTTCTTTTTTTAGTATTATAATTTCGATCTGTGAAGTACATTTTTCTTCATATCACACCCCCAACTGAACAGCTTCATTTCAATAACTCAATAACCACATATGACTGCTGCTTTTTTATATAAATCAGCAAAATTATAAATTATTCCAGAAAATGTAACAATTTTCAAATGGCTACCATTCTTCCAAAGAACCGAGAATGCTTAAAGTTAATTTTTTTAAAAAAAATCATACAATTTCTGCTCTGAAAATGTGAAATTTGACTTATGAGAATTTCTAGAAAGAGTGATGGGAATGTGGATATAGTGTGTGTGTGTGTGTGTGTGTGCACGCATGCAAATGTATGCAATTACTGGTTATCAAAAATAGAGAACATAGGTGGTGTTTTCAAATGAAATAGTACAGAAAAATGACTTTATGCAAATAATTTTCTTTCTGTCAGTACATTATTGAATTTTTTTAACCTTTCACATAAAAAAAGATCTAAGGAGGGTTCTGCATTGTGGTATAGTGAATTAAGCAATCTCTTGAGGCAATGGCTTCCCGGATTCCACTTCTGATTTGGCTTCCTGTCACGGCACCTGAGAAGGCAGCAGATGAAACCTTAAGTACTTGGGTTCCTGTCATTCATGTGGGAGACACAGATGGTGTTCCTTGCTCCTGGCTTCAGCCTGATCTAGCTTTGGCTGTTTCTGGCAGTTGGGGAATGAATCAGCTGATGGAAGAACTCTCTCCTCTGTCTCGCTCTCCCTCTCTACCTGTCTCTGTCTTTCCCCACCCTGTCTTTCAAATAAATAAATATTTTTAAAATAAAATATATGTTCCATTTTAAAGACAACATGAAAAATGAATGTAACATATCTCATTAATTATTAATAATGTTACTTGCATGTTGAAGTAATGTTTAAAAAAGTTTATCTGGGTAAACTAAGATCACTCACTTCCCTGTAATCCTTTACTCTTATGTAGGTACACACAAAACCTGTGTGTCTACCACTGTGTTTCTCTGAGTGTGTGCTCTATATTTAACTGCCATGTGTGACACACTGGTCCATCTTAATAAAGTGTGAGATGAAAGAGTAATCTATGACACAATTATAAATATATAAGGGCTAAGAGATCGTTTGCTTAAAACCCAGCTAACTGGACCGGCCACCAGCAGTACCTACATCTCACATAGACACCCGTTTGGGGCCCAGCTGCTCGACTTTTGATCCAGGTCTCTGCTAATGTCCAGGGAAACTATCAGAAGATGACCCAAGTATTTGGGCCTCTGTGCCCATGTGGTAGACCCAGAAGAAGCTCCTGGCTCCTGGCCTCAGATCAGCCCTGCCATTGTATCTATCTGAGGAGTGAATCAGTGGATGGAAGATTCTCTCTCTCTCTCTCTCTCTCTCTCTCTCTGTATCTCCCACTTTCTGTCTTCCTAACTCTGCCTTTCATATAAATAAACAAATCTCAAAAAAAATCCCATCTAGGGGCTGGCACTGTGGCACAGGGGGTTAAAGCCCTGGCCTGCAGCTCCAGCATCTCATATGGCCCAGGTTAGAATATCAGCTGCTCTACTTCAGATCCAACTCCCTGCTAATGGACCTGGGAAAGCAGTGGAGGATGGCCCAAGTCCTTGGGTTTCTACACACACGGGAGACCCGGAAGAAGCTCCTGCCTCCTAGCTTCAGATCAGCTCCACTCTGGCCACTGAGGCCATATGGGGAATGGAAGACCTCTTCATCTCTGTCTACCTCTCTCTATAACTGTCTTTCAAATAAATAAATAAATAAGTAAATCTTGAAAAAACCTGTCTAACAAGTAAGACATTTTATATTATTTTGAAATTCCCTATAATGGCAAAGAAGGAAGGGAACTTATGACTGGCAAAGAAATAAGAACATTGCGGGGCCCATTCATGGGCAAATACCTCTGTGTAAATGTCTTTCATTACAAATACCCTGCATTCAAAGGATAGAAGTAAGTGATTACATGAGCATTTTTATTACTGAGACATTAATAATAATTGATGCAGGTTGAACACAACATGAAGGTCTGACTCCTATGGTATCCTTCACATCCCTAAAAGATCACACAAATGAACAACATTCCTAGACACAAGTGTACATTAAATTGTCATATCAAATATTAGTATGTAATATCAAATTTGTACAAATTACAAATAAAAATTGTAATATCAAATATCAGTATGTCTAAAACCTTATCTTTGGTATTGTGAATTTTGGAACTGAACTAAGAGTCTCAGAAAAAAAAATGAAAAAAAGAGCAAAAGAGCAGCATACTCTAGGATTTTGGTTTTGTATATGGAAATATCCTTACTCATCCTCTTTTCTTTTTCTTTTTTTGACAGGCAGAGTTAGACAGAGAGAGAGAGAGAGAGAGACAGAGAGAAAGGTCTTCCTTTTTCCATTGGTTCACCTTCCAAGTGGCCGCCGCGGCCAGGGTGTTGCGGCTGGCGCACTGCACCGATCCAAAGTCAGGAGCCAGGTGCTTTCTCCTGGTCTCCCATGCAGGTACAGGGCTCAAGCACTTGGGCCATCCTCCACTGCACTCCCGGGCCACAGCAGAGAGCTGGACTGGAAGAGGAGCAACCGGGACTAGAACCTGGGGTGCCGGCCCTTACTCATCCTCTTTTCAAAACATTGGTTATTTAATTTGAATGAAACACAAAGAGTCTCAGAACAGTAGAGCTATAGTTTCTTATGGGAACATTCATACAAAGCTTGAAAAAAAAATGTGCAATGCATCTAGCTCCACCATTAGCTTATTATTTCTTTCCCTTATGTAATAGGGCTCTCAAATCATTAAGACCAATTTATATTTCTTATTATTATACATTTGCACTTTAAAAATACTATAAAGGTGTTTCCAAAAGAATCATACAAAGATAGAGACAAACAGCACACGACTATGTATCATTTGTGGTGTCAAAGGTATAAAATTATTTTTTCAACTTGTAAAATTTCTGAAAATGTGCACTTTGAATCTCAAAATTTTTATCCAAATACCTCTATTTACAGCATGTCACTTGTAGCATTTGTATGCTTACCACTATAGATTAATCCCAGTCATTTTGTGTTCAAAAAGAAAAATGGGACAATATGAAGAGGAAACATAATTATCATAAAAATACACACTTAGGAACCCAGGATTACCCTTAGGAACCTGGAGTTACATGGCCATTTCTTTAATGACCTACACACAGGTGTTTGGCTTCAGAGACACACGTTTTTACTTCTAGCCCGATCAACTCTCAAAATGCAGGTCAGCTGTGCCATGAAAATGTGTGAATTCATCCCATCATGGCTTTACCACTGACAAAGAGTGTTTAACCTCTCTCCACGAAGAGGAATGTTTTGGATGTGAAATTATGGCTATTTTTTCGTTAGAAGTTTATTTATTTGAAAGTCAGTTACAGAGAAAGAGAGGTAGAGGCAGACACACATGCCACACATACACACACACACACACAGAAAGAGAAAGAGAAAGAGAGAGAGAGAGAAAGAGAAAAAGAGAGAAAGCGAAAGCAAAAGCGAAAGAGAAAGAGAAAGAGAAAAAGAGAGAGTGCACTTCCATTTGCTGCATCTGCTGGTGCACTTCCCAAATTGGCTACATTGGCTGGGGCTGGGCCATTCCAAAACCAGGAGCCAATAGTTTCTTCTGGGTCTCCACAGAGGCCCAAGCACTTAGGCCAAGATCATGGTTATTTTTAAAAATTTATTTATTTATTGCTTGAAAAGCAGAGTAACAGAAAGAAAGGGGAAGAGAGAGTGAGAGTGAGAATGAGAGATGGATCTTCCATCTGCTGGTTTGCTGCTTACATGATCACAACAATAGGGGATAAGCCAGGCTGAAGAGTTTGGAACTCTGTCTGGGTCTCCTACTTGGGTGGCAAGGGCCCAGGTACTTGGACCATCTGAGTGCCTTGCAAGGTGCATTAGCAGAGGGCTGGATCCAAAGTCGAGCAGGTATTCTGATATGAGATACTGGCATCACATATGGTGATTTCACCTATTGTGCCACAGTGCTGGCCCTATGGTTGCTATTTCTACGTTACAGAGTCTGAGGGTGCTTCAAAACATTTGTGGAAAACGGAATTCAAGGATATGTTGATTTTGGTGCAATTTTTTTTTTAACTTATGCATTGTTTTTTTTTTCCAAACATGCACTTTCCATAAACATCTTACAAACTTCTTGTATGCATCATATCAATCTTTTCACCAAAATAAATTTCTTTTAATTCTATTCTCCATGAACATTTTTAAGTATCCTTATATTTGTCCTAAGGTCTCACTCACTGTGTTGGATTGAATTGGGCCCTCATAGAGAGATAAATAGATTATATGCTCTGAAATTATTTTACTTGCCAATGATAAAATCCATATGCAAAGAAAATCATAGAATTGATTCTATGCACTCTTTGAGGGTCATCAAAGATTCTTTCAAAGTACTCTTTAATGTTCTTCTCTGTAAATCTTTTTTCTGTATAAGATAGAAATGTGTTTCAGGTTTAAATAAGGAGTTCTCCTTATGTTAGATTTAAATAAGGAAACCTTATTTTATAATACAGCCATTTAAGCAGGAAAGAGCTCTGTTGACAGTTAAAAAGTGACTTTGTATTCAGGTCAAAATCTGACCCTCAGTTTAAATGTTTACTAGCTACATGTCCTATGGCAAGTTACTTCACTCTGAGCTTTTGCTCTTCTGTTCTGAGGAAGTAGAATTGCTACTTCTGAGGAGGTAGAATTGCATGGTGTATGGTGAGAATTAAATGAAATAAATTCTTGAAACTTTTCAGAACATTGAAAGAGCTTCATAAATGGCCTTATTGTTATTATGATCTCATCCACCAACAACATGTTTATCATCATATACTCTCCATACTTAAAGCTCCATCCATTTCCTCGTCATCACAGGTCAAATATTACAGCATATTCTGGCACCCCACTAGCTGCAGATCCTGAAATAAATCCTTTTATAAAAAATTTATTTATTTATTAGAAAGGCAGAGTTTCAGAGAGAGAGAGAAAAAGAGAGAGCGAGAGAAGGCAGAGTTGCAGAGAGAGAGAGAGAGAGAGAGAGATCTTCCATCCACCATTTCACTCCCCAGATGGCCACAATGGCTGGAGCTGGGCATAATCAAAGCCAGAAGCCAGGAGCCAGGAGCCAGGAGCCAGGAACCAGGAGCCAGGAGCCAGGAACCAGGAACCAGGAGCTTCTTCTGGGTCTTGCACATGGATTCAAGGGGCCAAGCACTTGGGCCATCCTCCACTGCTTTCCCAAACCATTATTAGAAAGTTGAATTGGTAGTGGAGAATTTGAGACTAAAGCCAGTGCCCAAATGAGATGCTGGTGCCACAGGTGACAGCTTTACGTGCTACACCACTTCACCAGCCCCCAATCCTTTGCTTTTGCTAATTTAAATGTTTAAAAAAGGGGCGGGTGGGGCAGGTGCTGTGGCGCAGCTGGGTAAAGCTGTGGCATCCCATATGGGTGCTGGTTCTTGTTCCAGCTTCTCCACATCTGATTCAGCTCCCTGCTAATGTGCTTAGGAAAGCAGTGGAGGATGACTCTTGGTTTCAGATTGGCTTAGCTCCAGCTGTTGCAGCCATCTGGGGAGTGAACCAATGGATGGAAGACCTCTCTCTCTCTGTAACTGTCTTTTAGAATAAATAAAATAAATCTTTTTAAAAACATTAAAAGAAGGACTTGAAACAAATGGTTATATTTATGCTGTTTAGTAAGAATGAAATCTTCCATTTAATCATTGTACATTAGTAGTACTTCATTGATACACTCCACCTGTTCACTTACAAGGCAGTAGTCCTTTTTTGTTAATGCTTGCTCAGATGTCTAGGCAGATGTGACCTAAGGTTTGATGAATTCTCCACTAATTGATTTGAAAGACTCATTTCTGGTTCAAAGTTATGATCTTGTAGTTATTCAAAATCAATCTTTACTACATTGAATTAAAATGTTTCTTTCTGATGTCATGAAAATTGTGATTTTTATTAGGAGTTTTAGTAATGGTATTTTACATTGAGTATGTGCTACAGTGCTAGTATGCTTTTTTCTATATAGTAATAATTACATTGATTATTATGGAAAAGATAATGGCCAATGCTGGAAAAAAACATTTTATCTGTTAGCCAAATAAACTGGTGTGCTGCTAAGGTGATTAAAACTACTGGAATACAGGTCGGCACCTCGGCTCAATAGGCTAATCCTCTGCCTGTGGCACCGGCACACCAGGTTCTAGTCCCGGTCGGGGCACCGGATTCTGTCCCGGTTGCCCCTCTTCCAGGCCAGCCCTCTGCTATGGCCCGGAAGTGCAGTGGAGGATGGCCCAAGTCCTTGGGCCCTGCACCCCATGGGAAACCAGGAGAAGCACCTGGCTCCTGCCTTCGGATCAGTGTGGTGCGCCGGCTGCGGCCGCCATTGGAGGGTGAACCAACGGCAAAAAAGAAAGACCTTTCTCTCTGTCTCTCTCTCTCACTGTCCACTCTGCCTGTCAAACAAACAAATAAAAAAACTACTGAAATACATAACACTTGAAAGGGGAAAGTGGCTAATGATTACTAGACATGCACACACACTCAAATTTATATAACTCATTATTTGTTGCTTCAGAAAGAGTCTATTTTAGACTTGTAAACAAAAAGAACAATGCTAATGAAAAGCTCATTTAAATACATTTACTAGTGCCAAAAATAACTCCAAACATTGTCTCCTTTTAGGTTATTATGTGAGAACGCTACTGTGGTAGATATTCCTGCTAGTATTTTTTAAGTAGTTTTTTTGAGGACTCCAGACAAACTGGAATTTCTACCTATTTTTGAAAGCTGAATATTTGTCCTGACTAGTTAGTCTAGAATTCTAAAATTGAATTGAGAAAGAAGAGCATTTCCACATATTTTTATCTTCTGGTTTGTAAGTTTTTAGATGGCTGTAACCAAGTGAAATGACTGTTGAAAATTTACTTGACATTTATAATTCTTTCTCAATATTTTCAAACCTGATAAAAAATTTAGTCGGTAAGAATATGTCCTCCTGAGATCTGACCATTCAGTTTGTTAAAATATGCATTCAAAATTTTGTCTGGTCTATCCATTCATCCATCCATATAAGTAGTTGCTACATAGAATCAGCAAGCACAAACATTCTCAGTGTTCCCATTTTGTTCTTATGTACTTGTATCATAGCTCGGCAATAAACATGAATTATTTTCTGTAGACCTATATGTTTTTAAGGTCCACTGCATTGACCCAAGATGTTTGTTGTTGCTTTATTTATGATGGACAAACAATTAGAGACTTGACTATCAGAAACAAACCCATTTCTATATATGTGCATCCTTGTATGTATTTGTTGAATTTCTATTTAAAATTTTGACTTCAGAAATACAGTAAGAATATATTGCCTTTGAAAAATTCCTGCTAATTATTGTATGTGGTCATAGAAGATCTATTTTGATTAATGTCGAAAAATAATTTCTTCTGGATTCAATCCTGTTGATTTCTTCTCTGATTTTAATTATTTCTCTTCTCCTACTAGATTTGGGTCTGATTTGCTGCAGATTTTCTAGATCCTTGAGATGCATTGAAAGCTCATCTATTTGGTGCCTTTCCAATTTCTTGATGTAGGCACCTATTGATATAAACTTTCCTCTTAATACTGCTTTTGCTGCGTCCCGTAAGTTTTGATATGTTGTGCTGTTATCCTCATTTACTTCCAGAAAATTTTTGATTTCTCTTTTAATTTCTTCTATGACCCATTGTTCATTCAGGAGCATGTTGTTCAATCTCCATGCATATGCTCTAAGGATTCCTGATTTGCTAATTTCCAACTTCATTCCTTTATGGTCTGAGAAGCTGCATGGTATGATTCTAATTCTTTTGAATTTGCTGAGACTTGCTTTATGGCCTAGTATGTGGTCAATCCTAGAGAAGGTTCCATGTACCGCTGAGAAGAATGTAAATGCTTTCTGTGTAGGATGAAAAGTTCTATAGATATCTGTTAGATCCACTTGGGCTATAGTGTCGTTTAAATCTACTGTCTCCTTGTTGATCTTCTGTCCTGTTGATCTGTCTAATCTTTCTTAATAGATGATCTGAACTATTTTTTCAAGATCTTTTGCAGACTTATTAATTGGAAAGGAAGAGTTATTACAGAGAGAGTGTGAGAAACACATGTACACACACACACACACACACACACAGAGTTCTTCCATCTGCTGATTCACTCCTCAAATGGCCACTATAGCCTGAGGTGGGCCAGGCTCTAGCCAGGAGCCAGGTACTCCATCCTAGTCTCCCACATGGGTGGCAAAGGCCCAGATACTTTGATGATCACCCACTGTTTTCCTAGGTACATTATCAGAGAACTATAGTGGAAGCCAAGTAGCTAGAATTCCAACCTAGTACTCCAATATGGAATGCCAGTGTCACAAGGAACAGCTTAATTTACTTTACCACATCATTCAACCCTTTTTTTTTTTTCAAAATTTTAAGGGAAGAAAAGGGTAAATGAACTGTCACAGGTTGTTACTTAACTATTGTCCACAAAATGTTTTAATTGATAAGGGCACCAAGATACTAGAGATCATCGACTTAGTTTTATTTCATGTAATGAAATTTTTCATCACCCTTCTGTTTTGCATATTGAATGTACAAGTGAAGTATTGCCTCTAAATTTAATATAGCTTTTCTCACATTTTCTCCCAAACTTTATTGTATGTCCAACTTCCAAATGGAAAATATTATCTGCATTTTGAATCATCCATCACCTATTTCACAAGATTCTCAGCCTAGAGATTAGACACTGTATCATTTAAAATAAAGTGAATTGATCACACAACAAAAAGCAATTAAATTTGCTCAGAAGGATATTCATTATTCTTGAATCTATCATGGCAATGAGTTGTATCAGGGTGGAAAGGATCCTCAACTGATCTCAGAAACTGTCAAAGTCTAAAGCAATGACTTCAAAGGTTACTGCAGTAACAAGTGGAATAAGGGAAGGATGGGCATATACCAACTGCTAGAAATGAGGAAATGTGTTGGTAGCATCTGTTCTCTAATTCAATGAGGACAATTTCAATCCAGATTAAAAATGTTTGAGAAACCAAGAAAACCATGACTGGTTCTGACATAGTTGATGAATTAGGGAAAAATATTCTATGAGATTCTAAAACAAATATACTATGATTCAATTTTCCTTCCCCAATGCTAGTCCCCATTCAAGAACATTTCATTCTTTCTAGGAGTTTAGGGAAAACAAACAACAACTAACCAGAAAAATGCTTTCTATCCTATTTTTCATTCCACGGTGAGTCCTTTGGCAAGTATTATTGTCTCTATATTTCAAGAATATGAAGAGATATACTGAATCATAATTCATTATTGATTTCCAAATATTTCAAATGAATTAATATTTAGGCCACAGGTAGCAAAGTGATATAAAATTGTTAACACTGTTTAGTAGCTATATTTGATACAAGGCATTGGTATTCACAAATATTCTTTTGGCATATTTTTATAATAAACATTAAATAATAATGAAAAGCACTTGATGACAAGGAATAAAGAAAAAATGTAAGCAACTTACTCTGAAATTACATTTAATTTTCAAAGAATGCTGAAAATCCAAAATGTATTGTTCTTGCATCTACTCTGTCAAATGTTTAAAGAAAGAGTCCATTACACTCCACTATAAAACTCTGGGCATAAAATTGTTGCAATAATCAACACAATAATAGTAAGGCCACAAACTCTCCTGTAAAAGCAACATAAATTTTAAAATACATCAAAAGATAGATGCAGTAATATTGTGTTTCCATTTATTACTGAGTTCATTTCACAAAACAATAGCCTCATCCTAAAATGTTATTTCTATTTCTTTATTTTACTACCAGCCATTTTATTGTATAATGTACTCAAACATGCTCTTCCTTAATTACAATCTCTATTTTTCAGGCCTCTTATAAATCTGCTATGAAAGGAATAGAATATATAAAGCAGATTTGAGAGTTTTGCCTAATGAATTTTTGCAATAAATGAAATACTTTGAAAGCCAAATAACATAAAAATTGCAAACATCACAGAGTTGAAAGCAGTAAACATCATTAGAGATATCGCTAATCTTTTTACCATCTGCTGATGTATCACTGTTCTGGTTTCCTAGAACTGGTAAATAAATTTTGATCGGTTGCTATTACTCTTTCTAGTCAAATCAAATTTCTATTCTCTTGAGCTACTCAAGTTTGACATTAAAAGAAAAAAAAGATTTGGGTAGCTCTAGTAGAGAATTCATGTTCAAATTCCAAGGGCTTTTAATAAAAAGTAGAGAATGAAAAGAAAAGAAAGTCAGAAATTATTTCTTGCTTTGTTTAATATTACATGCTTTGGGAATCAAATGGACTTTTCATTTCTTTATTTACTGTTTGTCAATCAAATTATGCTCTGAACTACTGCAATTAGAGAAAAGGAAAAGGTGTACAAATAACATTTTGAACCTCACAGGAACATCTTGTTCACTTACACTGATTGTATATGAAAATTGCTAGAATTTAGAAAATGTAACAAGAGAAACTACTGATCATTATGGTTTTAAAATAAACATACATTGCATCTATTTGAACTTGTTTTTATGAAGGTACTTCAAATACTTTAGGGAAAATATGCATTATTAAAAAATTTCAAAATATTTTGATACCCAATTAAACCACCCAATTAAAAATTCTATTTTTCAAAAATTGTTTGAATTCCTTTTATATATTTAAAATATCTTTACTAAATTTTTAGATCTTTGGTTGAATTTTGAGTTGATTGCCTAGTTTATGATAAGAAAATATAGTAAACTTACTTATTTTTAACTCACAACCTGGATACTTCATTGGGAAAACTCAAGACTAGTGATTCAGGTTATGTCATTTCTTATTCCTAATCCCTGTTTTGGTGTGGTAAGACTTTCCTTATGTCCTCACATGGTCTGCATCGTAGCGTGAGTGTATACATTCATATCAAATTCATATGTTGAAGCCCTTACCCCCAGTATATTTGGAGATGGGACCACTAGAAAGTAATTAAGGTTAATGGAAGTCAGAAATGTGGGGCCTGATCTGACAGGGTTAGTGTCCTTGAAAGAAGAGACGCCAGAGGGCTCATCCTCTTCTCTCAGACTACATGAGCAGAAAGGTCATGTGAGGACGCATCGAGAGGACAGCCAGGAAATAAACAAACCCGGAAGAGATCTCCCACAAGAAACGGGATCTCCCTGCACCTGGATTAGGGACTGAGACCTCCAGAACTGAGAGAAGTAACTTTCTGTTATTGCAGCTGCCAAGACAGTGGTATTTTCTTATTCTAGTCTCTGTAGACCAATAGATTCTGAGAGACAATAAAACATTGGAGATAATTAGGTCCTGAGAAATCATGCCTTTTTCTCTTAGTATAATTAAAATTACTAGAGAGAGGGCACATACATAGCTAATGCTGATTCAGCTGTATTGGACGATAGGTGTGGAAAATTTATTCAGTCTTCTAGCAGTTATACTCTGACCTCTTATTCTTGCTTGTTCGTGTGCAATACAACCATATCACCTTAATAAATGTTCAGTGGCACATATCTGCTCCTGCTCCATTGCCCATCTCTTCATTGCCCATATGCTACTCTTAAATGGGTAGCCATAATGTCTCTTATGGTTGTTCAGACCTGCATTGTTAATTGCTCTTCGTGTGCTGTGCTGCACCATGCAAGGTCATTATTATGGTTGGACTACAATGCTTAATTTTACTACTACATCATCAGTTACTCCTGTTTACCTTTTAGGACACTGAACATCAGTGCAGGAACCCAGCTTTGAGATGTCAACGCCAAACTCTGAACTCTACAACCTAACCCAGATAGCTCAACCCTAAATTAGTTTCGTCTCCTACAATGTGGATGCACTCATGTCCTAGCAACTGCACATTCTGCAGAATGTCCTTACAGGTAACAATAGAGTCCCAATAATATTCCTTTCTTGCTAAAGTATTGAGCTCAAATTTTTTAACTATTTATTTTTAGTTGAGAAGTAACCATTTTATATATTTATCAGATACAATATGATGTTTTGAAATAAATGTACATCATGGAATGGCTAAATTATAGTAAATCATGTGTGTGTGTTACCTAACATAATTATCATTTTTTGACCTTGGAATGAAAGGTTCCTTTATATCTGATTGTTTCAGTACTTTTCCAAACATGGCAACTCCCCTACAGAGGCAAAGCTGCAACACTGGTTGAAAAGAAAGTGCTTGGGATATGGACCAGATTTTCCTCTCCCTGTTCTCAACTGGAAACTCACTATTGAGCTGCCCAATTACTAAGTCCACCTGGGTAAGGTGTTTACTGGGTCTTAATCTGTTAGTCATTATAATGGGGAATTGTATAAATGTAAAGGATGCCATTCTCCATTTTCTACTCCATCAGTGATGGAATTTCTGGCTATACAATTTGTAATATTCTTCACTTGGCAAATGTGTAAAATTCTGTATGCAAGCATATATATACATATATATATGCGCATGTGTGTGTATTTGTGCAAATATAGATGTCTCATTAATAAAAATTCAATCATTCAGTTTACATATTTTCTGTGCTTTAAATTCATTGAATAAAACTCATATGTCTTTATAAATCCTGATAATAACAATTACAGATCACATTCATATTTGAAGGCAAGAGTTGGATTTGTGAATATAAGACAGACATATTTAAGATGAATATTTAGAAAGGGATGCTCCCTGTTGATCCAATAATTAAAGCTAATTTTGCAATTTCAATTTATGAGTTAATTTCTTTTTAATAGCTCATACTTCCATTTCTCTGTTCAAAATAATTGTCAGAATGAAAATCAGAATCCAAAATATCTGAAAATGAAGGCTATTTTCACTGTCCTCCAACTATCCCATGAAACGAAGTATTTCCTTCTTCCTTTTCCTTACATTTCAAAATATAGATTAGTGCAAAATGGATTATAACATACTGAAATTGTTCCAATAATCACATCTCCATTCTGGTGAATTTAGAATGCATTTTGCATTTTATCTCTTCACTGAGATGTTTTGCTATAATGGAAAACAATGAAATGTTTACTTTTTAGGTCTATTTTTCCACCTTTTTGCCATTCTTAACTTTAAAATAGTATCCAAAAGGGAACAGAACAGATTCAATGTTTGTTTTGCATTATACCGTCATGCTAATCTCTCACTATCCCTAGGTAGTGGGTCACTGAGACTTGGCACACTTATTATGCGTACTCTTTCTTGGAAAGTTTCTGGGAAATATGTTTTAAGGATTTTTTTTTTCATTGCATTCAACTAACCAATGGGAAGGGAAACAATTTAAATTTCCATAGTAGATTAATTAATCCAGCCCTTGTTTTAAATTTATTTTGGCATGAAGGAAGTTTCACCACAGAAAATTATATCAGTCTTTTTATTTTTCTAAAAACATTTTATGATTAGCTGTCTATTTGTGACACTGAGGCTGTGAATTGAGGGTAGCTAGCATGCATATGCTTTCCTGCTTTGGCAGGAGATCTTGGAATGAGTTTGTTTTTTAGAAAAAAAGAACCTTATAGGTAAAAAAATTTAAATTAACAGAAAACAATTTCTGATTCTTATTTCACAAATGCAAATACTCAGGTTAAGGAAAGTCCTAGTTATTATTTTGCTTTCACGATATTATAGTCTTATAGAACATTTTATATCATAACTTTGGTTATTTTCTATTGTTATAGAGTTATTTATAGTTTTCCATAGGTGGATATAAATGTAGAAGCAAAGATAGTTATATATTTACTTTTTCAATTTTTCTTTCTCTGGTAAATACTCCATTTACAAAGTTTTCAAATCTCCACTTTCAACTGAAACCTCTATTCTAAATGATCTGGGAGCCATCCATTTCTTTATGATAAAACTTTGGTTAAAAAGGAACTTCATAAAATCTCTAGGGTGTGAATTCTTAAAACTCTGTGAAAATGCAAGCAGTCTAGAAATCAATCTGTTTCTGTAACACTTTGGATGCATAACTACATGAAAGAAATTGTTGAAATTGTTCAGTTAAGTAGACACAGATTTGTAATTTATCTCAAGGCCTTTCCTACAGTTTTATGCTAAAAAATCTAAAATGTTGTGCCAGTATATGGGTGTATTGCAATATGCCTTCTTGGGCAAGAGAGGGTTGGCTACATTCCCTTTGTCCAGAAGAAAGAATTTTTAAAATGTATTTTGTACCATGCTTCTTGAATTGTCTTAGATTGTTTAATACATTTCTATACTTTAATATTTAATTCTCTTTATGAAAGATTTTCCACTTTCTGCCTTGCTTAAATATGAGATTCCTAACAGAATTAAAATGCATAAGATGAAGTATTCTTGGCATTGACATCTCAGAAGCAGCATATTTTTGCTTTTGCTTGTGGGAGTAAACAAGATAAAACACAAACAATCTTTCCTAATTGATTCAGATGTCTCAAATGAAATCATTTCATCCTGCAGTGCTCAGGATAGTTTGTGACCAAGATAAACTTGTCTCCTTATACCCAGCACCGAAACAGAGTACAGAGAACAGCTGTCCTATTAACCAAAGCTGAGAGTCATGTTTTAGTGTTTATTTGGTCCCAGGGAGATAGAAATTTAGGAAATAGGAGTTTCCTGGGATGAACACAGAAGGGGTGAATCATTAGATGACTGAGGCAGAGATAAAGCAAAAAAGGATGCCCAAATTGTAGATTTCTAACAAAACATCTAAACCAAACTGTTCCCTTTGCAGATGGGATATGAAGAAAAGTATGGGAGAAATGATTCCCAGTGAACTGGGGCCAAAGCTCTGTTGTTTCACGATTCAAGTTATCTCTTTATTTGAATTTTATAAAGTAGAATGCCATGTAATGAAATGAAAAATTTAATATTAGTATTGTTTGTTTTCTACACATTTTTATTGGAGGAAAGATGACCTAAGATATTACTAGCTATAAATCCAAAATGTGAATTTTATTTTATGAATATAGATGGTTAACAATTATGGAACCAGCTTATGAGGACAAGCAAGTCCTATGGGGGATTTCAAAATTCTAGAGCTGCTCGGTCTAGTGTGTGTGTGTTACTAGTCAATTGTAGCTTTTCAGTTTGAACGTAACCAAATTAAAGTCGAATAAAATAAAAATTTTGATCCACAGTTACAATAGTTTCATTTCAACTGCTTACTAACAACATGTAGCTAGTAAATGCTATATTAGTGAAAAATCATATAGCATTACCATTACTACAGAATGTTCTATTGGACAAAACTAGGTAAAGAAATGTGATACTACAGAAGGGGTCTTGAAAAACAAAGAAACTAAGAGCTTGACTGTTTTTATTTTGGAATTAATATGATTCTCTCTTAACCTTCTTATATAATTCTGCTCTATTTCCTAGAATTAATAACATAAATTGGTCAATATTAGGAATATAATCTGTATCCAGAGATGTGCTTTAATGGATCACACCAAATAACTTGCTAGTTCTTAAAATTGAATCAACAAAAGTCATCATTCTGTGATGGGGATAGTGTCACCACATATGCTAAATAGGTAGGATCCACTTCCAAGGAAAAAGTCCTTGCCCATGGATGGAAACTGCTTATTTTTTCAATGTTTTGAAAGCAGTGGAGCTTAATAATCATCAAGCCCTATGCCCAGAAGTTCCATTGTTCATTATTCATCCTAAGGGACCAAATGGTCAAGAGGAAAATAGTTTCTAAAAAAAGGCTACTTCCTGCCATGACACAGAACACAGATACAACTCAAGTCAGTTAGGAAATTATCAACTCAAGGTGTATCAGAAAGAAAAGTTGGGAACACGGTGCAATAGGCAAGAGATTTGGAGTCCAGGACAATGGTTTCACATCATAGTTCTGCCAGTGATTAGCTGAGATACCTGGGCCATCTAACGTGTACCTGCTAGGTCTCAGTTCACCTATCTATATAATGGATACATCATCAGTGATTACTGAAATGTGAAAAATGAGATGGATGTCTGGGAAGTTCCTATTGCTGCAGATTAAATTTATCACATGGAGTATAAACTCAGTAAATATGGTTACTTAATTCTATGTTAGATATTTGATAAAATCATGCTTATGAAGAGCATGAATTAAATGTAAATTATTCATAAAAAGGTAAAATCATGAATTACAAATGAAATGCAGTATATCCTCAAAACTGTAAGTATAGAATTACCATATGACCCAGCAGTTACTTTCTTAGGTATGTACTAAAAGGAATGAAAATACAAAAGCTTGTACACAAACATTCATAGCAGAACTACTCACAGTTGCCACAAGAAGGAAGCTACACATATGTGCATCAGTGGATCATTTTTTAAGGTTTTATTTATTTATTTGAGAGGTAGAGTTACAGACATAAAGAGGGAGAGAAAGAGAAAAAAGGTCTTACATCTGTTGGTTCACTTCCCAAATGGCCACAATGGTTGGAGCTGGGCTGATCCAAAACCAGGAGCCAGGAACTTATTCCAGGTCTCCCATGCAGGTTCAGGGCCCAAGCACTCAGGTCTGGATATTTCATGGTATGAATTTATGACAATTTGTTTAATATTGAGGAGCCAGTGCTGTGGTGTAGTAGGTTGGGCCTCCACCTACAGTGTTGGCATCTTATATGGCCGCCTGTTCATGTACTGGATGCTCCTCTTCTGATCCAGCTCTTAGCTTTGGCCTGGAAAGACAGTGGATCAGAAGAGGAGCATCCAGTACATGAACAGGGGCCCATATAAGATGCCAGCACTGTAGGTGGAGGCCCAACCTACTATACCACAGCACTGGCTCCTCAATATTAAACAAGTTGTCATAAATTCATACCATGAAATATCCAGGCAGAAAAAGGAATGCTTATGAAGTACTGATATTACAATGTGAATGAACTTTCAACATTTTGCCAAGTGAAACAAGTCAGATCCAAAGGGTCACACATCATGTTATTCCATTTATTTGAAATATCCATTATAAGTTTATTTATATGGAAAGCAGACAGGTGATAGGGTCAACAGTGGCTGGAAGTAGGAAGGAAAAATGAGTACGTTTATTTCTTAGGGCTGCCATAATAAAGTACCACAAACTGAATCAGTTAAAATAACAAATATTTATTGTTTCACCATGAATATGAGAAGTCTGAAATTAAGGTGTCTATGGAGCCATATTCTCTGTGAAACTTTAGCAGAATTCTTCCCTGTCTTTTCCTATGCGCTTCCCATACACCAGCAACCCTTAATGTCCCTTGGCTTGTGATTACATGAGCCCAGTATCCGCCTTTGTAATCAAAAAAGGCATTGTCTCAGTGTGTCTCTGTCTTCACAGAACTGTCTTCCTATAAGAATACCAGTACTACTGGATAGTAGTCCATCTCCTCCAGGATGGCCTCATCTCCACATCTGCAACAGCCTGATATTCAAACAAGGCCACCTCCCATGGTACTGGGGATTAAGATATCAACATACTCTTTTTAGAAGCACTAAATGAAATCCAGAACAGGGAGTGCCTGTTAGTTGGGTAAAATGGGGCCGGCGCCGCGGCTCACTAGGCTAATCCTCTACCTTGCGGCGCCGGCACACCCGTCGGGGCACTGGATTCTGTCCCAGTTGCCCCTCTTCCAGGCCAGCTCTCTGCTGTGGCCAGGGAGTGCAGGGAGGATGGCACAAGTACTTGGGCCCTGCACCCCATGGGAGACCAGGAGAAGCACCTGGCTCCTGCCATTGGATCAGCGCTGTGCGCAGGCCACAGCGTGCCAGCCATGGCGGCCATTGGAGGGTGAACCAATGGCAAAAGGAAGACCTTTCTCTCTGTCTTTCTCTCTCACTGTCCACTCTGCCTGTCAAAAATAAAAATAAATAAATAAAAATTGGGTAAAATGTTTTAGGATGAAGAAAAATAATTTGGAATTAGAATGTAGCAGTGGTTCAACTACTTTGTAAATGTATAAATACCACTGAATTGCTTGATTTAAAAAGAGTGATTTCACTTTATGTAAATTTTTCACCTCAGCTTTTAAGTAGTGTATGTAACTAACTATATGAGAATATTTTTGTTTTGAAGACAATGAAAGGCATCGTTTTAAAGTGGTAGAAAAACTATTGGAGGAAAATAGGTTTTTATGTAGTATAACATTTTGCTTAACCTCAAAACATGGCAGAGGTGAATCAAAACATAAGAGGAAAAATTAAACTACTTTAAATAAAAGCAACTTTTGATATTTATCATGTGCAAAAGAGGGTAAAGCGATGTAGGGATTTCTAAGAAGAAAAATAGGTGTCAACTCCAAGGGTGGAATGCTGGGATCTGAAAGAAAAACATGAATTTGGAAGGAAACACCTTGGCAAGAAAGATTCAGTGTTTTTAAGAACAGAGATTTGTGAAATATATTTTCCATATATTTATTATGCAAAGCTTCAATGTTCAGTTAAATTTCAGTACAAAACATGTATTATGAACGAGGTTTAAGGAAAATCCAAGACCAGGGTTAGACGCAATGAAGAGAGGAGCTCTAATGGAGTAAGGTCTGGAGTGTGGTCGAGACCTCAGTGTGCATATGGAAGAGCAACACGGGGAACTGTGGGAAGATACATCCCCAAGAAGGCAGAGCAGACCCAGGAAGAACTATGACCTTCTGTCAGAACATGGAAAGGTGGGGGGAAGTCAGTGTTGTTTACTTAGACAATCCTTGGTTTCAGGTTCCATGGATGTTATATGGGAATACCATTGAATCCAAACAAAAGATGTTTTTAAGACTATTTATTCCAATCATTCTATAATATATCACTAAGCTGTAAAATAAAAAGACAGAAGACAGGTCTATTAAGTATGTGTGTTTTTTTTTTTTTTTCAATAAGGAACTCAGAGTGGTTAAAGAAGCTTTGGGCTCTTATTTTCAAAATATGAATTTCATAAATGTGTGGAGTCTGAATTGCATTTGACTGACCCTGTTATTTTTGGGAGGCAAAATGTCATTTGCTGTGATTTTCTGGAAAATGAAAATCACTTATTAAACCAACAAATTTCACAAGCCTGGATATCTTCTTGTTGTTTTACAATCTTTAATTATTACAGATATTAGCTCTTGTATCATGATGTCAAAACCCAAGCAACTGTCTGTGAAAATACTCTGTAATAGAAATCCAAGCAATGCCAACTCTGTTGCACTCTGGAAGCAATTTGCCTGCTATGCTTTCTTCTGAAAGACGGCTCCCAGGGCCCAATGATTTTCGGGAATACAAGGACATCATAGAAGATGGGTAACACACTTGAATGTTGATGTCCTGATTCTGTCACCTGGAACCATCCTTTCACGTCTCTCGTGTTTCAAGTGCTGCTTAGAGAGCAACATAGGGAGAGAAAACCCACACAAACCTCTTCAGCACTTTCATTTTAAGCTGATGCTCTCAGCCAAAATTGCTGTACATTACTGAGGGGCATTTGTTAAGTAGCAGTTTGGTTTCATGCATACAGGAAATTTTTAATCTGGCTGTGAAACAAGTATTTTATTCTGGGGCTGGTGCTGGGGCATAGTGGGTAAAGACACAGCCTGCAGTGCAGGCTTCCCATATGGACACAGGTTCCAGTCCTGGCTGCTCTACTTCCGATCCAGCTCTCTGCTGTGGCCTGGGCAAGCAGTGGAAGATGGCCCAAGTTCTTGGACCCCTGCACCCATGTGGGAGACCTGGAAGAGGCTCCTGGCTTCAGGCTTCCCATCAGCACAGCTCCAGCCATTGCAGCCAACTGGGGAGTAAACCAGCAAATGGAAGACCTCTCTCTCTCTCTCTCTCTCTCACTGCCTCTCCTTCTCTGTGTAACTAAATTTCAAGTAAATAAATAAACCTTAAAAAAAAGTGATTTATTCTGAGATAGGGTCATTCATGTTTTGGGATCCTTCAACAGAGAGCGAGCATACTATTTGGGATTACCACTTGCTGTTTTCAATAGATCCTGAGTTGCAGGCACTCAAGGTTATCATCACAGTACAGGGAAGATTTGGAATCATGTAGCTTAAATAGAGCACACAGGAGATTCCAATTCAATCCCATCAAGGTGGTATGTACCAATGCCATCTCACTAGTCAAAGTGATCAGTTTCAGTTCATAATTGATCATAATGATAGGATTAAGTGTCAAAAGGATCACATAAACAAGACTGGTGTCTGCTAATACTAACTGATAGAATAAAAAAGGGAGAGAATGACCCAATATGGGAAGCAGGATACACAGCAGACTCATAGAATGGCAGATGTCCTAAATAGCACTCTGGCCTCAGAATCATCCCTTAAGGCATTTGATCAGGCTAAAAAGCCCATGAGAGTATTTTAGGCATGGAAAGCCAAGACATTGGCAAGAAAAAAAAAAAGAGGACCTAAATGAAAGATCTCTGCCAGTGAGATCCCAGTAGAAAGAACGGGCCATCAAAGAAGGAGGTACCTTCCTCTGAAGGGAGGAGAGAACTTCCACTTTGACTATGGCCTTGTCTAAATAAGATCAGAGTTGGTGAACCCAAGAGGCTTCCACAACCTTGGCAGCTCATGACAAGAGCCTCAGGTGATTACTGACATCATAAATAAGAGTGTCAATTGTTAAGTGAACAACAGGAGCCACTGTGCACTTTCTCCCCATATAGGATCTCTGTTCTTAATGTCTTGTACTATGTGAATTAACGGTATAACTAGTACTCAAACAGTACTTTACATTTTGTGTTTCTGTGTGGGTGAAAACTGTTGAAATCTTTACTTAGTATATACTAAATTGATCATCTATAAATAAAGATAATTGAAAATGAATTTTGATGTGAATGTGATGGGAGAGGGAGTGGGAGATGGGATGGTTGCGGGTGGGAGGGAGGTTATGGGGAGAAAAAGCTGCTATAATCCAAAAGTTGTACTTTGGAAATTTATATTTATTAAATAAAAATTAAAATAAATAAATAAAGCACAAAAAAGCAAGTGAATTCAATTCCACTATTTTCATTTGAGTAATCTTTTAGCCTAAGGCTCATTGACCCAGCAACAAAACACAGACTGATTCACTTCCACCAACTGTCTGCTCACCAAGAATGTCACATGACTTTCTCAAATACTCAGAAGCTGTGTACCTTAGAAATATCCAAGATGATCCAGGAAAATTGAGAGGCTACTTCAGTGTGCTGAACAGGAATTTACATACAGGGCAATCTCTGGAGAAGCTCGTAAATCCGATATGTGTTCCTTGGTGTGACATCTCACCTTTCCTACCGCGAAACTGTTGCATAGCTTCCTGAGCCATACACATGGAATTACTTGTGCAACTTGGATACCTGTTCATAGTTATCTGGCCTGAGTTGTTCCCCAAACTGTGTTACCACAGGTTTTTCCCCAGACCCTTTTCTCTCAGTTGATCTTTACAGAAATGGGCATTTGACCTGCATCCTTTACCAGAAATATCGATCAAGGAAGAACCATTTTTTATCTGAAGCTGAAACAATAACTCAAAAAATTTTTTGAGTCATGATTCTCTTTAAATACAAAGAGATAAGTGAGAAAAATTAGTATGCCAAGTAATAAAGAAGAGGTCAGATGCACACATATATAGAGAGAAATCAGTCTTGTTGCTGTTCATTTGTTTAACCTATGGTTAAAATTGGTCAAAAAATCAGGCAAAACACTTTTAATTTTTTCAGAAGACATTTTGGTAAAGTTATAATGTTTTCTTCTCCTTTGCTGAATATGTTTGATTTCTGCTCATCACATCTGCAATCAAAAAATCTTCCCTAATAGAGCCTCATGTTCCAGCAATCAATGCACATCCTTGTTTTACCAACAGAAAACTGGCTCTACACTAGGGTCAGTCAAAAAGAAATGCAATGTTTCAATTTAAGAGTAGATAATTATAAAATGGGAAAAATTATGAGAATGATACATGTGACAAATACTAATTTATACAGGAATATTTATTAATGCCCTTTGTTCAGTTATTCTATGATACATAGATTAAAGTAGCAGAGGTTTTCATGAATTCCTTCTTTCTCGGAGATACACAGGTATACAAGATTTCTGCCAATTTTGTGGTCAGGAAAATAGTCTTAATGTTCTCAGAAATCATGGTAGATATTTCATTTGAATGAAGCCCCATGATATATCATTGAAAGCAAAAGTCAGTGAACTGTGGTCTCTGGGCTAAATATGTCCTGCTACGTGTTTTCATAACTAAACTTTTACTAGAACACAAGACGTCTGATCCCTCATAAATTATGTTGGCTACTTGGCACTAAAATGGCAGAATTGAATCAACATGGCAGAAACTATTTGACCCACAATGGCTAAAGTATGTGTTATCTGGTTCTATACATAGAATGCTTTTGACTCCTGATGGATATCAACTTCATGTAGCTAAGGCCAGTTGAAAACATGTGATTTTTTTTGCACATCCTGCACCGTAGGAAAATATAGTTGATGGGCTATCTTTCAAAGTAGCAAAGATGTGGCTCCACTTTTTTTTTTATTTCTTATTATTCTAGGAAGACCATTTTGCTTAATAATGATTATAAAATGAGATTTAATATCTTTGTTCTCTCTGGACTAAGGAATATCATAGATTCCTATTTATAGATTCTTGGCTAATCAATAAATTTTGCATATAACCTTTTTAATGTGTAAAACATATGTTACACAACGTTGTACTATAATGCCAGTGACATATAATTGTTTAATCAATATGTGGTTCAAAGAAGTGATCAAGTAATAGCAAAGAGCCACACCTATAACACCAATAGATTACTTCTGAGGAAAACACACACTTTGTTTCAAATCCAAAGAAACCAAAGTCAAAGTATATCAGAAAGATAAAATAAAAATGTACATAAATATACAAATATTAAAATGTCCCATAAATATGTACTATGGTATTGTGTCAATTAAAAGTTTTCAAACTAAAAATGGCCATCTCTAGGAGAAGGTGAATATTTTTTCAGACAATAAGAACTATTAAGATAGATTATAAAATAATTATATAATGTTAAATTTGAGTTTGGGGGAAAAATCCTTGCAATTTCCTCATCTATTGGCTGAAATATTGAGCTTTTATTTTGTTAAATCTTTATGAGATGACGGTAGTAAACAACAAATAAAAGTATGAAAGGCAAAGATGATGAATGGATCTTTGCAAATTTGAACAGATGCATATGGTCTGATCTTTATATAGAACAGACAGATCAATAACAGAGCAGCCTAAAGTCTCTGGTGAAAAACCCAGGATAATTCTACTTTGAAAAAAGCAGTAAGAAATACAGTCTTGATCTTTTTTTCCTTTGGTATTTTTTTTCTATAAATACTAATATAGTTGGCTTTTCCCCCCTAACAAAAAGAAAGGAATACAGAAAAGATATTTCCATTTAACAACCCAAAAAGGTCAGCAAAGTATAAAATGTCATATCGACAAAGTTGGATAAATGTGGGCAAACCATTAAATGTTAATGATGTCCTTGGTTGCAAAAAAAAACTCAAGTACGTTTTCTGTTAGACTGTAATTAAGACTGCACAATCCCTGTATCATCACAAAATGAGTCTAGTAGACATGTGGTCAGGGTCAATATTAACATGCACAGGAAAGACCAAGCAGGAAGACAATTTGACTCACTGTCCTTGTCAACTGAGTTAGCTAAATGAAAAGGCGTGTCAGTCATGAGGGGTACTGTTCTCAGCAAGAGCTTTGAAGTCAGTCAGTCGGGGTTTGGCTGCCTTAGCTCTCTAAGTCCCAATTTTTCTATTGTTAAAAGAATGTAATGATATCTGACTCGCAGCACTATTATATTGGTCATATTATAACTATGACTACTTTCTGCACAGAATTTAGCACAACAATAATCTTATAAGGATCTCTACAATCTGATGCCAGCTTCTCTCTAAAGCTTCTAATCCCATGAACATCTTTCCTCTATCCTAGAGCCTCACAGGCCATTGTTTACGTGTTTAGTAGCTGATATATTTTGCCTTCCTTATACTCCTTTTTCTACTCCTTCCTTCATGTGACTTCCATCTTCAGTTGGCAAAATTCTATTTAACATTCAGTCTTGACTTGATACATTCCTTCACAGAATAAATTAGATTTTTCTGTGATATGATACCAAAGTGCCCTATGCTTTCCCTTTCAAAACTTAAATCTCTCTTCTGTCACTTGTTTTGCTTTTTTTTTTTTTTTTTCAATTTGTTTGGAAAATGAAGATGGGGACTGCATTTTCCTTATTCACGGACACAATCTTGCTTTTAATATGTCCTATGTATTGAATGTGAAGTAGGCAGGCATACAGGTTAAAATTGATCAGATTTGTGAACTGGAAGACCACGCCTTTGCCACGCCCCTGTGTGACCTCATGCCCCTACTTGATGCCTTTGCCATGCTCCTGAGTGGCCTCATTCCCCTACCTGGCCACACCTGGGTGCCCACCAGCCAATCAGGTTAATTAACCACTCCCCTTTGGAAGTGGGTTAAAAGCAGGGCCACGGGGTGCCCAGCCTGCTCTTCTTCCCTGGCCTCTTGCCAGGACAGGGCTTGCTGTAGCCCTGTGCTTCCAGGGCACGTGGCCTTCAGGCCATGTGCTCTAGGCTTCCTGGCCTGGATGCTCTTCCATGTGGTTGGTTCCTGGTGCTTGGTATGAACCCCCATTCACTTCTCTCTCCTAAATAAAGCTCACACTCTCCTATGCATCTTTCTCACTAAATAAAAGCTTAAAATGTACCATGCTGCCTCGTTTATCTGTGCCGGTATTTAGAATTCTTCTCTAAATATTAGGCAAGAACTCTCTTGGGCTTATTAATATTGGGGATTTTTTAATAAGCCCATGGTGAAATCATAAGGCACCCCAAATTCCAGTAGCACATGTGGCACCCCGGATAGCATTTCTAGGGAACTTTAAGGGGCCACATTTCAGTGTAAATTTTAGGGAGTCTTGTCCGATTTCAGTATGCTTTATGGTTATTTCAATTTTTGTACTCCATCTTTGTCTGCAATGGAGTCAACATATGGATGTGGGATATGGGGTTAGTGGAATGTTTGATTTCTTGACGTATTGCTCAGTAGCCATGAAACATTGGCTAAGATAGTCAAACCTGAAGAGATATCTTTTCCTCCATTAAAAACTTGAAGTAATATTTCCTTTGGGTGTGACTATCAGGGTTGAATGAGAAACTTATAAATTTTATTACCTTATGCAAATATTAATATCAATATTATTATCCTATGGGTAAAAGTCACATTGAATTTTCTTATCACATATCTAGATTGCTCAACAGTAGCAATAAATCTATTTTGGAGAAAAAAGAAGCAATTCCTATTACTAAGCCAATGCATTTTGTGTATAGATCATTTTATCCCATCAACAGAGCTTCCTTGCTTTCTATCGTTATGTTAAGAGAGAAAATTTTCTGGAACTGAAATTTTATTCAGGGCCTTTAATCAGAATGCATAGGATGCCAGGGTGGGACTGACAACAGTTGAATTTGAATTGGAGGCTAATCCAAAGTGATGGGCATATCCAATTTGCAAGTCAGACTTGAAAGCCAGCCTTTCAGAGGTCTGCATCCATAACAAGTGCACCTGATGCACACCTCAGCTCTCCTCACCCCGTCTAACACGCTCATTAGAAAATGTCACTCTGGCAATGCACCAGGGAAATGGTTGGGGGAAACCTATGTGACACTGGCATTTTGCATGATGCAGTAAAGGCAACTCATGCTACTCATGAAACGCTCATTCCTTTGGCTGCTTTTCAAAGTCTAGACGAAGAGATCTAGGGAGGGCTCCCAAATTTTCGTGTGGGTAAAACTTGGGAGTAATTGTCTAGTTTTAAGGAAGCTTACAAGGCTTTTGAGGGAATATTAGCATCACAAGCACATTGTCTTTGCTTGACCTCTGTGAGTTTGGGAATGGCTGGGCTGAGGGAGAGGAGTGGATAAAACTCCACTAAGCTCACTTTGGCACACACCTATTTAAAAAGACTAGAGCAAGTGGTTTTAATTGCTGTGGTCACTGAGGCCCAGGCTTCAGCTTTGGAAGAAGGCATGTTTAAAGGTTTAGCATGATCAAGTTAGTGGGAGAGACAGATCAGAACATCAAACCTTGACAGTTAGAAGAAATGGTTGGAGAGTCATCTTTGACATTATCCTCATGTCAGAAATTCCTCCTACACCATATTAACACGTAGTATTTTAGATGAGTCAGCAGGGAGGCTTAGAAAAGGATTCTCATTATACATTTTACATTTAGCTCTGAAGACTTGAACCCAAATCAACGTTTTACAAGAGGAGACTTTCCTACCACAACTTCCTATCGCATTGATCACCCACAAACAAAGCAGGAGGGCCCATTTCCTTTGTTGCATCACAGGAAATAGAGTTAGACAGTATTTGGGGATCACTTCACTTACTAGTATTAGGTATTTGTAGTCATGTTATCAAAAATAAAAAGGATTAGAAAAGGTTTTTAAAAATCCTTTTTAAAGACAAAAAAGTCAAAACTATGTTCTTCATAATAATATTGATGATGTTTAAGATATTTCATTTTTCTGGACCATCTTGTCTCTTTTTCCCTGTTCTGAATTGTGTAATTCAGAGAAGAAAATAAACTTTGCTGTTCTCTAAAGAAGTACTTCAGTCTCAGAGACATTGCATTTATTTTCTCTCTTGCATGACTTGAAATTACTTATGGTCACTAATAACATTTGGGTGATTCTTAAGACCTTAAGATTACTTTCAAACACAAAATAACATTCAGCCATGAGGACCAACTTATGGGGGATGGATTATTCTCATTTTAGGATTATAATAATTGAGATGGAAAGAAGTTAAAAAATGTACCTTTGATCAGAGAGGGAGCACATGGTAGTACCGCCTGAATACACATTACAATGTTTTCCAGGAAGTAATAAAAGGTAAAACAAATTAATTATCCATTCACAAATTGTTTATTGGCCTCTTTAACAACAAAAATGTCACCACCTAATGTATTATTGAAGATGCATCATGTCCTACAAATTGTATACTGAAAAACAAGATAGGGCTCAGTCCATGAGGGGATGTCATCCTCTCATGAACCTATGACATAAGGGGAAGAGAACAACAGGATGTAAAGAAAATAAAAGTTATATAAAAATCTAATAGCCATGCAATCTGCAGAATGTTTCATAGATTTTAAGATAATTCCCAATGTATTCTTTCATTTGGGTCTCACTACATTTTTACAGTCATTAGCCTAGTTAGAATTGGACACTGTGAGGTGTACAATAGCTATCTGGGTTTTGTAGTGTGCAGGTGTTATGGTATGAATGATAGAATGAGTTTGGTATATGTACTATTTACTGAAAATTAAAAAAAAGCAAATATTTATTTTCCACTAGTGTAAGAATCTAGACTGTATATTACAGAGCAAACAAGTTATTTTCATGGCCAGTAGAAATGTTTCCAAGATGATTTACTGTTGCATTAATAAAACCAAAGCAAATTATTCACTGATGGTAAGAATTGCCTGGAAATTCCATTAATTTCTGATGGCCTTCCACATTCTCTCCATTTTTCTATCTACTCCCTTTTGTGAGGAGAGTAATTTTGGACTTCTTGCTGTTAACATGGACCTTCTTATAAGCAACCACTTCAACATTTCGGTATATATCTACACTTTCATCAGATTTTATACAGCATGTACTTTTATGATGAATAGATGTATTATTATGAAACTGTATAGAATTCCAGCTACTCTATGAGGTTTTAACACAGAATGAGATTCAAAATAATTTTTATCTACTGCACCATTAATTTCTATTCTAGTGCCTATATGGACAAGATAAATAGCAAAACATGTTTTTTATATGTTATAGGAACAATTATACATATTTGGCTTAAATACAGCATTTAAAATTCTATGTATTTTCTTTATTGAGTTGAAAGGCAAGAATACAGAGACAAGTGAACAGACAGAGATCTTCTGTGCAACAGTTCTCTCTTCAAATGTCCACAATAGCTGGGACTGGGGCAGGCCAAAGCCAGGAGCTATAACTCGGTGAGTCTTTCACAGGGCTAGCAGTGAGCCAAGACTTTGAGCCATCACCTACTGTCTCTCAAGGTGTGCATTACCAGGAAGCTGAGACTGAAAGCAGAGCTTGGACTTGAAAGCACTCCAATGTGGAATGAGGGCATTCTAAGCAGCATCTGGGGCTGGCGTTGTGATGTTGTAGGCTAAGCCTCCGCTTGCAATGTAAGCATCCCCTACGAGGACCAGTTTGTGTCCTGGCTGCTCCTCTTCCAATCCACCTCTCTGCTTATGGCATAGGAATACAGTGTAAGATGGCACAAGTGCTTGGATACCTGCACCCATATGAGAGACCTGGAAGAAGTTCCTGGATGTGGAGAAAAATATCCCAATGTGATTTCTGGGAAGATACAGTATTGAGAATAAAAGAAAATGACAGTTTAGTATTATAGTCAAATCCTCATCGTCAATGTTAGAAAGACATGGATTTGAATTCTACTACATAGTAGCAGAGTGTCCTTGGGCAAATTGTTTCTTCCAAGTAAGCCTCAATGTTTTCAACTGCAAAATGAGAAAAG
Organism: Oryctolagus cuniculus; assembly: GCF_051225735.1. Classification (NCBI taxonomy): domain Eukaryota; kingdom Metazoa; phylum Chordata; class Mammalia; order Lagomorpha; family Leporidae; genus Oryctolagus; species Oryctolagus cuniculus. The sequence goes on along the minus strand of NC_142867.1, from coordinate 24,988,144 downwards.
TAAAATAACATTAAAAAATTCCCATGCCCTGGTGTTGTAATAATAACAGGAACTAATGCATACAGCCCACTAGTGCAGTGCTTCAGTGATGAATAGCATTCTATATGTTAGCTTGTCACAGTGCTTTGATAACTGGATTTTCAGAATTTCCACACCTGAAACTTCCATGCAACTGCATTGAGCCTTTCAAGTGATGGCTTCAGAAGATTAAAGATGAGTCTGTATTACTTAACAGAATAACCACACCCAGAATTTGCAAATAAAATATATTATTTTCCTTCTACCATCTGACACAAGAGAAGTTCATAATCAACTGGTTCTTGCAGGGGCCAGGACTACAGCATAATAGGTTAAACCCTGTGATACCAGCATTCCATATGGGCACCTGTTCATATCCTGGCTGCTCCTCTCCCATCCAGCTGTCTGCTAATGGCCTGGGAAAACAGTGGAAGATGGCTCAAGTGCTTAGACCGCTGCACCCACATGGGAGACCCAGAAGAAGCTCCTGGCTCCTGACTTCAGATCTGCCCAGCTCCTGTCATTGTGGTCATTTGAGAAATGACCCAGTGGAAATGAAGACCTTTCTCTGCCTCTCCCTCTCTCTGTCTGTAACTCTGCCTCTCAAATAAATAAATAAATGCTTTTTTAAAAAAGTGATTATTTCAAGCAATAAGGATATATCACAATTTGGAGAAACAAGAACCATCAAGTAGAGTTGATTTTCAAAAAATGTACATATACATATACACACACAAGGCTTTAAGATTTTTTTGGAAAATACATATTATGAAAAAAAAGAATGGATTTCAAATTTTTTTAACAAAATAAACTTCTTAATTCTACTCTCCACAAACATTTTGAAATGTGTGTGTGTGTGTGTGTTTGTATTTGTGTGTAGTATGTATTTATAAATCCAATTAATTTATTTTGGGAGCACATCAAAAAATCTTGTTTATTTTTTTTTCTTTCACCAAAAATTCTGAATGTCTTTCTTGCTTTCATGACATTGATTCATGTGACAAAGGTTGTGGATCAGTGGGTAACACCTTTGCCGGCAACCCATATGAGTGCTAGTCCTATCTTGGCTTCGCCACTCCTGATCTAGCTCTCTGCTAATGGCCTGGGAAAAGGATAGAAGATAGCCCAGGTATTTGGGTCCTGCCACTCACATGAGGGACCTGGATGAATCTCCTGGCTTCTGGCTTCAGTATGGCCTAGCCTTGGGGAGTGAACAAATAGATGGAAGAATTTCTCTCTCTCTCTCTCTCTCTCTCTCTCTCTCTCTCTCTCTGGTGTGTGTGTGTGCGTGTGTGTGTGAGTGTGTGTGTGTCTTTCTGTAACTCTTTCAAAAAATAAATAAACAAATATACATTGATTCAATACTGGTTTGCTATATCACATGCATTCAACAATTAAGGTAATAGTGTTGGTTCACATTCTAGTTAATGTCATTTTTGTCTACCTCTGTCTCATATTCATTCCATGCATAGCTGGAGGGAGATTTCAATGCCAAATCCTTCTAACATTTTTACATTTATTGAAGTCTCACTTTGAATTACAGACTTCTAATAAATATGTTGCATGCTTCATGAACTTTTGGAATATTGGGCCAAGATTTAAAAATTCCCAAACAAAATTCACAAGTAATCACATGCAACAGCATGTTGTGATCATCTTTTCATGATGAATGAACACTGTTAGTAAGATCCTCTCTCTGAAGAATTAAATAAGTGGTGCTACACATGCTGGCATTTCCTGTAGGATAGTGGTATAGCACATATACGTCACAAACAATCTGTTGTTATTCATAGCTGGTGAATTAATTAATTAATTAATTTTTTTTGACAGGCAGAGTGGCCAGTGAGAGAGACAGAGAGAAAGGTCTTCCTTTGCCGTTCGTTCACTCTTCAATGGCCGCCGTGGCTGGCGCACGGCGGCCGGCGCACCGCGCTGATCAGATGGCAGGAGCCAGGTGCTTCTCCTGGTCTCCCATGGGGTGCAGGGCCCAAGGACTTGGGCCATCCTCCACTGCACTCCCTGGCCACAGCAGAGAGCTGGCCTGGAAGAGGAGCAACCAGGACAGAATCCGGCGCCCCGACCGGGACTAGAACCCAGTGTGCTGGTGCCGCAAGGCAGAGGATTAGCCTAGTGAGCCGCAGTGCCAGCCGAGCTGGTGAATTTAAATCCAGCCTTCTTTCCAAGATTCGTCACATATTTCAATTTTTTTAAGATTTATTTATTTATTTACTTGAAAGGCAGAGCTATAGAGAGGCAGAGGCAGAGAGAGAGAGAGAGAGAGAGAGAGAGAGAGAGAGAGAGAAAGGTCTTTCATCCACTGATTCACTCCCTAGTTGGCCGCAATGGCCAGAGCTGTGCCGATGTGAAGCCAGAAGCCAGGAGCTTCTGCTGGGTCTTGCCTGCTGGGTCTTGCAAGGACTTGGGCTATCTTCCACTGCTTTCCCAGGCCATAGCAGAGAGTTGGATCAGAAGTGGAGCAGCCAGAACTCAAACCGGCGCCCATATAGGATGCTGGCACTGCAGGCTGTGGCTTTACCCACTATTCCACAGCACTGGCCCCAACATATTTCAATTTTATGAGATGATTTTCTTAATTTGGAAAGGCAACATTTTTTTTTTTAAGATTTATTTTATGTATTTGAAAGGAAGTGTTTGTGTGTGTGTGTGTGTGTGTGTGTGTGGTGAGGATCTTCCATCTGCTGTTTCATGCTACAAATGGTTACAATGGGCAGGACTGAGACAGGCTCAAGTCAGGAATCTGGAACTTCCTTGGGGTGTCCAGTGTGGGTGGCAAGGGTCTAAGTACTTAGTGATTTACATTCTGCCCTCAACTCAGGGTGTACATTAACAGGAAGCTGGACAGGATGTGGAGTAGGCAGGACAGGAATCTTCACTCTGATATGGGATACATGACAGCATAACCTGTTCAGCTATAACAGGCTCCTGCATTATGGTTTCAATTTAAACTGTAGATGCGTATTGCAAATCGACTTCCAAGTAGGAGCCTTATAAAATAGCTTACCCTTACCTGAATCACTTCATAACAGAGGTCTCGTTTCTGCTCTTGTTACTAGCTAGAATAGATGCTACAAACTCTCTAGATTTTAACTTCTCAGTGAACCATCTTCTTGTTTGTCATATACTTAAAAATTAATGCAGATTAACAATAAGAATAACAAAAAGCACAATACTTTGTGTAATGATCAGAGTTTCATATTAAAGATTAGTCTGCTTACTACCCTTGAATATTAATGCAAACAGGTTTGATTCTCTTCACGATTAGCTCTTCCTGCTTCACCAGGATGTGCAATCAATCTCATGATTTTTTTGGTCCCTCCTAACGTGTCACTTGGCATTGTGTAAGGATGTCAGACAATTTGAGCAATATTGAAAATAATCTTACATATTTGCTCCATTAATCCATGGCTCAGCATTTCATTTTACTTTATTGAAGCACCTTGATCTGTCTTAGGGGAATTATTTTATCAGATTCTCAGCAGCATTGTGTGGTGTGTCTGCTTTTGATTTTGAGTAAGGAATGATGTTATGCACACATTTGTTTATGTTAAACTAGGCTTGTCTTCTTGAATTCATTTTTCAACTGTGTAAGGAAGGAAGCGGTAAATGGAACCTCGCACCTCCGTGACTGGCTGTGAACTTTACATCTTTTGATACAGAGTCTGTTGACTCTTTAGAAGGTTTCCAATGCCATGACTACACAGAACCCACCAGAGACAGTTTTAAAAACATATCATCGATAATAGCACTGTCATTCTAGTTGCTCTCAATACTATTTTTGTACACAGCCTTGAACAATCATTTTATCTGCTCTTGTGCTCCATGGAGCTTCCTGTCATGATTGCTGGAAAATCAGCTTCCTGCTGAAAAGGTATTTTGACAAATACAGCGAAGTCAAGCTTTAGAATGGCAGAAGTTTGCAATCTTAAGGGAAAAAAGAACTCTTAACACTTGTTACAAAATTCTTTCACTTGTTAGGACCTGAAATGCCAGTGCGATTATTTAGGCAATCAGTTGGTATGCTTGGAAACTTTCAAAATGTGTCAGAGCAGCTATCAATACAGAACCACACAGCTTATAGAATCACGGTGACTGATTTGTTCCAACAAGCAGCAGAATGAATTTGAAAAAAAAAAAAAAAAGTCATTCATCTCGCAGTCATTAGTTGAGCATTAATGTGAAACTACTCCTGTAGGGGACACAAAGGGAATTCTCTCACCCTATCAAGGTATTCAATCACAAGGGAGATCTATAAACAGTTAATACTAGAATGTATCAAGTAAGCGCACAGAAACAGGTAAGTTTAAAATAAAATAGCAGCATACAGATACATAATCCCCAGAGAAATTTACTAAATTCATGAGTGTGTTGGGAGAGATGTTCTGAGAAGGTTTGTAGTTTGTAGTAGAATTTCTATTTTACTTTGGATTTGAAGGAAATACTGAAATACAATACTCAATAAATAAGCAGGGGATACAGGGCAGAAGGTACATTATGTGAAAAGACTCAAAAGCAAGGCAAATCTTGGAACATTCTGATGGACTGTATTTTCAAAAGGATGCCACTCAAACATATCTTACCCCATATGTTGTTACTACATGACATTGTCACTTGTCTTACTGAAAGTCAGGATCTGTGTTATTTCTCCTTGTATGTGGGCAAGGCTGTGACTATGGAAGAAATGATGTTTGACTTCTCAGGTTAGGTCCTAAAGAGTGATAGGGCTTTTGCCTGACTCTCATGGGATGCTTACTCTTGGAACCAGCTACCATGAGGTAAGAAAGCCAAGCAGGCACATGTAATGTAACTGCCAACATACCCAGCAGAAGTCTCAGCCAACTGCCAGTGTCAACTGCCAGGTCTGAGAGCGGGAAAGACTTTAAGATGACTTTAGCTCCAGCTAACATATGGTTGCTACAATATGACAAACTCTATAAAGTACTGCCCAATAGATCCCAAGCCATAGAATCACAATAAAGAATAATAAAATGACTCCTGTTGCCTTAAGGTATTAAATTCTTCAGTGATTCATTATACAGCAACACTGGTATTATTGACTGAAAGAAGTTTGATTTTGTTTCTCATGGATTTTATACCATGGTCCCCTCTGGAAATCTAGTGACTCCTAGTCTGATCATTCTGCTGTCAGAATAATGCTTTTTTTCATTTAAAATCACAATATATAACAACACAGAAAAAATATTGCTATACTATTACCAAAATGTTAAACATTTCTTAAAGTAGGAATATATGTATATCTTTATTTATGCATTAAACAACATATGGTAATAATTCTAAAACCAATAACAATTTCAAAGTCATGATAAATACAGATGATTCTTAGAGTCCAACAAACTGTAATGTGATATAATAGTTGATGTTCATTTTGATATGAATATCACAGGTACTGCTAATGTTATTATAGTTTATTGCTTACAATCATAATTGACAAGAATAATTTCACTCTAATTCAAATATTTTTTTTCTATTTCCAGATGTAGGACCCTTGAATTCTACCATATATTACAAGGTAAGGAGAATAAATAAAATAGCTGAAGTTCTTTGCTCAGTGGAAAAAAAAATAAGCAGGTTCCTTTTATTACGAAAGCCTTGCTCATGGAATTTCTCATGTTATGTGGACTTGTTGAAAAATCATACCATCCTCATGAAACTCAGTTATTTTGTCTATAAATAATATTGTTATCTCTTGATAAAAAGTACCTTTTCCAGTATATACTGTACTTGGTGAAGCTAAAACTGAATCACAGTCTCAGTGCATTATTATCTGTACAGGGTCTTCATAAATGTGAAAAGGGACTGCTGCTTAGCTTTCTCTGGTTTCATAATCTTACTACACATATTCAAACAGAACACATTTCTTGTTGATTAGTGTTGTCATGCATATGGGAGAAATTGGGAGATATGCCTCACTCATACTGAAGTTCATCGTCAATTCATGCCCAAAATATTTACTTTGTAAGTTATTTAAAAGCAAGATATATTATGTTTTGGTACTTTGGTTCCGAGCAATAAAAACAGGTCAGGTAGTCACATGCTTTTCTTCTCAAGAATAAAATTCAGATTGGTGTTCTTATTTACTGATCTTGTGATTTATTTTATTGGGACAATTTTCAGGATTCATAGTTTACACTTATTTGGGATAACCTTACATATAAAGTACTTTCATATTTAAAGTTTACTTGGTTTGGACTTTTAATAGAAATTATGTTTTTTTTTTTTTTACTAGGCAAAGATCTTTGGAACAAAAGTCTCAAAATAAATTCCTTCTATATTCAAGACTTAATATTTTCAAAAACTTTGTGGACTTTTGTCAAAGTTCCTGGTGTACTTTAGAAAGTTCATATGGAAATGGAATTGAAGATGCAAAAAAAAAAGTGAAAAAATTTTAAGAACCATGAATAAATTTGTTCTTAATGTGCATTTTCATAAACTTTTAAAAATATTTTGTACTTTTTAATAAATTTACCACTTAGTACAAAAATGTAAATAATATTGGACATGAAAAAGTCATATGTTCTCCTATTAAATAGTCATTATGATTCAATCAATATCATTGCTTCTGGTCAGACTTCTTCCATTTTGCTTTTATACTAGCAGGTAGCAAATATATTTTTGTTTCTGTAAAATGCCAAATAGTAAAGATTTTTAGCTTTGCAGACAGCATGATCTCTATCACAACCACACAAGCTTACCATTCACTCATGAAAAGAGTCTTAGATAGTAAGTAAAAACCATGACTGGCTACTTTCTAATAAAACTTTATTTTAAAAAACAGACCATAAGCTTGATTTGACTAGCTCACATTAGTTTATTATTTTACACAACCCCAAGAGTGATATTTCTAATATAGAGCTTTATTATGCTATTTTCCAGCCAATTCCTTTAGTTGTTCATATTGATAGAACTATCAAATTTTGTGCTGTAACGCTTAGTTTTCAACAATTTTGAAAAAGAAAAAGGACATGTTAAAAATTTGGGCAGGATGCTAAGTGTTAATTAGGAAAGTTCCTGGCAATCTTAGACATTCGATTATGCTACCTATGGCCTTTGGGATAAAGTCCAAAATTATTAGGCTAGGATTCAAGTCCATTGTGTTTTGACTCTCTCTTTCCAGCTTTATGTTGAAATATGCATCCCATCTTCCTGCTCATTTCTCTCTTTATGACATTTCCTCTTTTCCTTGCTCTTCCTTTCACTTTCTTTGTCTCATCATTTCCAACTTATTTAAGATTCCAGATGCAATCTTCCTATGAAATACATCCTAAAACTCCAAATTCTGACCTATAAAGTGTAACATTTACTACCATTCTAGAATTTTTTTTTAAGATTTATTTATTTATTTGAAAGACAGAGTTACAGAGAGAGGTAGACAGAGAGAGAAGTCTTCCATCTGCTGGTTCACTCCCTAGATGGCCACAATTGCCAGAGCTGCACCATTCCAAAGCCAGAAGCCAGGAGCTTCTGCCGGGCCTGCCACGTGGGTGCAAGGGCCCAAGGACTTGGGCTGTCTTGTACTGCTTTCCTAGGCCAGAGCAGAGAGCTGGATCAGAAGAGGAGCTGCTGGGACGAGAACCGGCAGAACTTCAGGCCAGGGCTTTAACCCACTGTACCACAGCACTGGCCCCCATTCTAGAATTTAACGAGTATAACACAATCATTTACTGCACATACTGACCTCCACTTCCTTCTTCTCTTTCTTTTTGTCTTCTCTAAATAGGTTGGAATTGGAGTGCTAGTGGAAGCTACACATATTATTCTCTGAATTCTCACTGAGACTGACATTTGGAAAGTAACCACTTTGGCTTTCTAATTTGGCTCCTGTATTAATGGGCCTGGGTCATAGATAAGGAAATATCATTCATATAATAAATCTTATATAGTAAACAAATTTAAATCATACTTACTTGATACTTAATATAAATTTATGAGAAAACCCTCTTTGGGTTGCATATACAGAAACCTACTAAAACTTCAGTGAAATGAGGCTTATTATATTTCAGGTAATTTACTAAGTATTATGTATCTACTAGACACAGGCTAATAACTAAGATAAATACAAGCATTTTGGGCTCCCATAAAAATGCAGCAGTAGAGAATGTGTTAGAAATAGTTTTTAGGCTGGCGCTGCAGCTCACTAGGCTAATCCTCCGCCTTGCTGTGCCGGCACACCGGGTTCTAGTCCCGGTCAGGGTGCCAGATTCTGTCCCAGTTGCCCCTCTTCCAGGCCAGCTCTCTGCTGTGGCCAGGGAGTGCAGTGGAGGATGGCCCAAGTCCTTGGGCCCTGCACTCGCATGGGAGACCAGGAGAAGTACCTGGCTCCTGCCATCAGATCAGCGTGGTGCGCCGGCCACAGTTTGCTGGCCGTGGCGGCCATTGGAGGGTGAACCAACAGAAAAGGAAGACCTTTCTCTCTGTCTCTCTCTGTCTCTCTCTCTCTCACTGTCCACTCTGCCTGTCAAAAAAAAAAATAGTTTTTACTTTATGGTTACCACTATACCAATGAATAATTTAGTTCTGAAAGCCTGAAAGCCTTTTTGTAGTCCAAATTCTAGGTAATATTTGATACCGATGCTATGTATGTGGAAAATGTATATAATGCTATTGAGATTTTAAGTTTCATGAAAAAAATAGATATGGATAAAGTTGTTTTTAAGTTTTTTGCTTTTAGAAAAATTATCTCTATATTTCAAAATGTTTATATTTTGCCTTAAATTTATCGCTTGATACAATACAAAATATACAAATGAACTATTGAATAGTGAATAATGTAGTTGTCAAATTTATAGACAGATGTTTTATAGGATTGTTAAAGTCTTGCAAGAAATGCAAGCTCTAAGTTGTAAGATGTGGCTGGCTGGTAGAGGCATTCTTAGACAACCCATAGGCTACACTCTGTGTTAGTTGGCAGCCCTGTTCCTATTATCCATTGTCATGCTGTGGCTTATATCAGGACACATACAATAGATGATGCATCTATTAACATCCTCTGTTATGCATTCTTTAATGATTTTAGAGATGTATTAAATTTTAAATTGATGTATAAACAGCCTATCAAATAAGCAGCAGAAAATTTGAGATTTTTTATAACTTTCAGGAAACATAAATAGCTTACTGAAAATAAAGATACCATAAATGCTGTAAGGTAAATAATTTTAAAGATTGAGTCTCCTTGACAAAAGTACATATCATTCTATGCACTTCCATTCAAATAATATGCTTTGGCCTTCATCATGTTAAGTATTTATTTATCAAAAATGGGTTCCTATTTACTTGAAACTTCTGTTTGGTATCCAACTGTGCTGCAAGAGTTAGCCTGTATTTTGAATGGCTCTGGAATGCAGTGGGCATTGGTGAGAGAAAATCGACAGGCTTCTCTCATCCCCATTAATACAGAGGTCATAGTATCTGGATAAAAATTAAGCTACCCAAGCAGATGGATAGATGAGGAAAAATAACTATTAATAACCTATGGCTGCTGCTTTTAATTTGAGACTATCTCAGTTGGCAGGCATAATTTATGAATCAATAATAAATATTGCACTTGCATCTATTTTTCTAAATTATATCAATTATTTAGTCATTAAGTAAATGAGTTAAAGCTTGACTTTACTTCATTTGGAATCCAAACTGCTGTGATACTTCAGCAGTGGGATTCATGTTTTAAATCTCTGTTTGCCCTAGAATAATTCTAGTGAGTATCTTTGGCTAAATAGAATCTGAGTATCCCATTTTCAAATAGAGAAACATTTAGCAAAATAGGAGTTATTGTCAGTTCACCTAATGGAAGCCAAATTGTAATCCAAAATGTTGTTTCAAATGACACACACACACACACACACACACACACGATTTACAAGCTTCACATCCGACATGTTTAACATACCCACTAAAACACAGAACTAGCTCTTTTGTCCCAGAAAATGAAGTTCCCAAAACAACCCAGCAGAACAAATGGAGTTCCATGAGCCTTTTCTTTTTAAATTGGCAACTTATTCTTAATGGCTAACTTAAACATAACTTGATTCAAAATTAATTATCAAAGGTATATAGCATTTTTGATGATTAATTTTTGGTCTACAGAAAGCTTACTTAAATACATAAAAACTTCGAAACATTTCAAAAAATTTTTAAAAGTAAATCCTAAAACTCAACACTGAGGAAATATAACAATAAACAAAATATTGCATAAATAACCTGTTTACCCCTGCACTCATGTTCCCTTTCTCTCTCTTCTGATGCTCTTCTCCAGAGTACAAAAACATAATCCATACACACATGGATCAATATATACATGCAAATATTAGAGGTAACTAAGACATCAAGTTTTCCCTTTGAACACTATTAATAAGGGGGAAAGAATTGCTTAACAGGTAATTAAAGAACCCTAGCTGATAAGAAATCTTTCTTTAGAAAGCCTTTGAGTGAATAACTATAGAATAGAGTTGGAAAGATCAAGTCATTCTGAGATCATACAGATCACAATCATCAGTGGATTTTGAAAAAACAGAAAGGTCCAGCTCTCTCCACTGATCCCACTGATACATCACCAAATTACAGTGACCAGATGAGCTTCCGAATAGACTAATATATGGATTACACAGCACCCTCTATAAAACATCTTTGCTAAGCTGTTGAATCTGAATACCACCAGCTCTTTAGACCTCACTTTTAGTCTTTGATAAATACCGAATATTAGATTGAGATATAAAGCAGATATTTTGCTGACCCACTTTGAATTTGTATCAGGAAGGGAAAACAAACGAGTTATGCAAAAAACACCAAAAAGTTGAGTTTGGATTTTATACATAGCATAACCCAGACCAGATTTATTATATCCATTGCTAACTTACAGAATTTGGTACTTAGAGCAGGAATGCAAAGTTAAGTCTATTGCCTCGCCAAGGTATGATCTATTTTCGGGATGCAAAGCGTTATCAGAGCACATGCAAAGTTTAAATGAATGGTGGCAGCTTTGCCAGTTCTGAGAGAATATTAATGATATTGTGAACATTTTTATAGCTTTTTTTGCATCTGACTTCCTTACTGTTTTTATTAAAGTATTGACGAGAAAATTGATTACCATTGTAATAAAAATTATTTGTTATGCTCACTTTCCCATGTCTCTCCTTCGTTATAGTTTTTTACATCAAATATAAAAATTTGGATGTTATTTTAAAAACTAGATATGCATACTTACAATGAATTAGTTTTTGAAACTAGTAATCAGAAACTACCTCATTGAGTCTCCATTGATTCTTAAATCAATATGAATGTCATTTCAGTTTAGTTTCTGTTAGTTGACTAAAAGAAGGGGTTGTAATATGTGAAAACTTGATGGTTCTGAAACATTGCAAACACTTGTATCCGTGTTTTTGAAAATAGATGTGACCATGAACTTAAGTTTGCTTTCTCATGCATAGATATAACAAATATAAGAAATTTCTTCATAATAATCTAACATAAAATTTACATTTTGTGACATTCTTTTTTTGTCTCCTAAAATGTGTTTGCTTTCAGTACACATTAAAAGGATGTGAATTTTACATCTGAATAACAATATTCAATCTATTGTATGTACATTATCCAGGAAAGCATAGTTTTTTCTCACTTTCATTTAACATTGGATTAACATCGAATGTTGAACCAGTTTTAACCAACTTGGAAGCAGCTCTTTGCTGAAAAATGATTCCCACTTATTTGAAGATGTTGTTCCCTCCAGGAAACTAAATAGCACATCCAAGACATCTACTTTCACATAAAAAGGATTGGAAAGAGTTTTTTATTTCATGTTGATAAAAAAGTATGCTAATTTCTTCATTAAAATACTGAAATTTGTTCTGATTAGCCAAAATGCAAATTTTAGAATATGATATGGTAAATGTTTACAATGAAACATATTCTATTTTTTATATATCTTTGAGATAATAGCAAACTCTCCTGTACACATTTGTGACTTCAGAGGTAAATGTTCATGAAGCAGCAATGGTGCCATAGCAAAAGAAAAATTTTTACAATGTAATGGTTATCTGCCATTATTTTTGCTCCTTAAGGATTTTAGACTAAATTAACACATTAAATGTCTTTATTTAAGGTAATGAACCATTATTAATAAACTACAAAATATTCTGTTATATAAAGAATACTGCCTTCCTAGAGGGCAGTTTGGCAATACTTATTAAAAGCCCTAAAATTTAGTGAACCACACAACTTAGCTGTTCCACTTGTAGGAACTCACATTAATGAAATAATTTAGAATGTGCACAAAGATTCCATTAAGAGCAGGTTCAATCAAGCATTAAATCTAAATGCTCAAGGAAAGGATAAGATACATTCTAGAAGATCCACACATATCCTACATAGTCTTTAGAAACATAGTTCTCTTCTGTGAAAGCAAATTTATTGCTAAAGAGTCTCATGATCCGTAAAATAATGTGAATGGAAGGCTGAAAAACAGTGTAATGGTTTGCTTCTGCTTTTATGAATATCACATTTATATTTTTAAGTGTGCATGTCACTTGTAACTCTATCTCTAGGTATGTACACAAAACTATCCACAGCAGCTTCTACTGTTGGGTGGGTTTGCATGATTTTTCTTGCTGTTCTTGTGTATTTTTATACATTAACAGGTATTCCTTATGAAAAGAAACTTGTAAAATAATCCAGAGCATTTTATGATTACAAAAACATAGATATCATCATAATCATATATATATTTTGTGAAAGAAAAACATCTATGTAATGCACACTCCTTATTTACAGTATATGTTAATATGAATTAAAACATATCTATTACTTCTTGCATTTGGAGCATTCCTTCATTAAAACCGTGGTGGTATAGTGGACTATTTTTCTCTTTCTGTTTGGAAGATGACAATACCACATTGTGTTTAAGCATGTAAATATTGATCAAACTCTCTGAATGAGAGGAAACTTGTTTCATTGAAAAATGGGCATGATATTAAAAAAAATCTACTTTAGAAAGTTATGTACATTAACTGGAAAATGAACGTAGTGTTTACATAGTGCTGGTTTATACTGAGGGTATAGTTGGAAAACACTCTACTAAGCATCATATATGCAAGGTATACACACTTTATGATCCGAAGGAGATTCAAGTATTGAAACTCTTCTAAGGACAAGACTCCAAACAATTCTTGAACTATAAAATAGTCTCAATCACCAGTGTTTTAACTGTTAGATTAAGCTCTCAGCTAACTTAATTTTTACAAACATTATAAAAATTATTTATTTATTTTCACTTTATTTGAAAGATGGGGGTGGGGAGAGATAGAGAGAGAGAGAGATCTCCATCATCTACTAGTTTACTTTCCAAATACTCACACCAGCTAAGACTGTCTCAATCCAAAGTCAGGAACTTGGAACTCAAGCTATGTCTCCAACATAGGTGCCGGGGACCCAAGTACTTGAATCATCACCTGATGTCACTCAATGTGCATTAGCAGAAAACAGGAAGCAGGAAGCAGGAGTGGAACCTGGATTTCACCCAGGCCTTCGAGAGCAGGAATACAGATATCCCAAGGGGCATCTTAACTGCTATGCCAAACTTCCACTCCACTTTTCCACAACCTCTTTAAAGTATCGTCTCATATGATGGTCTTTCTTGTAATAAGCTATTTATGGGAGGCCAGCATTTTGGTGGAGTGGTTTAAGCTGTGACATTGACATCCCAAATGAATGTTGGTTCAAGTCCCACTTACTCCACTTCCCAAACAGCTCCCTGCTAATGCACCAGTGAATGTTGGTCCAACCACTTGGGCCCCTGCTACCCACATGAGGAACCCAGATAGAGTCCCAAGTTCCTGGCTTGTGTCTTTGGCCTGGCTCAGCCCCAGTTGTTGCAACCATTTGGGTAGTGAACTAGCAGATGGAATATCTGTCTCCCTCTCTCTGTCTTTTTCTCTGTGTTTATCTGCTTTTAAAATAAATAAATCTTATAAGTTAAAAAATAATGCACCTTAAAAAAAGAACTTATTTATGTTCTTCTCAGAAAGTAGTTTCCTAAGAGTAGGTATCTTCTACATTTTGTTCAACATTGCCTTGCTAACTCATGTGGGTCTCTTTTGTAAAGTATAATCTTAATAAATATTTGTTAATTCACTTGCTAAATGGCTTCTAATATTCTTGGTTCAGGATTTCTTTCTTGGTCACTTTTGTATTCCCTGAAGCACTTAGCAAAGTTTTTAGCAAATTTGTTACTGAAGGAAAAATTGTTGATTTGAAAATTAGACAGTGGACAGTGGAATTGATAAAACTCTCAACTTTCAGGGATAATTATGCCTTTTAATTAATATTTTAGGCTATATATCTGCCCCAAGTGACTTACAATTGACCCCATAATTTTAGATGTCTTCCATATAAAAAATAATCCTTCCTAAATTGTATGTAAACCATTCATAAATTTTTTAAAGCCCACAAAATTTCACTTAGTTGATAATTGCAGAGAAATGATAACAATGAATACAAAACATCTCATCTCTTTTGCTTACCTAGCAGAGCCTACCAAATGTAACTGAAAAAACCCCAAGGCTTCTGAATTCAGGAGAAACCATCTCCTATGCCTGCTAAAATAGATGCTTGATGCTATCATTTTCAAAGACATTTAGAAATACAAATATGTGAATCAGTCATTTGTATTTTACTCTGAAACCAAATCACTCAAAATTATTTTCATCTCTTTTATTGTCTTTTACTGTTCTATGTAAGTGAAATTCATCTGATCACTGACAACTTTCTGTAACTTTCTCTGTAATAATTTCATATAACTGACTTCACAGCTTACAAAATGATTTTTATATATTCCTATCTGCTAATAATTAGGTCCAGATAGTCCTAGGGGCTTTGAAGTGATCCTGGCATCTGAGCCCTACTCTTCAATCCTGGGGGTTGTGTCTGCAATTTCAGTCATATTTCCCTTGGTGCTTTTGAACAAGCAAACTGCTCCTTTAGCTCATCTGACCTGCCTAAAATGAAAAAAAAAAAAAAAAAGGCATAAAATCTCCTGAGAAGGTGTGTCCTAACAAGATTTCAGACCCAATTCCAGCCACCAAGGGGGCTGAGATAAGCCTTAGATACACAGCTCAGCCTTTGGATTCTTTCATCCAACTCCAACCTTGGAACCTTTTGTAATTCCTTCACCTCTATTCACTTCACAGGATTGGGTCCATCACTAATCATAATATAGGATTTTGCTTAGAAGTTTGATCAGCTTTAAAGTTTGCTCCAGCTCAGCACAGACCATACCCTTAGCTCTATAGGATGAGAGGATAAAGGGATTCTTTGCCCTGCACACTCTAGGAATTAATTGAACCAACTATAAATAGCCATTCTAAGTAGAAAGGAAACACTCAAGGCATTACCTTGAAATACATGATTTCAAGATTGCCTTGAGCTCTTTTGAGGGGGAAAATTTCATCTTCCCACTGATACATCTTAGCTATAATTACTATAAGTGCACATCAACTCCACTGGATTAGATGTTAATATCTTAAAGTTTTTTTTAATTCCAAATGATTTGAGAATATAACAAATGACAAGGCTGAATTGTGCAATTAAACTATTCAACTTTAAAAATATTTATTTTAAAATGTTCTGTAATTTAATGGCATTTTTTCTTCTTTTGTATATGTAGAGAGTAAAATTATATCTGCATATTTTATACATTATGTATTCTAGATACACACATACACATACAGAAAGATATAGTAAAACCAGAAAAATAATATATAGTGAAAGAAGAAAAATTGAACGAATTACCAATAGCACACTTAAGGAAGTATGTTCATCCACTTATATCAGATGCTGTTTTTGGTACTGTGAGGGAGATGTATGTAAAAGCAGGACACTTATGGCTTCTTGGCCTTTTGGTTAAGATCAAGTGTAAAAGCAGGACACTTGACTTCCCCAGGATCATAGCAGTGGGCAAATACATCTAATTCCAAAGGGGGAATTTTCAAGGGCATAACATAAGTAAAGCAAACACATAAATTGTAGGAGAATTTTGAGAGCAGAGAAATCATGATTAAGGCCCAATAAGTTTAGAAGAAAATTTTAATATGGAAAATTTCCAACACTGAAATACATACACTTAGGATAAAAGGGGAATTTCTAGAGACTAACTAGTATCTAGATCATTGAGTACATTTTGAATTTTAATTAGTGGCTCCTCTTTCTAGTATTTTCAGAAGGAATACTGGAAACTTTATTTACATGCTGGTGAAGAATGTTTCAGTATTCTGAAATGAGTGATTTAAGGGATAATTATGTATATAATTAGAAAATTATTATATAATTATTATATAATATATTATTATTCAATTATTATTTAATTTTTTATTTATTAAATTTTATTATTTGATATATTATTATATAATTATTATATAATTAGAAAATAGTAAAGCAATGGTGTGTGTTGTATGTATTTGTTTTACTAAACATCTTTAAAAAGAGCAGATTCATGGGGCTGGTGCTGTGGCATAGTGGGAGTAAGCTGCTGCCTTTGACACTGAAGTCTCTTATGGGCCCTGGGTTTCATTCTCGGATGCTCCACTTTTGATTCAGCTCCATGCTAATGGGCCTGGGAAAGCAGCAGAGAATGGCCCAAGTACTTGAGATCCTTCACCCATGTGGTAGACCCAGAAGAGTCTCCTGGCTCCTGGCTTTGGTCTGGCACAGCTCTTGGTTTTGTAACCATGTGGGGGATGAAACAGAAGATGGAAGATATCTCTCTCTGCTGTCTCTCCTTCCATGCCCCCCTCAATGTAACTCTAACTTTCAAATAAAACAAATAAGTCTTTTAAAAAATAGCATAATCAAGCATAGACTTTAGCAAGCACAAAGAACGTTTTCCACTAGAATTCAGAAATACTGAGAAAAAAACAAGAAAAATTAATGGAACCATGAGTTGGAAAGTAACTGATGAAGTCTATAATGATGGTTCATTCCATGAATTTGATAATTTGAAATCACCAGTTAAAATGTAATCAAAGTAATAGTGAGGAGTCAATGATTAAATAGAAAATATGCCAATCTACCATTGTAGATATATTTTTAAATGTATACAAAGTACCAAAGAATTGTACAAATCAGGAAGTTACCACTAAATTTCCATAAAAGTTGGGCATTTTTCACAGCAGTTAAGAGACTCCTTGGGTTGCCTGAATCCTGTACTAGAATGTTGGGCTTCAATTTAGCTTCCAATTAATGTGTACTCTGGTTCTCCTTGCCACCCACATGGGAGAACCAGACTGAATTCCATGCTGTTGACTTTAGCCAGCCTGGTTATGGCTTCTGTGGGCAGTAGGGATTTGGGGAGCAAATCAGTAGCCGGAAAGTCTCTCTCTCTCTACCCCCTCCCCTTTCTCTGTCTCTATCTCCCTCTCAGTCTTTCGCTCTCTCTCCCTCCCAAAATAAAATAAAAATAATTTTTAAAGTAAATTTCTAAAAAAAAGTGATTTTTTCCTATCTGAAGGGAAAATATTTCTCATATTCAGTGTTACATAATAAAACCTACATTTAGAAGGAAGGCATTTATGCAGATTGTATTGTTCGTTAGAAGCCAAAGCACATGAGTTATTACGTAAAAGTGACCTACACTGAACTGACTGTCTAGATTAATTGAAACTCCTCATTTTCTCTGTAGAACAAACTGATCGATATCCATAGCTTATTGACTAACCACAGCATACAACACAATAGTTCGACAGTTGAACTGTATGCTCAGCAGCAATATGTTCCCAAATCTTTTTTGGCTTTATTTTAATTAAAAACTTGATTAAACATCTCATGACCACAAGAAATAAGTCTACAAGAATAAAATGTTGCTGTTTCTATGAAATAAAACTTGACTACTTTTAAAATAGTAAGAGAGAGGTAGTAAAGTTTTTGTTGAAGATTTGTTGTGGATGTGACTGGTAAAGATAGGAAAAAAGCAAATGAATTTGAAAAGAATTTATATAAGTTTGCATCATAAATGGCTCTGAGTTCATACTTTATAAGAATGGATATAAATGGTAAAAACAATCTGGAACAATTGATATATTCTGAGGTTTTTAATTGTCAATTATAGAAAATTTAGAATTCGTTCAGTCAGTATTTACTCTTCATTAACATTTGTCAAGATAGTGTTTATTGGTTCATATAAGATGTTTAAAGCATAAAGTTTATGCTTTAATAACTTTCTGCTTTATTTGATTTTTTTAATTTTATATAAATGCCAATTGCACTTTATTTTTTTAGTAGTAAAAAGAGTTCTCAAGCAAATAAGAGCCTTTACCAACACAAACCTGTCATTGCTACAAAAAGCCATGTAACTCCTAAAGAAGAATCCAGAAGGAATGAATTTATCCTGTTCCTTTGAAGATGTACATTGCAAATAAAATTGTTGGAGCTGGTGCTATGGTGCAGAAGGTATTACTGCCACATGCGTGCCAGCATCCCATGTGTTGGCCCCTTTATGATCTGGTTGCTCCATTTCCCATCCAACTCCCTGCTAATGGCCTGGGAAAAACAGCAGGAGATGGTTCAAATGCTTGGGCCCCTGGTACCCAGATGGGAGACCTGGGAGAAGTTCCTGACTCCTGGCTTTAGCCTGGCCCAATGCTGGCCCTTGTGGCCATTTCCCTTTGTCTCTCCCTCTCTCTCTCTGTAACTCTGACTTTCAAAGAAGTAAATGAATCCTTAAAAAGAAAGAAAGGAATTCAAACTCTCTCTTATAAGGAGTTTCTTAAGGTCGAAGCAGAACATACAAGAGACATTGTCGTTCATTGTATTTCAACACCTATACTCAAGTATACAGAATGTGGATGTGGCCACTTTCAGAAATCAAAGCATTTTATTTTATTTTGTAAAGCATCAATTTCAAATACTGTCCTTTATAGCTTCCGGAACTGGAGCAAAGGCCCATATTTGTGAGACGGCCACGTGTACTCCCAAATCAGTTCTCCTTTTCCTTTGCTGCACATTTGTTAGACTCTCTTGTCTTAGGAGTGGCCAAACAACTAAGCTTTTTCCAAGTGGAATGAGAGTTGGAATGGTGCCTGTCTCATGAAAACCTTCTTGACCCTCCATATTGCTCTTCATGACAGCAGCCAACAGCAGATGAAATTGTGTCCCTAGAAGTCTGCAGCATGAATACCTATGCTGGACTATTTCTTGAGAAAGAAATAAACTTCTGTCTCGTTGAGTCATGAAATTTTGATTCTATTTTTTTCAAACAGCTAGCATGATTCTAATTCAGTCCCTTTCTGATTATCATAGACAAAATTGGTCTCTTCCCAACATAGATTTGTGCTCTTTATAAAGCTGTCTCCTAATGAAGAGTATTTCTGAGTAGGAGAACTATACATTCCAGAGGCGCAAGACTGGGTGGTGATTGCACACAGAACAGTTTCTAGAGAGGCTCAGATGATTAATTTTTGAGGTCCTATTCTTAGGTTCAGACATGCTACTGTAGGAAAAGGGTAGAAGCAAAAGTTAGGATCAAGAGAAACTGGGATTTCAAAGAATATGATATTTATTTGTCACATTACTGGTGATATTTCATCATCTAGTTTAAGTGTTGTTTTCAGCTTTGTTTTTTCATTTTAAAGATTTGTGCTTCTTTTTCTGATTAAAAAGGGAGACAGTGTTATACCAACTTTTATGGAATATCTTACCCCAACTGTTTTTTGCCACCTGATTTTCTCATCCGTTAACAATTCCTGCCTAATTAATTATTATTCTTTTGGATTTAAATCCGTACTTTTTGTTTTCTTTTATTTTGTCTATAAAATATGAAATTCCTCAGTTAGTCACAGTTATCCCTTGTCCACACTCAAAACTGACAGAGGATCCATACTGCTTGATAAACTCTTACCAACATATTTTTCATTATTCATTTTGATGCACCAATAATCTTAAATTTAGTCAGTTGAAGCACTTTCTGTTTGCACATATGCCCATCAGTTTTGAATATTTCTGTACAATATGGGACAAGAAGTTTGTCCAAGTTCAACTTATAGTTTGCAATTCAGGCATAGAATTAAGCATTTCTCTGAAGAGTAGTTGTTTCTTTTAGTGCGAAGTGATGTTTAGAAATAACTTTGCAGGGCCAGCGCTGTGGCATAGCAGCTAAAGCCACCACCTGCAGTGCCGGGATCCCATATGGGCACCCGTTCAGGTCCCAGCTGCTCCAATTCTGATCTAGCTTTCGGCTATGGCCTGGAAAAACAGTAGAAGATGGCCCAAGTCCTTGGGCCCCTGCACCCACTTGGGAGACCCAACGGAAGCTCCTGGATCCTGGCTTTGGATCAGCACAGCTCTGGCTATTGTGGCTAATTGGGGAGTGAACCAGCGGATGGAAGATCTCTCTCTCTGTCTCTCTCTATCTCTTCCTCTCCTTCTCTCTCTGTGTATTTCTGACTTTCAAATAAATAAATAAATCTTTAAAAAAAGGGAAAGAAACCACTTAGCAAAAATTGTGTTCATTGTTAACAAGTATTTTAAGACATTCTTAGACAAAGCTAAAAGAAAACAGATAGATTGATAATATTTTAAAATTCATGATGTCTTTAAGATTCTTCTCATCTATTCCTAATTTCATGTGTCTATTTCCCTTTCCTTCAAATAATAACTCTAGCATTTGTAATGTATACAAGACATTTGGAATAACTAAGCTAACAACTAAAATAAGCTTACTAACTATGTGCATTTATTTTTTAAAGATTTATTTATTTATTTGAAAGTCGGAGTTACACAGAGAGAGAAGGAGAGGCAGAGAGAAAGAGGTCTTCCATCTGCTGGCTTATTCTCTAATTGGCTGCAATGACTGGAGCTGTGCCAATTGGAAGCCAGAATTCAGAAGCTTCTTCCAGGTCTCTCATGCGGGTGCAGGGCCCATGGACTTGGCCAACTTCTCCTGCTTTCCCAGGCCATAGCAAAGAGCTGGATTAGAAGTGGAGCAGCCAGGACTTGAACCGGCACCCATATGGGTTGCCAGTATTGCAGGTGGTGGCTTTATCCTCTATGCCACAGTGCTGGTCCCATTTATTTTTATCTTTAGATTATAATCTCATTGCAGATGTGTAACAGAATACCATTTCCAAAATTTACTTAAATTAAGTCATTATATTTGATTAAACATTTGTGAATATTTTATTTAGGGTTCTTATAATGAATATTTATTTAATTTGTCAGGTTTATTTTAAAATTTATTAGATTTTAGTATCTTTTTTTAGTATCATTATTACCGTTTCAACAATGAAAGAGAATTAGGAAAGCTTCTGTTATTTTTCTATTTCCATGAAAATCTATGCAGCTTTGGGATGTTATGATATTTGAAAATTTTATAGGCTCCCTCCATGAAAAATTTTGGGCCTGTTGTTTTGTGTTAGGAAGTTCTTTGATAACATTTATTTTATGAATAATGGTGTCTATGAGCAGAATTTTTTCATAACTTTGAAATATAGTACATATTTAATTCACTACCTAATCTGTACTTCTCATAAAAAATCTTATGACATTGGTAAGAGCATGTACAGAAGCCAGAAATAGTACAAATAAACTAATTAAAAGGGCCTACAAACTGTCTAGGACATACTTTTAAATATGTTTCATGGTGAATGACACATAACATACACTTTAAAATCTAACAGAACTCCCGAGATTGAAGCATATCTACAAGCTCTAGTAGTAAAATAGCAAGATCATGTGCCCTGCATGTTAACAAACACATATGGGCATTCCAGCTTCTCCAGCATGGACAATCAAGTGTGGTATTCCTAAATATCCTTGAAAGCCATGCAAGAATGTTTTGGTACATTGAAAGTAAGAATGTGCAATTACTTGATATGGAATTTTCAGCATGTTACATTAGATTTGAATGGCTTCTGTACCAGTTTCTTTTTTCAAGTTGAAAATTGCAGCTTAATGATTATTATAGACAAATTCTTTATGTTCATTCTAGATGTGAAAAGAAGAAAGAGCAAGAGATAGTCTGAATTATTGTCAGGGTAAAGGGGTGAATTATGTAGAGGGAACAGCTAGAATGGAATCAAGTTCTGACTTTCCAAAGTATCTGTGGAGTGAACCTTATAAAATGCTGAACAATACTGAAATATCCCATTAATTCATTTTATTCAAATGATTATTCACTGTTTTGGAGGGGAAGAGGAGGGATTGAATGCAGTTACCCATGTTATGGTATTGACTTAAAAATACTGTAGCTTATGATACATAGAGAATATCCTCCACTTAATGCCTTAAAACAAGGTAAATCTTTGTGATCAAGTTTTAATTAAAACATACATGTAATTCACAGTATCTTCTGATATATTGTTCTCACTGAAGTAGGGGCAGTCGCCTGGAAAGGGGAATGATGCTATTTAGCTAATAAATAAGAAAGAGCAATTTGTGTGTGCTTGGGTATATGCATGTGATCTTGTAAAAGATAATATATATATGACTGTACATGTATGTATTCTATTTCTATGTTTATTTTGATGTAAAGAATTTTGATACTCATGAATATTTTTTCATAATATGCATTTTCCATTAACTTTTTCAAGCCTTCTCGTACATGTTTGTGTGTTTTGTATGTAAGTATGTATTATTCACATACTAGAAATGAGAATAAACACCTCTAATCCTTGCTCTCAAGGATTTTACAATCTATTAGACATATTAAAATCATAATTATATGAAGTAGAAAAAATATTGGTAAATAGAATTATCAACACTGTATTATGGAAACACTAGTTAATTTAAGGAGTGAGCAGTTCTAAAATATGGAGTGAGTGGAGCAAACAAAACAAAGCCAGCCCCACTAAAGTAGTCCCCTTATTCCACTTTAAGCTTAACCCAGAAAGATAGGATTTTATAATATAAAAGTGTAGGCTAGATAGTTAGGGATGGCAGGGTGTGAGGTGTGTGTGTGTGTGTGTGTGTGAGAGAGAGAGAGAGAGAGAGAGAGAGAATAGTGTCAGGAGGGGAGTGGTTATTTCTTTTCTGACAAATACAGGACTATGCAATTATATCAGTTACTTCTTCCCTATGAACTTAATTATGCCTCCAGTTTTAAATGAATCATTCTATCAAAAACAGTTGAACATCTTTGGCTAAACCCATAGCCATTGATAATGAGTTGCTATAGGAAATTCTTTCTCATTCAGCTAAAATAACTAGCCCCTGTGGTGCATTACCTGTCTGTCTTGCTGGCTGTGTAGAAGCAGATTATCTTTAGTTGTAATTGCTGTCTGTGCCAAATGAGTAAAGTTGTTAAGAAGGTATTGTTAGTACATCTCTTAAAAAAAAAAAAAAAAAGAAAGAAGAAAGCTTACTAAATACCAGGAACAAAATGGGGCAATCACTATTCAAAGGAGTGTCAAAATCATCCTGAAATCAAAGCAGGCTTTTGGAGTTCACTGGTGTTTAAAATGCACAGCTACTATCTTTCTTTTATCTTAATGAGGGGTTACATATACTTAAAATTAAAGATAATTGCAGAGCATAAAACTGCATTGTGATCATAGAAACACCTTGTGAAGCTTCCTGAAGACAAAACAAAGACTTCATCAACTGCACACCTTGAAACTTTGCAGTCGATAAAATGCAATTCCTCTCTGTATAGCTTTTTCTTTTCTGAATCCCTTTATTTCATTCTGGCAAAGTACATTATTCAATGTCTTATCTGATTGACAAAGCCTGAGTTTTCCTCAAAATCCTTTACATTCATAAATATCAATGTTGCTTTTCTAAGTCATTGAAAAGTTGGCTTTGTTTTAAAATCAAGATTCATCACCTTTTCTTTGTATTGTTTCTTTTGGAAATTCTGTCAAAAACATCTTGCTAACCATGATCCTGTTTAATAATTCTAGTATATTTAAGCTGAGTTTACTTGAGTACATAAAGTAAGCTGGGACTAGATGCTATAAATATGAAATAGTAGGCATTGTTATTACCTGATCAGGGACAGAACTTCGATTTTGAAAAAGCATCACAAAGTGTGGCAAATTTTTAGTATATCAAATGGTGACTTCAGTTTTATAAATATCATGATACATATATCTCCCTGGTAATTTATATAAAAGTTTGCAGAAGTCAGCTAAGTGAGTATAAGAATATGAAGGAAGGCAGAAGAAATTGTAAACAATCCAGTCTTACCATTCAAATAGAAAAATAAAGAGGGCACCTCCTATCATAAATTTGCCCAAGTTTCTCAAAGGAAATCTACATGTAGGTACATTGTCACAAACCATGATGAACATGTTCCATTTCTTGAGTGAAAACTGACTACTAAATAAAACAACAACCTGACAAAGAGCTGAACATTTAAACTTCTTTAGTCACTTGTCTTCATTTCCTCAGAAGCCTGCTCTGTTTTATTTACCGAAGAAACACCCAAGACATGTTTATCCAACTAAATATACTTAAAAAACAAAGATTGTACTCAGAAACTGGTGCATTAGTGACCAAAAGTAGCAATCTCCAAAGAAAGTTCATATGGAAAAAAACATCAACTGATAAATAAATAAATGTCTGGGAAATCTGAAAAAGTGCCAGTCCTCATATAAAGAATATCCCTTGGTACCATATGCAACATGTTGGTCAGTAACAGTTCTTCAAACTATTCAAATGAGTCTGTGGAAGTGCATATAAATTAGACACTGATTTGGGGCCCAATTTATTCATTTTCTGAATAATATGCAAATTTGTGTAAATCTAGATTTTAAAGTAAGATTTATAGGCTGTAAACTCTGAAATCTGACAATTTACATGATAATGTGGTAATTCAATTCAACAAACATTTATTGAACTCTAGGCAAAGCGCTATGCTGGGGATTATTGCAGCATTTTCTATGCCTTTTAGGGAGTGCGTAACTAGGAGGTGAGATAAGCAGAACCAAATGCGGTGTTACTCCTGATATTATCACCATATTAAAAGATAATGCAAAATGAAACAACAAATTAAATAACTAATACTTCATAAGTATCGGCCGACGCCACGGCTCACTAGGCTAATCCTCCGCCTTGCAGCACCGGCACACCGGGTTCTAGTCCCGGTCGGGGCGCCAGATTCTATCCCGGTTGCCCCTCTTCCAGGCCAGCTCTCTGCTGTGGCCCGGGAGTGCAGTGGAGGATAGCCCGAGTACTTGGGCCCTGCACCCCATGGGAGACCAGGGTAAGTACCTGGCTCCTGCCATTGGATCAGCGCGGTGCTCCGGCCGCAGCGTGCTGGCCGTGGGGGCCATTGGAGGGTGAACCAATGGCAAAGGGAGACCTTTCTCTCTGTCTCTCTCTCTCACTGTCCACTCTGCCTGTCCAAAAAAAAAAAAAAAAAAAACTTCATAAGTATCTCATAGATGCATATAACAGACCTTAGCTCCTCACTGAAGCTTTGAGGTCATGACTGAAACTAACTTGCTTCCTTGCTTACCTAAATGCTTAAATTTTACTTATTCTGTCAGCCATTTATCATGTACTTTATATTATTTCTTTACCTAATCTTCCATCTGTTTTATAATGTAGGTGTACTTTTAATCATGAAGTTTATGAATTGTAGCTCCCTTCAGTCAAATTTAACCTGAGTGACAATTAGAATCTCTCAGTTTAAGTAAGCATATTTTTCTTTACATTTTGTTTTCTTCCTTCCTTTCTTTATCACTCTACTACTTCGAGAATCAAGTTAATTCAAACTATCTTTTAGTCACAACACATCAAGACTCAAATTAAGACTTGGTGTTTGTTGTGATTTTATGCAATATGATAGGAATACTGGTGAAATTCCACTCAGAAAAAGATTATCACTCATAGGTTTAGGAAACACTGAACACTTACTAATCAAAGTGTACTTTGTTCCTTCTATGAGATCTGGACTGCCTCAGATGTTGTGTAGAAAAAATAAAATGATTCAATTCAGCAACTAAATATTGAGCATCTCAAAACAAAAGGAAAATTAGGAAGCAGAAAAAATTCCAAGGGCAATTATATAGATGAAATAGATAGATAGATAGATAGATAGATAGATAGATAAAAAAAGACCCAAAGCTATTCATTAAGAAATTAAAATCTGTTCACGGAAATAAACAATGCAATTCAAGTAAAGCAACTGAAGTAAAAATGTAGCTTTAATATCATTTGATGTTGAAGTCTAAAAAAAGCACAGCAATCCCTTTTTTAATATTATATTTTTTATTTATTTGAGAAACAGAATTACAGAGAGAGGTAGAGATAGACAGGTCTTATGTCCGATGATTCACTCCCTAGATGGCCACAACGGCTACAGCTACACTGATCCGAGGCCGAGCAGACAAAAGAACAACGCAGGGTCCTGTGTCGTTCCTCCACGAAGACGGGGAGCGACATAATGGTGCCGTGACTCGGATATGAAGCCTAGGCAGGGTTTAGTGTCGTTCCTCCATGAAGAGGGGGAGTGACATAATGGTGCCGTGACTCGGATAGCAAACTTAGGAGGGAAGAAAGGGGAAGAAGTGGGAAAATACCGGAGAGAGAGACTAGCAAAGAGCCTAGGGAAAAGCCGGACAGAAAAGGTGCCGAAAGAAGCTATTGAAAGCCTAGGCATAGACTCGGATACGGACTGTGGGAAAGAAGTTAGGATTTAAAGTGAAAGCAAGAAGAAACAGACTCAGATACGGACTGCAGGTTGAAAGTGAAAGTGAAACCTAGAAGAAACTTAGACTCGGATACGGACTGTGGGGAGAAGCCAGGAGAAGTGAGAGGGGAATATTGTTGGAAGAAAAGTTAGGAAACATACCGGGTAGAGAAAAATATGTTAGGGAGGATGAAGCCGCGGGGGCAGGCCGAGGCGGAGACGTAAGCTATGTTGGAATTCTTCAAGTCAGCCTGGGGAACAAAAGGCGAAAAGCTGAAACCACAGGCAGAGACGCATCAGGGAGGTTGGAATCCATCAGATTAGCCCGGGGAGCAAAAGACGGGAAGCCAAACCGAAAGGCGGAGACGTGAGCCAGGTTGAATTCGCCAGGTTAGCCTGGGGAACTTAGATTGAATGCCGGTGGCAGAAACGTGAGCTAGGCTGTGTGACTCGCGGAAGCTGCTGTGCGCAGAGAGAGCGTGCGGGGCACGAACGGGGAGAGCGCACGGGGCGCTAATAGATAGAGAACGCGGGGCTAGAGCGAAGGCCGTGGTGTGGGCGTGAAGGGCGCGGAGACGGTGGAGTGCGCGCGAAGCCAGTAAGCTGCATAGAGCCTGGAAGCCGCCGCAGGGCGGGCGCCAGGAAGCCAAGCAGAGCCAGGAAGCTGCTGCGGGGGAGGCGCCGAGAAGCAGCCTCAGGGCGGGCGCCGGGAAGCCGCGGGGATAAGAGAAACAGAAGTTTAGAAGTAAAATGAGAGAAATAGGAATGCTGGCAGATAGAAGTAAAATAGGAGAGATAGGAATGCCCGGAGATAGAGAAATAGAGAAAAATAAGGCCTCCCCACAACATGGCAATGAGAGAGCTTGGATTCGGTCTGCCTGATTAGTAAGACGATAAGCACCTGTGGGCGGCTGCAGGTCACCGAAGACAGGCACGTTATCAACATCAATAAGTCTCCCCACAATACGGCAATGAGAAGGCTCGGATTCGGTTTGCCTGATTGGTAGGGCTTGTAAGCACCTGCAGGCAGTTCAAGCAGAGCAGAGCATGCGCTGCAGGGCACCGAACACAGGCACGCATCAGCACCTAAAAACCTCCTCACAACATGGCGAAGAGAGGACCCGGATTCGGTTTGCCTGATTGACAGGGCTTGTAAGCACCTGTGGGCAACTCTAGCAAGCAGAGCAGAGTGTGTGCCACGGGGCACCGAAGTCAGGCGCGTATCAACGCCAAAAATAAAAAGAAAGGGGGATCTGTGGGGAGCAACTGGGAGCAACTCGGACTAGACTAAGTTACTGGAATTAAGACTTATTCTATGCATCTGCTCTCCCACAATATGGCGCTGGGAGAGGAGGAAACAGCTTCTACACAGCTGCCTCCAGTTCAACCAATAAACTGTAGGACTTGCTCCTGATTGGAGGAGAGCAGCGTACTTGGCGTGTGGGTAGCAGAGTTGGGATTGGTGGAAGAGGACTATAAAGGAGGAGAGAGACAACATGCACGAGGAACATCTATCTGAAGGAACACCTGTGCAGCCCCCGAGAGAGCCGGCCGGCGGTGTGCCGCTCCCCTGCGGAAGTGGGGAAAGTGGCAGGGGGAACCGCCCTTCCACGGAGGTGGAAGGGTTGGTAGCCAACCCGGGAAGAACCAGCAGCAAACCCGGGGAGGGCCGAGCAGACAAAAGAAGAACGCAGGGTCCTGTGTCGTTCCTCCACGAAGATGGGGAGCGACACTCAACCATGTAACTCACTCCTTCCCCCCGTCCGAGCGACTGCACACTCTCTCAGGTCCTGTCTGGAGAGGTGCCCATCCGTTCTTATGGATGTCCCTACCCTAATAAACCTTGCTACCTTTTACTTTCCACTACTCTGTCACACACCTGAATTCTTTTTTGCGCAAAGACAAGAACCCTGCCATTCACTGGTAACAGTAGTTGCTAAAATTTTCTTAAACCATATTCTCTGGTTTATTGTATATACTTAAGATAGCAAAAAGTTATACATTTCCAATTACAAACCTACTGACCCACCACTGTATGTGATTTAGGATATTTTCCAGGAGTAATAGTGAGTTTGTCCAACTTATTCTTGAAACAAGAAAATTTGCAGCCAATTTGGTTGAAGTATGAAGCACAACTAATGCTATGTACTTCATGCTCCATTCTAGATCATAACCATATGGTGATTCATCACTTTAAAATTCTTTAATTTAAATTTATCATGTATCTTAGTTCTTTTAACTTCTATGTATTCACTCGGCTAATGTTTTTCATCATCAAATACATACATTCTTACTATAGTCACATTCAAAATAATTTTTCCTTGTGCTAGGGAAAAAAAAACATGGTGGTGGGGGCAGCACAGTGGTGTAGCTGGTAAAGCTGCTGCCTGCAGTGTCAGCATCCTATATGGGTGCCAGTTCGAGTCCTGGCTGCTCCACTTCCAATCCAGCTCTCTTCTATGGTCTGGGTAAGCAGTAGAAGATGGCCCAAGTCCTTGGACACTTGTGCCTGTGTAGGAAGACCTAGAGATAGGTCCTGGCTCCTGGCTTCTGACCTGCCTAGCTGCATCCATTGTGGCAAATTGAGGAGTGAACTAGCAGATGGAAGACCTCTCTCTCTCTCTCTCTCTCTGCCTCTGCTTCTCTCTTTAACTCTGACCTTCAAATAAATAAATAAAACCTTTAAAAAGTTGGGACCTGCTAAGTGTCATGATTCATATGCTGCAAAAATCAACCTTGAAGTACAATATCTTAAATTCAATAGGAAGATTTTTTTTTTTAATTTATAAATTCCAAAATCTTGGAGCAACTCTATTTCAGTTGTCTGTTATTCTTTTTTTTAATGTCCATAATGTATCTGGAAAAAGGATAGGAATATTCATTTGATTAGTGTATTAAATTATTCTCCCGCCATTTGTACTAATTTATAATTCTGCTTAGCTTCTTTTTCTTAATTTTATTTTTGGGTCAGCGCCATGGCTCACTTGGTTAATCCTCTGCCTGTGGTGCCGGCATCCCACATGAGCACCAGGTTCTAGTCCCAATTGCTCCTCCTCAGCAGAACCACCCACACGTACTAATAGTCACTTATGAAAGGTAAATCTTAATTTTATTTTTTATTTTTATTTAAGGAATATAAACTTTATACATTTCATATATACAGATTTAGGAACATAGACATTCTTCCCACCATACCTCCCTCCCACCCATACTCCCACCCTTTTTCCTCCTCCCTCTTCCATATTTTCAGTTACCTTTATACTCATAAGATTAAACTTACACTAAGTATAGGGACCGACAAATAGTATGATGAAAAATGCAAAATAAAAACCAAAAAACAAAAAAGTAGTGTTCCTCAACAGTCAACACAAAGAATACTCAAAATCATCACATCATAAAGTGTTAATTTCACTCATATAGATTACCTTTTGGGTACTCTATTAGTTACCATAGATCAGAGAGAACATATGGTATTTGTCCTTTTGGGACTGACTTATTTTACTAGCCATAATGGTTTCCAGTTGCATTTATTTTGTTGCAAATGACAGGATTTCATTTTTAACCACTGTATTCCATCATGTACATATACTATAATTTCTTTATCCAGTCTTCAGTTGATGGACATCTTGGTTGGTTCCATATCTTAGCTATTGTAAATTGAGCTGCAATGAACCTGGGGGTACAGCTAACTCTTTCATATGCTTATTTCATTTCCTTTGGGTAAATTCCCAGGAGTGGGATGGCTGGGTCTTCTGGTAGGTCTATATTCAGCTTTCTGAGGTATCTGCATACTGTCTTCCCACCAACAATGGATTAGGGTACCCTTTTCCCATATCCTTGCCAGCATCTGCTTACCTTCTTTATAACATAATCTGTGATTACTGCTTTTGTTCTTATGGTCCTTAGTCTACAGCCTAAATATTTTCACAAATTTGTAAGGTCTGGGTTTGGCTTTGTGTACATTCCCATAGTTGGGAAAATACAGAGAAAATGATTCACATAAAACAAAAATTATCAAATAAAAAGTGTGTAGTAATCAGGAGATAAATGTGAATAGTAATTTTTACCTGTATATGGGAAACTATATATTTGATGAAACTGTTATCCTTTTGTATAATAATAATTACTAGAATTCAAATAACTTGGAACTTAATTTTTGCATCTTTGCAAGATATGAAGTTCTAGAAAAAAGAATTTCCAAAATGTTGTGGAAAATGGAATTGAAGTATAGTTTATTTTGGTGCAACAGTATTTTGAATTTTATGCATAGTTTTTTCATCATACATATTTTCCAAAAACTTTTTTGAATAACCCTATTGGTATGTGCATAATAGACCTGCTTAGCGCCCAAAACAAATTCATATTTTCCTTTCTAAGGGCTCTTCTGCCATTGTTCAAAGGCCTCTCATGACAGGATAGCTTTGATCTCATGATATAGTTCCATTAATTTTTAGAGAACTCAGATTATTAGAAAATATTTTCTTATATTGAATTTGAATCATAATGTTGGAAGCAAGCCTTCATGAGAACACTTCAACATCCAAGAACACACAAACATTTCTAATTATCATCTTTCCATTAATCCTTATCAAAATAAAGACATCTTTGAAATACTTCATGATTTTTCTCTTCTCCAGGTTAATTAACTCCACTTTTGTCATGCTGAATCATTGATCTATTTTTACATCCACATTTGAATGACACATTCAGCGGATAGGGGACACATTCACAATCAAAATAAAGTGAGGATATTAAATAAAAGCATTTTATTTTTGCAATGATTTATGAGCCCATCTTAACATTAGTAAACTAGTGTGCTATTATTTTAGGTTGGATGCTTCTTTACACATGGGTGTAAGCAGGCTCTCCTGGGAATAGTTCTGGGCTAAGTGTGATAAATTTTCCATATATGGTTTGGAGATCATGCAATTATTCTCCCATATTTATGGAGGTAAAATCCATATAACTTTCTGCATATCCATGAGTGTCTAGACTTGTTTACTTGAAACAGGAATTTCTACTGATTCAATTTATTAGTTTCTCTCAGAGAAGTTCACAAAGAGAAATCATAGTTAGATCTTTGTAGTACAGTAATGGGCCCCTTCCCTCAAGGTGTTCATGTCCTAAATGACAGAACCTGTGAATATCTTCCCATGCATGGTTGTCTTCCAGGACATGTATATGTGTTACCTTATGAGATATTCTGCAGATATGATTAAAGTTAAGGTCTTTGAGACAGGAAACATACTGTGAATTTTCCAAATGTGTTCATGCTAACTAAATGGGTCCTTAAAATGGAACAGGGAAACAGAAGAATGAGTCTGATACTTGAGTTACAAGGAGCGGGAGGTGGAGAGATTGGAAGCACTGCAACACTCTACCTACTATTACTGGCTTTGAGGATGGAGGAGAGCATGAGCCAAGGAATATGAATGATTTGTAGAAACTGGGAATGATCCTCTGAAGACAGTGAATATGAAGAAAGGAATTTCAGTTCTATGCCAGCAAGGAATTAAGTTTTTTCAGCAATCAGAATTACCAAGGAAATGAATCCTCTCCTGGAGCCTGTAGAAAAGAATGTAGTGCCCCTGACATTTGATTTTAGCCCCATGGGAGCTGGGTTGGACTTGTGTCACATAGGACTGAATGGTAATCAACTTAGTTTAATTAGTGACAATTTGCTACAGCAGCAAAGGAAAACTAATACCATCTAAGTTTCTATAAATTTGCAGCAATTGGAGGGAGGTATAATTAATTGCAGATTCTTCACAAGCCAGAATTGGATTTTTGGAATTCGCCACTCTGTGCTACTCTACTCAAACTCTCTTTGTGCTTCCTAAAGAAAAAAAGGCACAACATCTCCTTGAAAACAACAAACTCAAAGTTTGGGAATATTCTTAGTCTTCAGCGACTTTGAGAACTAGCTTTGTATATTATAAAACAATTTTATTCTTAGTTTAGAGGAAAAGATACATATGTGTAATTTGAAATTTAAGAATAATCATAATATCTCATATTTCTCTATATATAATTTCCAATATTTTTTCTAAGATTTTCACTTCCCCCTACCATTTCCCAACATCATTCAATATAAGGATTCAGATTTTTAGAGTAGAGAAAAGTAACTATTTTCCTGAAAAATTATTGTGCTATTTAATAATATGAAGCTGGTTTCCCCCAAAATTTTTTGACTTTTCTTCTTCCCTTTTCTAACATTGAATACATTTTATTTCATGCAGTATAGGGAGACTAAATTGTTGTTGTTTAACAAAAGCCTAGAACACTATTATTCTTTTTCTGTGTTCATCTATTTGGGATATTTGTTGGGAGCTCATCAATTCCTTTGTCAAAATGATTTCAATATGCTTCTATTAAGATGTGGTTCATCATCAAAAGGACACTTCAATACCATAAACTTCCTTCCAATTTGCTTGTGTGTGTTATTTAAAATACTTCTGATTTGTCAATAATTTTATACTCTTCTTTGGAGTGTTGGTCATCACTCATAAATTACAATACATACTTAGACAGAATATCCAGAAACAAAATCAAGACAAATTTTATCAAAAACAACGCAATATTGGTTGTATACTCAAAATAGTGTTGGGTGGTATGGTGATGTGAACTCTATAACTTTAATATGTCTTCCATTTTTCTATCACTTCTTAGAAAACACTTTTGCACTATATCTAATTAAACAAATGATTTTACGGATCTATATTTATATGCATTGTGTAAAATAACAACAAAAGAAAAATGGTGTTGCCCTCTTCTATAAAAAACATTCTTTCTAGCAATGAAGTATTGGAAGATATGTAAATATGGTAGCTGCTAGTATTGTTAATCCAGTATGTCTAATAACCCTTGTAGGCATATGGTAGGTATATACTTTCCAACACCTTTGAAGTTAAAAGTGGCAGTATATTTTGCTTTGTCCACTACCATGTGAGCAGAAATCACTCCTGTATACAAAATCTTGGGTGGTGGATCTAGTAAAATCAAATTCCATTTTATATTAAATTTATATTTCAAGCCAGTATTAAAGTATGGAACTTACTGTATTTTATTTGGGAACTATTTTTCTGACAAGGTTATATAGAGTTTGGCATCTTCTTTTATGCTGAAAATATAGCACCATCCCAAGTGCTATGCATACATAGGCTCATTTGAATCCATGACCAATTCTGGGATGCATGTCAAGTTTATTTCCAGTTTGTTTCTAAGTTTATTTATGTCACTTCTGGGTGGAGGATGAAATGGTCAGGATGTAGTGTTCTATCTCCCTTTTTCTCTCCCTGACTGTTCTTAGAAGCATACTAATGAAACTTCCATCAGCCTGGAGTGTAAAATAAAATGACACAGAACAGAGCTACTCTACAATGGATCTATCACATGAGTAAAAAATATTCTTTTATTTTAAGCCTCTGATATGCTGATGTTGTTTTGTTTTATTTATTATTGTTGTTTAACTAAACTTGCCTATTTGGGCTCAATAAGAAACTGACACCTAAAAAAAAATCTTGTCATATCAAAGGCCTAAAATAAATTATGTTGGCTGAGTAGATACTAACAGTGATAAAATTGTTGTAAGAGACAAGAAATATGGTAACCAATCATTTGCAATATTGGAGTATTTAAGATGTCACATCAAATAAGCTGGCAATCATTCCTAGTAATAAGGAACTTGTATCTTTTGAGGCAAAATTAGAACATACAGTGTTAATTCTTTAGGTTGTCTCTATTTAGCAATGCACTGGGGAAAAGAGGAGATGAGTTCAGAAATTAATTATCCAGCTTATAATTAGCAATTAAAAAGAATAAAGAGATTAAATGAATTCAGGGACTTTCACCATAAAATATAAAACAAGAAGCTTTTTTGGGGGAAAACTCCCTTAAAACTCAAGCTTGTAGTAAGAATTCAATCCGAAGTATGGCCGTCGCATAGCTCCAATGGGGTTATGTTGTCTCAGAACGAAAGTCCAGCTGCCTACTAATTCATTTCTATTGGACATTTTGCCTACTGAATGAGAAACAAAGGCTAGGTTTCTGCCATTGAAACCTTATGAATCCTGGATTCCTATAATTCAGGGAGAAAAAGAAGTAATTGTAATAGGAAGCTTAAAAAAAAGAACAAAAGCTAAGAGTCTGCTAGAATCAAATGGACAGAATCAACCTGGCCTTTGAGAAAAGACTCCCAAGTGCTTGAAATTAAATAACAAAAAAAAAAAAAAAAAGAAAGAAAGAAATTAAATAACTAAATAAGACAGCTGGGCTGAAAGTGGGTTGAAAAGGCTGCTCATCTCTTCTTAGAAACCATACTCCAAGGTGTATTTCAGAAATAGATAAGAAGGATTTTGAAAAGAAAAGGAATGACAAATCTCTCAAAAGCTAAAATAAGAGAATATAGGTTAAGAATTCATAGATAGAAGGGCTGCTTCAAGAGAGTAAAAAATACATGCAATTGAGAAACATGCCCAAGAGCCAGAGAGTGAGTATTTGATCACTGTGTGCAATCTGTGAGTGGGATACATAACTTGTGGCATGATTCAGAGGTCTCTAGGAAACAGGAGTCATGGAGTCATGGCTGGACCTGGTGAAGAGACTATAGGGTCTGAGACTGAAGGCAGAGACAGAGTTCTCTTTCTTGATCATCTCTTATTGCAGGAAATAAAAGTGCTACCATTGGAAATGAGTCATCTGTGTATCTCCCATTGTTTTCCTCAAATGCAACATCTTACATTTCCTTTGCAACCTCTTTAATTTATAAGGATCAATATAATTACATTGGACCCCACTAAATTTCAAGTTCCTACCCTCAAGCTTCCAAGGAATTTCATTCACTTAACATGTAAAATGTTATCTGAAGGGTCAATTTTCACTTCCAGCATGAGTTTTAACATGCTAGAGCAAGATGATTCAAGACTTCCTCTATTATTTCATCTTGCCAACCATCAATGCTCCAGGCTGTATCTACTACCTCAGACTGATTTTGATGACAAAAAAATGTGAGGGAAACCACTCAGTTAACTTGTAATTGTTACATAGTGTGCTGGAGAAGGAACTTTTGGTTATTGTAAGCAAATTAAATGCATTTGTCCAACCTATCATCCAATTAATCCTGCTGTAAAAAAATGTGTAAGAAGAAAGATATCAAGCTTGAAATGTTGTAAAAGATAATTAGAGCAGAGTTTGGGTTGAGATAAGCTTATGTTGAATCTCATGACTATCAATTTCTTTCCTGATCACCATGGTAAATGTTATCCTATCACTCTTATCATGCATTGATTTTATCATCTGAAACCTAGAAATAATTTTGCATTTACCTGTCTACTACGTGACTGGCACTATTCCAATCACTGATATAATATATTCTAAAACAAAAATTACAAATCTATTGACAACAAAGATGTTATTAATCAAATCTTAGTATGCTCCCTAAAATACTATAGATCATCAAGAATGCTGTTTCAGAATTCCTTTGAGTGCTCACTTAAGCATAGAAAAATCCCAACCTTTACTCTTAACGGTGCTGATACCCCCAGCTAACAGGTGGTTTAAAAAGAAATTCAACATCTTAGATGTTTTTCTTTAATCAACATAAATGCCAAGAACCAGCCAGACTTGAGTTTCACTAAATTGCATGTTTGCTTTGGCATTCAGTACAAATGCCAAATTCATCACAAGTCTCCAGGGGAAGAGATTAGTTTCCAGCAGGCAGCAACACTCACTAAGGGGAATGCCTTATTTCTTTTTTCCCTCTGACCTCCAAATTGTGCATTATGTTCTCTTCTCTTACTTTATGCTCAATAAACATAACCTAGCTAAGAACAAAGAAAGTAATCAATGAAAAGAACAAAAATTAGACAATAAATATTAGATAATATTAATGCCCATTAATGGTGAATAAAGAATAATCATAATCATAGAAGAGTATTGGCCTCTATCAGACCTGTAAACATTTTTTAAAAGATATAAAAGCCGAGGCTGGAACAGCGGCATAGTGTGTAATAGCTCCACCTACAATGCTGGTTGGCATCCCATACAGGCGATGGTTCAATTCCCAGCTGTTCCACTTCCAATACAGCTTCGTACTAATATGCCTGGGAAAGCAGCAGAGGATGGCCCAAGTGCTTGGGACCCTGCACCCACGCTGGAGACCCAGAAGAAGCTCCTGGTTCCTGGTTTTAGTCTGATCCAGCTCTGGATATTGTGGCCATTTAGGGGTTTACCCGCAAATGGAAATATCTCTCTCTCTCTGTCTTTCCTCTCTCTCTGTAACTCTGCCTTTCAAATAAAATAAATAAATCATTAAAATAAATACAAAAGCATTTGTCTACACTGCAGTATAGAAACTTTCCAGATATGGCAGGTATGTAAAATACTCAAATTAGGTATCCCTATTGCTATAATATTTTATTTTGTATAACTGATTCCACTAATGTGGAGGATAGCCACAAAAAGTGTATATGTTAGTTATGCTATTATTCTAATAATGTAAGGTTTCGTACAGTATACTTTCAATTTGAGATTATTAATTAAGTGATGATAGACTTCCACATAGAAATGTCATACAAACCTTGAAATATTACACACAAACAAAAATATTTGTAACAAATTATTGAGCAGAAATAATTGAGAATTATCTAAATGAATGTGCATCAGTGTTAACAATGGTTATTTGGTAAGGGAAGATCATGGTGTACAGATAGTTAAGGGGCTTAAATGAATTTTGTGATATTTCTAAAATGAGTGACTTTTTGTGTATAGAATAAAATTATTTAATAAAATTTGGGAAAAAGTAAAATCTAGCTTATTACATTGTCCACAAAAGAATACCATCAAATATCTAGTCCTTAACAGAGGTAAGAAAACAAATATTTATTGTTAACTGATTATGTTACCAATAAAAGGTACAAATAGACTTTTAAGTAGCCAAAAAAGACATCTTGAATGCAGAAAGAATTGGTAGGTGTTTCCAAGAGAAACAAGTATGCAGAATACATGTCAATTCTGTACATAGTGAATTGGAAATGGAAGGATTTCAACCCCTTTCTCTTGAGAATTACTCTTTAGATGAATGATTTTCCTAACATGTTATTAAAACCTCTTCAGGCAGTCAAAAATGGATTAATAGCAAAGGGCATATTGATTAAAATGTAATTTCTATTACAACTAAATGGTGTTTTTGCCAGCAAGTGGGAAGTGCTTAGAGACATTTTTTTGACATATGATAGTTCGTTTTGGTGTTCCACACTGAAGAAGATTTCTGCTGAATTACTGGGAGGAGAGATGTGTATATCAGACCACCACTACATGTCCATTTTTAAAAAAGGAGATGTTGTCTCAGAGCAGGGAAATGTTTTTCACTTATTTTTAATACTTTTTTTCCCAAAGAATCAATATAAGCACTTTTCTTTGTCTGTAGACTGATAACATACAAGACAATATTTAGAAGCATAAAAAGGAAATGCAGTGAAAACACTTTTTTAAATTATATCCAATGTGGCAAAATTAATCTATTTTTTAAAAGTGCATAATTTTTATTGAGTTTATAGCAATTGTCATTGTTGAAGACAGAAAGAATTTCCAACTGGCATGTAAGTGATATGGCATAGCCTTTCTTTCAGAAGAAATATAAGCAAACAGCCAAACAGCCAAAGAGAGTTGCCTGACACGCATTCCTCATTTCTACATCCTACTCCTCAACAGACAAAAGATCCGAAACAATGAATAAACCACTGTATTTCCACTGGAGTGACTAAGATACATAGGATAAGGAAATGGTTCTGTCCATATAAAGTACAGAAACCCAAGATACACAGCATTTGCCACCCTGTCTCCCCTGCCATGATCAGCTTAGACCCAGGAGGAAATACTTCTTGTGGGAGAAAGAGAAGCTGTAGATCCCTATAAGTCTTCATTGCTTGCAGAGACCATGGCATTTCTTGCTGTAGGCCATCCCCACAGCCATCACAGGTCTTTAATCCAGTCAGTATGGGAAGTTACCCAGAGTTCACACATTCTTCATTGCCCACAGTATAGAAGCTGACATGAACTAAGCTTCCACAACATGGTGCCATCTTTAAGCTGAGTATCAGTAGCTATCGCATCTCTGCCTTCCTGAGGATTTTATGTTATTCCACCATACTCACGTGGAGAGTTGAAGCACACTGACACTAACTGCAAGTCTGGGTCCTGTGGGATAATAAGGATCCCAGAAAATACAAATCTATCTGGCATCCTAGGGAATAGGTGGAATTGCCTAGCCAAAAGACTATAAATAGCTGACTAGCCTGCCACAGTCAAGCATGCCTGACCTAGCCTGACAGACCGATTTTTTCATCATTGGCAAAACTGCACCATTGTCAAAATAAATTCTCACAGTTTAGGGCCCTGATACAATTGCAATCCATGCTGACAAGGATAACAGTTGAAGAAGCAGCACAGAAACAATAACCTTGAGTCTACCTGCACCCAAAGCGAACACACTACATTCTATTACTACTCAAGGACTTATATTCAAAATAAGAAAGAAAGAGAAACTGTTTCTTTTGAAAATACTCTATAAGACTGGAAAGATATAGGGCTGGCATTGTGGTATAGTGAGTCACAGCAGCATTCTACACCACAGGGATTGTTTGAGTCCCAGTTGCTTCCCTTCCAATCCAGCTTCCTGTTAACATGCCTGGTAAAGCAAAGAAAATGGCACACATATTTGGACCCTTTCCACCCACATAGGAAACCCAGATGGAGTTACAGGCTCCTAGCTTCCACCTGGCCCAGACATGGCTGTTGCAGCCATTTGGGGAGTAAAACAGCAGATGGAAGATCCCTCTCTCTCTCTCTGCCACTCTGGAAGACTCCTCTCTTTCTCTTTGCCACTCTGCATTCCAGATAAATAAAATAAGTCTTCTAAAAAACAGATTGAAACATGTCTAATCTACTAGAAGCAAGATATCAAAATTTGAGCACAAGAAACAAGACAAAAAGCAAGGAAAAATGACATCCCCCCCAAACACAATAACTATCCAGTAACAGATCTCACAAAAAGGAAACTTACAAAGACCTTAACACTAATTCAAATTAATGGTTTCAAAAGAACTCAGTGAAATACAAGGAATATAGACAAAAAGTTCAATAAAATCAGAAAAAGTGCTCATGATCTGAATTGAGGAATTTGACAGATTTAAAAAAAAGCAGAAATCTTGGTGGTGAATAATTACATGAATGAAATAAAAGTGCAATTGATAAATTCAACAACATATAGACAAAGAAGAGGAAAAGAATGAAGCTAAAAACATTGCTTTCATAGACCTAGAAAGTAGAGTAGTGGTCACTGGAAGCTGAGATGGGTGTGTGGGTGGAGGAATAGAAAGAAGCTGGAAAATGAGCACCAAAACACAGTTAGATATGAGTAAAAATTTCTAGTATTCTACAGTAGAGCAGAATGGCTATAATTTTCAATTTATTATGTAATTTAAAAAGCTGGAATAGAAGAACTTGAAAGTTATCAGAACAGCAGCAACAAAATACTCCTATTTAAGGATTTGAAAATGGTAACTACCCTGATTTTATCATTAAACATGGCACTCAAATTAAAATATTACAATTTGCACCATAATTATATACAATTAAGTGTTAATTTAAAAAATTTAATAAGTATGGATAAACTTGAAATACAGGTCTTTTGAAATAAAACAGAGGGGAAAAATAAAAATAAAGAAAGAATGTAGACTTGTCCCAGGACCAATTAGACACCTTTCATGGAGTAAATATTTGCTTTTTGGAAATTCCAGAGGGAGAAGAGAAGGACAAAGTCACCAAAAATCTATTTAACATGATAACAGCTGAACAGCTGTAGGATTTCCAAGTCTTAGAAGAGACATGGACATCCAGATACAGGAAGCTCTAAAGTTCTCTAATAGATTCAATTTTAGAAGATCCTTTCCAAAATACCTTATTTTCAATCTGTCAAAAGTCAAGGACAAAGAAAACTTTGGAAGGTATACAGAAAACATCAAGTCATATATTAGGGAATCCCTGTTAGGCTACCTAGATATTTCTTAACAAAAACCTTGCATTTCAAGAGAGAATTGAAAATATATTCAAAGTATTAAAAAAGTGGCAACCAAAAATTCTATACATGAAAAGCTATTTTTTCAGAAATGAAAGAGAAATAATGCAGACAAATAATAAGGTCAGAATACTTACAACAGCTAGACTAGTTTTATAAGAAGTGTTCAAGAAAAATCTATAACTGAAGCACAACAATGATAATTACTATCATGAAAAAATGTTAAAGTATAAAACTCACCAGTGATGGTAAGTTCACAAACTCTTAATACTCCAGTGCTATCATGTACTATATAAATATTTCAGTTCTAGTGTGAAGGTTAAATGTAAAAAAAAGCTAACAGCTGCAATTTGAAGAAACAAAAATGTAAATCATGACAACAAAACTATGGAGTATTGTGGGGGTTGAGGGATGAGGGAGTCTAGAGCATTTTTATGTTGTCAAAGTTAAACTGTTAACAAATTTAAGCTGAAAATTGTCTATTATAACTTCAAGATTCTTTGAGTTAATTAATGGTAAGCACAAGAAATTAAAACATATACACAAGAAACAGAAAAGAAAGAATACATTCCCTCACACTCACACACAGTCTCCAATATCTCGTCATCTAATCACAGAAGTTAATTATTGATATATCATATACTCCCTTTTTATGTATCAAAAAAAAATAAAAACATACAGAAAACAAAGTATTTTATCATTATCTAAATTTCATAATTGAAAAATTTTTCTAAAATATATATATTTTAGATTGATGGATATTGCTAATTCACAATATAAAAGATAACGCATACTCAAAGGATGTCATTATAATGGAAGCAATATATATTTAAAACTGTATCAAATATCTTATTAAATAAAGATAAACAACATTTAAGGAATATTTACCCTATGGCAATGTTTTTCATACATCTAAAACTAATGATTGGGGCTGGCGTGTGGTGTAGGAGGTAAAGCCGCCACCTGTGATGCTGGCATCCCATGTGGGCACTGTTTTGCATCCCAACTGCTCCACTTCCAGTACAGCTCCCTGCTCATGGCCGGGGAAAAGCAATGGAAGATGGCCCAGGTATTGGAGCCCCTGTCACCCATGTGGGAGTCCTGGATGAAGTTCCTGGTTCCTGGGCTTCAGCCTGGCCCAGCCCTGATGGTTGCAGTCATCTGGGGAGTGAACCTAAAGTAGGCAGACATACAGGCTAACATTGTTAGATTTGTGAACTGGAAGACCACGCCTTTGCCACGCCCCTGTTTGACCTCATGCCCCTACCTGATGCCTTTGCCAAAACCTATGTGGCTTCATTCCCCTACCTGGCCACACTTGAGTGCCCACCAGCCAATCAGGTTAATTAACCACTCCCCTTGGGAAGTGGGTTGAAAGCCAGGACATGGTGTGGCCCGGCCCGCTCTTCTTCCTTGGCCTCTTGCCAGGACAGGGCTTGCTGTAGCCCTGAGCCTCCAGGGCGCATGGCCTTCGGGCCATGTGCTCTAGGCTTCCTGGCCCAGATACAGGCCTAGATACTCTTCCACATTGCTGGTTCCTGGTGCTTGGTATGAACCCCTATTCACCTCTCTCTCTTAAATAAAGCTCTCACTCTCCTATGCATCTTTCTCATTAAATAAAAGCATAAAATGTACTATGCTGCCTCGTTTATCTGTGCCAGTATTTAGAATTCTTCCCTAAATATTAGGCAAGAACCCTCTTGGGCTTATTAATATCGGGGATTTAGTGATAAACCCATGGTGATATTGTAAGGCACCCCAAATTCCAGTAGCACATGTGGCACCCAGGATAGCATTTCTAGGGAACTTTAAGGGGCCACATTTCTGTGTGAATTTTAGGGGATCTTCTCCGATTTCAAACCAACAAATAGAATCTCTCTCTCTCTCTCTCTCTAACTCTGATTTTTAAAGAAATAAATGAATCTTTAAAAAATTATCAAAATTTAATTATAAACGATGTAGGAAGTTTTTAAAATCTTTGATCTATAGATGCAAATATCTATACACTGAGCTTTCAACTAAAGAAGAAGACTGCACTAAATGTACTAAAATCATAATTTTCTAGGTTAGGCTGCCAATTTTTTTCTAATATTGTCAAACAGTCCATAATAACTCTTTAATTTCTTTTATAATCTCAAGTCAGCAATTAAATTGACATCTTCCTTCTCTAAAGTTTTATCAGGATCTAAATGAGCTTCACTATTGACCTTAGCAGTCAACTAACTTCTAA